>NW_028318021.1:0-316785 GCF_062004578.1 Staurois parvus | reverse complement strand
AGATTCGTCACTCCAGCAAACACGTCTCCACTGCTCTAGAGTCCAGTGTCAGAGTGCTTTACACCACTGCATCAATGCTTTGCATTGCATTGCAAATTCATCTGAAAGGTTATTGCAAAGGAGGTAGTATACTTACCTCTCCGGTGGCCTGAGTCTCCTACCCTTCTGTTCCAGCACTACAGAATGACGAACAGCCATACAGAGGCTCCAGAGTTGACAGGCAGGTGCACACCTTTGACTTATTCACAATCCCTCTGGTTTACTGCAAAAGCATGAAGGTTATAGCTAAGTCCTCTGGAGACCCACCAGGTCCTAGCTTTCTGCCTAGGTTGAATTGTCGATGGTCTAGGCTCTGACATGGTGATTGCATAATGCTGACACATTAGGCTAGCTGTGGGTGGGAGCCTACTTACCCTGTACATGGGGGTGCCTTTTGCATGTGTGAGCTTGTCAATGCCCAGGGCAAGGTGGGGGCCCCGTTCACGTGAAGTCAAAATGATGGCAGTACCCCGTGTGTAGTAGTCAAACACAGAGTCTCTGTAAAACATACTACATACTGTCTCATGTTCTCACACACCCTGTCCATGCGTGCTTGCATTTAGGAGGGACACCGCTGAGCCTTTGCCCTCTCCAACTATCCAGCGTATCTCTGTCACCTTGCTACCAGTGACATAATGGGGTCCTGCCATGCACTAGCACATACCTCATGCTTGTATGTAGTTAACTCCTTCTACTCTTCTGCACCATGTGACTAGGCATGTGGAGTCTCTATACTGCGGATTCGGTCCCATATACTTTTGAGCGAACAGACTGCTAGGGAGGGAAACAGAACACTGACCCTCTCGCTACTGGAGAACCCTCCACCCATGCCAGGTACCAGGCTTATTGACAGGCTGCTGTCCACTTTCCACTAATCCTTGGTTACCTGTGACAACTGTTCTCTTATTCCACACATACTGTCAGGTTAATCCTCTGTAGTGGCCTTGCTTCTCTACCCCCTGTTTGTAATACCGGCCCTGTTCTTTTAATATGCCAGAAACCACCATGCACCCCTTGGAGTTGCTTCAGACCAGGATTTAGAACAGTTCAAAGAACTTTAATGGAACTTCTGCAATGGTACAGAATAAAGTGCAACACAGTCCTCCTGACTTGGGGACCAATTCACCCTAAGTGCAGTGACAGAATTTTTACCGTACGGTAAAACATCTGTCACTGTAGGGACACACAGGAAACATTTGTTTCCTGTGTGTCCCATTCACACTGCAATGCAGCCTAGTGAGTGCTGTGGTACAATGCAGACATGCTACATTTTATCGCAGCGTACTAGGCAAAATCGAACTGCAATGTCAGGCAGCGCAGTGTACACTGCACACTGTACAGTGCAACAATGTACACTTCAAATAAAGCTTGTACAAAACAATATATAGGAGCCGTGTGACACACTGAATCACGCACCACACTGCCCCCTAACACAGCAGGCAACAGAGAGCTGTCACAGTGGTAAATCACTGTGGCGGCTCTCCTTTTAGTATGAATTGGCCCTAACTACTCTTTGGCTGCCCGTACCTGAAGAGGTGGAAGTCCATATATGGTGGGGTCCATTCCTGGTAAATCCCTTCTGGAAATTCAGGACTCTTCTGTCCCTGTAGGACTATATAGCACAGCAGCCCTTCTTCTGTAATCTCATGTTCCAGTCCTCCCTTTGTATTTATATGGCTTACAACAGGTTGCAGGACTAGGGTTGCCATCTCATCACTTTAAACTCGACCACATATTAATTACACAGTTTCTGTTCCTGATTAAGGTGATAATTAAACTCCCTTAGTGCCTTATCTGCATTAAATTAGCCTCAGAACCCGTGGAATTAAAATGTGTTGGGGTTTAAAGGGATGACGGGGCCAGGGCTGCTGTTAGAAACCACGAGGCCCCATACAACCAACCATGATGACATCCCTCCCCCCCCAAAAAAAAATAAAAACTGTTTACTGTGCTTCAGTTATTATTGAACACACTGAATGATCAGTACTGATCACTTATTTTGATCATTCAGGAAAGAGATGGGCTGGTAAATGTGACATGGTTACCAGACCCTTTCCCCACTTTCCATCCTGAAAGTTCCTGTTGTTGTGTGCTTGCAGCTGCTGATCAGAATGAGAGGAGGGAAGCCGGCAGCACTGTGGGAGTACACAGGGCGGGCCTGAGCAACAGGGGGAAATGTATTGTGCACAGAGAGGGTGATGGATGTGGTGGGTGCTAGTAATTCCTCCACCACCACCACTGTGCCGATCATCCTCCCTTCCCACATCCGATTCACCCAGCTGCCTGGGCCCACCTGCTGGCCTGGTCCCCATACAGGAGGACTGGTGGTACCCCCTTATCCTCAGCCCTGGTCGTGGCAACCCAAGAAAACCCAGGAAGATCTGAGACACAGTTAACCCCTTCCCATCCTGGGCAGCTGGAACTACCTGCATAGCTACACATTGCAGAAAATACAACAGCAGCAATCCAGGCAATGGTACCCCACAAGCACCTGCTTACACAGTGATTACATCATCTGATATCCAGGTCTGATATAGTGAAGGCACTCTCCTGGAAATTGCAGACTCTGGCCCTGCCTACTGCAGCTGTGGGCATCTGAGCTCCAGCGAGGAATGACTTAGCCATCCTTCAGCACAAATAAATGTAAACACAGCCCTGGAATCCAGGGAGAAGCCCAACAAATCAGAATAAACAAGCAAGTGGGCTGAGGGGAACGCTGTCCCCGCACAGTAGACTGACTGCGTTAATCACTCTGCCCTGATCTATTTCCATTCCCGCGCTCCAAAATCCCTTACAACACATTTCAGCGTGGCGGTGTGCGGCAGCCTCCAATCAGTTTAAATCAATAGTTTCAATGCAGCAGCCTGTCTCTATGGGTTACTCTCAAATTAATGAAATGCAGTAGTCTTACAGCAATCCAATGCAGCAGTGTCACACTGCAGAGCTTTTCTTGCAAGAGGAAACATCCAAGGTCTATTCACGCTTGTAAATCTCACTCTCTGTGCTTCCATCAGGCTGGCTGACAGAAGCTCTGGGGTTTTCTTAATCCTGTCTGCAAAACAGGTTGTACAGAATATTCAAAAAACCTATTGTGATCAGCGGGACAGAGAAAAACAGATCTCTCAAGATTTACAAATAAAAGACGGCAAACAAAATTAAAGATGTATAGGATAAATAGATAATAGATGATTCATAGATAACAGATGATCAATGGATATACTGTATAGTAGATAATAGATGATCAATGGATATATTGTATAGTAGATTAGATAGATATAGATAGACAGACAGACAGACAGACAGACAGAGATAGATAGATAGATAGATAGATAGATAGATAGATAGATAGATAAAAAAGTGTTTATATTGAGTCCATGCCAGTAAAGCTTGCCAGCCCACATGTTATTAAACAAAATGATGGGAAAGCAAAATCCTTTACATCAGGTTTTCTCTCGCATAGATCTTCACCATCAAAAACAGGCACAGTCAAAATAGTAGCAAGCCACCTTGCGCTCTCTTCAGCAGCACTGCTGCTTAGGCCCCAAATCTTGGTCTTTGGCTAATGATTGGTTCTTCAGACTGTCTCACCCAGCTTTTCTGGCTCCCTGGGTTCTCTGAGCTCTTGGGCTTTAGTTGTCCATTCTCTGGCTTCTCAATAGGGGATCTCCTGGCACCTGCATTAAGACCTCCTATCTCCTAGCCTGAGGCCTCCTGACTTTTGGGTGGAGCAGACCTGTCTCTTGGATGGAGCACACTTGTCTCCTAATGGGAGCCCACACTTATCTCCTGATGATGGGAGCCCTAAACCTGTGCCCAAGTCCTTCATTATAAGAGTTGTGTGATGTAGGCCTGTTCTGATGCAAGACCTGGACAACGGGTTGGAGATTTTTTCCCTCCCAAATTCTTTGAAATCTCCAAACTCAAGAACCTAGCCCAGAAATACCAAAATCCAGAGAAACCCAAAAAAAAACAGTTTTCCCTACTCAGACTTGATATTCCAGGGACCCACACTCAGGGACGGTGCTACCACTAGGCAAACTAGGCAGCCACCTACAGTGCAACCACAGCCAGTGCCGGCAAAAGACAGTACAGACGGCCGTGCTGTAACATCAATTATATTTTCCCTGGGCCCCATTCGTTCACCTGAGGGGCCCAGGAGGTGAGGAGCAGAGAGGCACTCTTTTTTAATTTCAGGCGCAGGCTGCTAAAGCTACGTTTTGCAATGCTGATCAGTGGTGCCCGGCCTCGGCTGCACACAGCCTTTCACTGGTATAGAGACTCTTTCACTAGGGGGGGGGGAGTGATTATCTCTTCCTCTGCTGAGGAGGGTGGATGGCAAGATTGTAGCCTGGCGGTGCGAGGTAATTCAACAGAGGGGTGGCCGGGGGCACAGGCAGCAATGGGAACCCAGTGCACAGGCAAGCTTACTATTTTTGTTTTCTGTGGCACAGAGATACAGCCATATGCTGTATACAGACAGACATATAGTACCTCTGTGCTGTCTGATGATTACCATGATATTGCTGATGATCACATAAGCACACTGAGATGCTTGCTGTTAGTTCTTATTTACCTACACTTTGAGCTACACTTTAACCACTCCCCATTATGTTGCAAAGGCATTGTCATCATAGTATGACAATAGTGGCAGGGTGTTGACCCACCCCCCCTGCTGTACTATGGTGGCACTACCTTTGCAGAATAATGGAGAGTGGTTGGGAGGCAGTAAAAGTTTGGGTCAGCTGCACATTTGTAATGTCCCTCAAACACTAGTGAAAATAAGAGCAGAAAGCATCTCATTCAGTGTGTGTAAATCTGACAGGCTGACTGTCAGATGGAAATGATCCAATAGCTGTGCAGTCTCTAGATAGCCTCCACACCCCCAATGTGCCCTCCCATGCTTCCCAGTCCTCACGCTCCCATCAGCGGACCTGGGACCTGCATGGTGGGTGCCACCAGTAGAAGGAAGGGAGATCAGCAAACACCTGTTTATTGATCTCCCCTTCCTGTTAATGACCCAGAAGTAACGTGTAAAACATAACTTCTGAGTCCTGGTGTCACTGTCCTCAGACAGGATTGGATGTTGTTAGTTTGAGATGAAGCCATTTCCTGCAAACTTCAGCCAATCTGTGAAGAAGAGGTTTTCAGCCAGTGAGGTGCTGTGTGCAACATCACTTCCTCCCAGCTCCAGCTCAGTAGCGATAGCACTAGTGTAGGTAGGCAGCAGTCTATGGTTCATGGCTGGGGACCATGAAATAATTTGAGCACAGGTAAAGGCAGAATGGAACAAATCATGGTTCATAGCTGTGGACCCTGAAGTAGCTTGAGTACAAGTAAAGAGGCTTCAGATCCTGGCACACAGTCAGTCTATAGGTGGACCTCTAGTAAAGTAGTGCAGTATTCAGTCTAAATCTGGCCATACACATTTATATTCGTAAGAAAAGTCATACGAAAATTCTTTGAACATTCAATGAATAGCTGAATGTTGTTCGATAATTGTCTTTTGCTTTTAGCATTCGATTTTAAAACGAATGTAATTTGAACAATAACCACATACACTGGCCGAAAATTCATTTGATCAGGAAAAGTTTTCCTTCCTGCCCCTTCGAATTTTCCCATCACTGCTGTTCGAAAACTAACATCAATTTGACCCTACTAACGATTAGAAAATCAAACAAATATTCTTGAAACAAAAATTCTTGAACGAAAATCTATACTGTGTATGGCCAGCTTAAAGGGCTCAGTGGCAAGAAGCTTCCCCTTCCCAGCTCACAGATCCTTCCCCTTAGAGGCAAAAAGACAATTTCCTTAGGGCTCCAGGCTATTTAACAGCATCTTACCCACCATCTGGGCACACCTGCCCAGGGATTGGCTAGGTCATGTTCAATATTCAAGCTGGCCATTCAAATTCTTCCTCCCTAAGTTCCAGAAACTTTTTCTAGAGATGGGGGGGAACAGTCAAACTCTCAGCCTGTGAAGCCCTGAACAGATCAGACCACACAACAATTACAGAGGAAAACAAAAACTAAATTTACCTAACAGCCTAAGAAGGGTGCGATAGATAGATAGATAGATAGATAGATAGATAGATCTACTTATACAAATACTTCCATAGCTGCTGATGACTTTCACAGACATCAGAAAGACATTTGAACTTATACAGCCAAAGTACCCCAAGGACGATCCTGAGGACCTCTGCTGATCTCAGTACATTAGTGGTTTATGAAACAGAGATGATTAGCGGAGAACATCTGTCACTGACAGAAACAGAAATGTCCAGTTTATGAAGGAGCAATGTCTGCTTTTCACTGGCGATCTGTGTGGAGATTGCCCCACCCAGATTCTCCAGCCCAGAGGTGAAGAATCGGGGAGAGAAGAGTGAATCGCTGGAGTACTGAGGAGGCATAAAGAGTATTTGGACTTTTCTTCTTCTTCCTTCAGAGCCTCCAAGACAGTGGGAAAGCCCTTCTGCCTTCCACAACATTGCCAAAACCATAGAACAGTTTAGAACTATATACAGTATATATATATATATATATATATATATATATATATATTATATCTATATTTATATATATAAATATTTTTTTATTATTGGGAATGTGTGTACTGCGGAGAGCTGCCAACTCAGCAGAGGTAATTTACCGCTGCTTAATAAACGAATGGCTGTGTGTTTTACTGATTGCTTGTTTCTGTAATCTCGCTATATCTCGTGAGATTACAGCAATAGCAGATATTTTCCAGAATGCAAAGCATTTGTAGATCACTTCACTCCTCATTAGGAGAAGCAATCTACACCGCTTCATAAACAGGCACTCAGAGGAGAGCTGTCACCTTTGAGAATGCCGGAGAACTGAGCAGCAGTCATTTACCGCATGATAAACAAACACCTAAATTTGTTATCTTGATTTACTGAATTAATAACTAAGCTAAGGTGTGTTAACAGAGCCCTTGTTCTTTAATGGGAATCAATGTGGAGTGGGTGCCGGTAAGAAGTCGAATTCTGCTACTTAACATATTAAAATAGCGCATTATTACTTCTTGGAGGTAGATGCTTATGCTGTCATTTACTTGTATTCCATCCCTTTTGAAGCAGGACTCAGCTCTGTGTCAGGCTATAAGGTCCCCAAAGAGACTGACCTGTCTCCTGCCTGAGCTCAGTGATAACTGATAGCCAACCTGACCTTCTGGAAGATGGTAAACAATAAGGGCTCATGTACACGGGACGTTTGGAAAGCTCTTCTGACCGCTAGAAACTGACGGTTTAGCCGCATCTGCATACTACGTTTATGCGTGCTTATGAGTTTAGAAGCATTTTTAAAAGATAACTTCAGGAGACCTTCCAAATGCCCATAATGCACTGAAAAATATTAAATAATTAACTATTTCAGACATTTTGAGATGACCTGTCTTTTCTGGTTGTATTCACTATGGATCTCCCATCATGAGCATAATGCAGCATGTTCTACCATTTGTTCCTTCACGCAAAACCTGGAGCTGACTGCGCTGGTGTTTCGTGTCCATTACAATACACGAAAAACACTTTGCATGCATTTCTGATGATGAAAAAAGGCTCTGGACAGCATCTGGATATGGACCTGTCAAAAAACACTTCTAAACCCGTCACTTGTAAACACGAGTAACCGTGTTTACAAGCGTTTACACGCATTTACAAGCATTTAGCGTTTGACTTGGCGGTAAAATCTACTCCTGAACGCAATTTTGGTGCGTTCAAGAAAAGACTATAAACTCAACTGCCTGTAAACGACTGTAAATGATTATGTATACATGGACACATAGGAAAACATTAGGGAGAGTTCAGGGGCTGCTGAAAAAAACGCTGAACAGCTCCTGAACGTCAGTTTATCAGCTGCAGTGTACATGAGCCCTGAAAATTATCATTATTACAAGTCCTGCCATATTTTTTTAAATATAAAAGATCAGATTGAGGGCTCCTTGACCCTATAGGGAAAGGGAGCCATGACTGATGGGGGATTGGCTGGGAGTTGGGCGTGGTTACACACGATATGTAAATTGGCTGAAGAATATTGATCAGATGGTATGAGGTGAGGGGGGTGGGGCCTAAACTCACTTATAAGGATGATCTGAGGTAAAATCTTGACATTTGAAGAACTGCGTTTGGAAGAGTTGCCCATCCTCCCGCCATATTCTTGTATGTCACAGCTTCTTCAGTGGATTGCTGACCTTGCCAGCAATAAAAGTTGCCGTAATGGGGTTTGTCCTTGATTGGAAGTTGGAATTGGTCCAATGCCTGTCCAGCACTTATGGAAAGGCCGACTTCTTTAGACCTAATAATAAAATGTGCTCACAGTACTACTGGGACTGGCAATGGTTACAATGGTTTGACTTGAAAATGGTCTGTATTTGACTGTAAATAAAGCTGTGGCCTTGCCCCTTTTCCAACTAATTTATACTACGTGTTTTCTTATATGGGCAAGGTTGAGGTATTATCGGTTGGGATTCAAGCCTACGGTCCTCAGCAGTCAAGTTCATTTGTTATATGACAGTTTTTGAGTGTCTGTTATCAGCATTGAACTTGAGTAACTAATATTCCTTTTAGACCCTGTATGTCTCAATAAAAAGAACCTGTCACCTAAAAATCGTCACATAGGGGACTTTTTTTGCAAAAAATAAAGTTACACCCAAGCACATAACATCCCTCCCCCCAAGAATTTTGAGGGCCCCCTCCCACCCCTAAATATACACACATACGAACGTAAACACACGTGTCAGGGCGCCTACACTTGAAAATGTTGATTGTGATACACATGTTACATATCGCCGCGCACGCCGGAGTGAGAGCAATAATTCTTTCACAAGACCTCCTCTGTAATGCTAAACTGATGACCTGTAGGGGCTTTTGAAGAGTCACATATAGAAAATATAGGCTACTGAAGTTTGTCGCCATTTCATAGGCGCGCACAAATTTTGGCATGTTGGGTATCTGTTTACTTGACACAACCTCATATTTTATATTTTACAAAAAATATGGGTAATTTATTGAGGGTGCCCTAAAATTCACTTGAGTGTGCTTTTTTACTGAAACTTCGCATTTCCTAGACCTTTGCGGCAATATCATGTGACATAAAAAATTTGAACTACCACTATTTTATTCTCTAGAGCAGGGGTGTCAAACTGGCGGCCTTCCAGCTGTTGCGAAACTACAAGTCCCGTCATGCCTCTGCCTTTGGGAGTCATGCTTGTAACTGTCAATCTTGTAATGCCTCATGGGACTTGTAGTTTGGCAACAGCTGGAGAGCCACCAGTTGGACACCCATGCTCTAAGGTGTCTTCTTTCAAAAAATATATAATCTTTTTGGGGTTTTGTGTAATCTTCAGGCCTAAAATGATTTTTTTTAAACGTGTGCAAAAACGGCTCTGGCAGCAACAGAGTTAAAGCCTACAGATTTGCCCAGTTGATGTGAACAGCCTCCCTTTAGTCAGTCCCATCCTTGTACCATTATGATCTTTCATTCTGTTTGCAGCCTGAGAGTATTGTTTCCCATAAACCCGATGACCAACAGTCAGTTGACTTATTTGGCTGATTAAAGAACAAAGTGAATAGAAAGTCTATTTAGGCAGCTGTTGATGGGCTCCCTCTATTGCTGTGCATACATTGCAATGAACACAAAACTTCACAGAGGCTTTGCTACTAAAACAAAACTGCATGTCATCAACCATCCCTTCTAGTTTGTTTAACATTTCAGCACTCAGCGTTAAAGGGAATGAACTACAAAACAGTCTGACCCTCTAGCCATACAGGTCAAGGGAGAAGCACTGTGTTTTTATATAGCATGTTTGATTGCAGCCACCTGTCATTACCGCAGTGCCGTAATACATAATTGGATTGCTATGTTCCCAAGTTGCCTGCTCCTTTAAACAGTATAATTAAAGGGATAATTATCATTTCATTACATTATGTTAATTAAATGTGGCACAGCGAGAAATCTACTGCAACATGTGGCATGAAAAAAGATACTGTTTATCGTGTTTGTTTCTTGTTGAATTCACGATAATTGCGCAGTCGTTTCATGTACAACATAAATTAATGAAAAAAATCTAGAAGCTTCAAAGGAAAACTCCAGGCAAATGTAGAAAAACAACCTTGGGTTCCCATACTATGTGTCGATCACAAGTCTCTTCTTTTTTTCAGTTCAGCCTACTCAATTACCTGCGATCTGACAAACAGGTAAAAGTTATAATTAGGCTGGTAGAGGTAAGGCGAAGTCATTTAAAGTGTATCTAAACCACAAACAATAATGCGATATAGCATGGCATTACCAACTGCTAAAGTGGACCGTTAGTTAGATAATTAAATCCTGATAGATCCGTTCAGGCTGGTCCTTTTTGCAGGTACAACCACGTAAAACATTAATAGGGGGATGTACTGTTATAATCCAGTTACACACTGTCTCACCCTGCTCTGCACATGCTCAGTTGCTCTCTATGCTCATCACTGGGCCTAAACCAGAACCACTCAGAGTCTGATTAGCTAACAGCTTTAGGGTCCTTTCACACGGGCGTTCCGTTTTTTTCATCAGTTCAGTCATGTTTTTTCAAAGAAAAAACAGATCAGTTTACATCAGTTTTTCATCAGTTTCTCATCAGTTTCTTGTCAATTTCTCATAAATTTTTACATCAGTTTTTTAGATCCTTTACCAATGCAAAAACAGACCATATGTCCATTTACATCCGTTTTTTGACCGTTCCATTTTTTTACTGAATAAAAATAGGGTTTTCTTCCATTGAAAAAAAAAGCGATGTTAACCACTTCCCAACCACCCTATAGCAGAACTACTGCTACAGGGTGGCAGGGCTGTGCAAAATCACGTATATATACACGTGATTTTGTATTTCCGGGTAGGGGGACAATCTCAAGGCACCCCATTCTAAAGTGTTAAAAACTATTCTAATAGTTTTACATAAGGTAGCAACATCCACATGTGCAGGAAACCCAATGTTAGAGGTGATTTATTCTTCCAAAGCAAATATTCCTTTGCAAACTGACACTGACTAGTATTCCAGAGTTTCTCCCCTAGTCCCTCACTCAGCTAATGTGACCCCACTGCTGATAAAGAGGGGCAGGGGAGGGGCATATGCTTTGCTGCATTTGCATGGCTGCTCTGCCACCTGATTGCTTTCGCACACCCCCGGTAACAGCGCCCCCCCCCCATGTGCCCCTGCCATGAATCCCAGGCTCCGCTTGCCCATCCGTGGGCCCGGGATGGCATAGCAGATGCCACCAGGTAGAGGGTAGGGAGCAGAGCAGACACACATCCACTCTCCTTGTTGGTGACCCAGAAGCGACGTGTAAAACGTTGCTTCCGGGTCCCCATGTCAGTGTCCCCTGCTAGTATGGCCGGGAAGAAATCTAATGCAGTGCGATCTGCACTGCATTAGATTCAGTGGAGCACAGTTGGATCCAAAGCTTTATTTTGTGGTCACATGATAAACATAAAAACAACGTTTTGGAGACACGCAGGGCCCCTTCGTCACTTGCCTGATGAAGGGGCCTTGCGTGGCTCTGAAAACCTTCCTTTATGTTTATCATGTGACCACGAAATAGAGCTTTGGACCCATTTGAGGATTCGTGGGTGCGCTGGTGACATTTCTTCACTTGGATTGTCTGCGGTCCCCAGCCTGTGGTCACTACAGCACCCAGCAATACTGAATAGCCATTTGCAGGAACACATGCATTGGGAATACTGCATTTGGATCAGTGGAGCACAGGGGAGGCATCCAGAGGCCCCCCCACTCCAACATGTACGCATGTACAAACATAAATGCACTTGTCAGGGGTGCCTACGCATGAAAATGTTGATTGCGAATCACATGTTACATATCATCATGCATGCCAGAGTGAAAGCAATATTTATAGCAACAGACCTCCACTATTTGTCGCCATTTCACGGGCACACGCAAATTTAAGGTTTGACATGTTGGGTATCTGTTTACTCAGTGCAACTTCATCTTTTACATTTTACCAAAAAATGGGTAAAATATATTTGCGATAATACTGTGTGACATAAAAAATTGCAACTACCACTATTTTGTTCTTTAGGATGTCTACTTTCAGAAAATATATAATGTTTTGAGGGTTTATGCAATCTTCACACCTAAAATGATTTTTTAAATGTGTGCAAAAAAATGCAAAAACAGCATCGGCGGTGAAAAGGTTAAAGCTGAATTCCAGGTATGATATTTTTTACATAGTTACATTGATTCAAGCTGATCCAAGGTAGCTATGTAAAAACTGCCACACTTAAACTTCAGCTTTAAGTGAGCCTGCAGAACAAGAGAGCTCAGGAAGGGTCAACAATTTTCTGATGTGAAGTAGTACAGTACGTTATGTCCTACACTGGGAGTCCAGCACTGCCAGTTTCAGTGCTGAGAGGTGAAGTATGAGTGTAGGTGAAGCAATGAAGTGTCCACAAGAGATCAAACTTTACGCAAATCAGCCCAAAATCAAGATTATCCTTTTCAGTGAAGTTAAAAGCAGCATAGGAGCCATCACCATGTAGTGCTTTTCCCATAGGAGCTGCAGGAATACTGTCCAAGTCCTCCGCAGTTACTCTGCCCTGCAGCCAGGCACATAGGCTCATTCACACGTTTCTCCAATAACCAGTCTAGGGGTGTTGTTTTTATTTTTGGAGAATTTGGATAAGGATGAGGGAGATGAGTGGGATCCAAAAATAGGAACTATGTACATTGAGGGCTTTAACTGGTCTTCAGGGTAAGCTATGTCAGAGTCCATCCTTAAATCAAAAAGTAACTTCTTGTGATCCCCAAAGCAGTATCACTTTAACCTCTCTGGCGGTATGATTATTTCAGATTTTTGGTGCTGAAAGCGGTACCATTATTTTGCATGGAAATTCGGCGTTTTATATTGTAGGCCTGTAATTTTTAGGAATAACTCACTGAAATCTGTCCAAACAAGAGTCTAGTAAACATTCCGGGTAGGATAAAACTTGAAACACGAAATCATAAATAATAATTTAATAAATAATCATAAAAAATAATAATATAATAATAATAAATTTAATTCAATAATATATTCAAACCAAAAACACTGAAATTTGAAATAGAGCGCCAAGTTCGCACATCACTGAGCTTAGTCGCAAAATCTGATGACGAATTTCCCCATGAATCATTATCACTCAATTCTGCAAGTTGTTCTGATTTACTATCGCTGTTCTCTAGCTGGTCTAAAACTGCTTTTGACCTAAAGGAACGCTTTTTGGACGCCGTGGACTTTTCTAAGTTTCCAGGCAGAAAGAACAGTCAAAATGCAGGCAGGGCACAGAACAAAGCAGTAGGGACAAAATGTATGTGAAATGGTTTGAAACAGTAGTGTTTTACTATGTCATTTTAATTTATTAGAAAATGACAGTTTCTAAAATTTTTAAATTTGCCGCCGGTTCCGGCCCCCGTACTTCCCAACACTCGCAGGGACCGGAACACAGAAGCCGAATGCCGGCATCGGCCGGAGGAGATGGCCGGGGACGCTGCAGGGGACACATCGCATGAGCGAAGGACAAGGTAAGCGCTGCAGGGAATCCTTGAGTAACGCCGCATGGTAAGCCTGAGTGTAGCTCGGGGATACCGCTTGTGGTACTGAAAGTTTACCCTGAGCTACACTCGGGAATACCGCCAGGGAGGTTAAGGATTAGGTCAGATAGACAAAGCTCTTTGGAACACCAGCCAGTGTTCCCTTTGCTAGACTCGCAGCTGACTTCCTAGCACCAGAGGGGGTTAAGCAGCACACAGTCTCTAGGATCCTTAGGGATGTCTGTACTCAAAAGGACTAGGAGCAGCTGGAAGCCTTCCTCTGTGATACCAGACCAGATCTTCAGGAGACAGCCCTCAGTCAGCTTAGGAGAACCCGGGTCTCAGCATTCAGGCCCTCACGTCGCGCTCTCCCAGGATGGATCAGTCCTAGACAGGAAAGAACCCAGTGCCCCGTGTGTTCACTGAATATACAGTTACCCAGCATGCCTTAGAGCCCCTTTCTCTGGGATAGAGAGGCTGTATCAATATTCATGCTGCCATCTGCATAACTCCACACCTATCATCCAGAAACTTCTACAGTTTCCTGAATACAGAGGAAGTTATAGGCAGACTAGCACCACCTGAGCACACAGCGCAGACTTAACTAAATGATCACAGTTCATCAAGTACATCAAGTACAGTGAGCTAACTATGCTTTTACCTAACAAATAATTACAGCCACTCTGACAACTAAACTAAGGCTACGTTCACACTAGTGTTGTGTGCAGGCGGCAGAGAGGCGTTTGGGAAGCGTTTTTACCGCTTCCCAAACACCTCTGCCAATTCTGCACATTACAGCACATGGTGCTGTTCTAACGGGAGCGTTTGCGTCGCGTCGCGGCACGGCAAAACGGACGCCTCTGGACGAGTCAGGAGGTGTTGAAGCCTCCTATTCTCGTCTATGGTGCCGCTCCGCAAATGCCCAGCCGGCGTTTGCGGTGCTGTTGTGACGCGGTTGCAGGGCGTTTGCGGAGCGGTAACACCACTCAAATGTATTATAGGCGTTTGTGGGGCGCTATTAACGCTCGGCAAACGCCTAGCAACCGCCGCATGCGACGTTTGCAGAGCGTTTGCCGAGCGTTAAAAAACGCTCCGCAAACGCTGGACCAACGCTTGCCAAACGCTATAGGGGCGTTTGGCAAGCGTTGGCAAACAGCCAAGTGTGAACGAGCCCTAACCCTTTAAACAAAACACAACTAATTCTATCTAACCCTAGCACCTATCTAGGAGGATGCTACAACCATTATCCTAGTTTCACTGCACAGCGAATCTTTGACCTGGTATAAGCATGCAAGACACAAATTCTGCCTTCATCCTTTAATAAATCAGTGAAGGCGGTTTCTACATTTCTATTCTCCCAGGTATTTATTCACGGCAAAGCGCCAGGTTCTCTTGAAAACCCATCCCTTGACCCACTTACGCTCACCTTCCCAGTGTTCCCATGCCGCTCCTTCCTCTATATCAAAAGCCTATTTTTTTAATTTGTGCAGAATGGTAACAACCTTTGTCTACTTTAAATTACTTTCTGTGTGATTTTTCCTCATTTCTTGTCTATAACATGGTTGTCAGACAGACAAGGAAGTGAGAGGAAATCTTCCGATTGAGAACACAGACAGCACTGGAAAAAACAGAATGGTGAGGTGTCAGAATTTCTGTCCTATTTCTATGGCTGTCTGTGTCCCCACTGTGGAGATATTCCCTAACTTCTTGTACAGGGGACACAACAGTAGAGAAAAGAAGTCTATACATGGAGATTGATTGCATTTACAGCAAAGTCTGAATAAGGATCTAAACATTCTCCACTCTAGCCATTCTCTCATCTAACCAAGCTGAAGGAGTCTGGCTTTAATTGCAGCTAGAGATGAGCAAACTGAGCAAAGTTTGGTTCGCTACTCATTCACCAAACAGTTAAAAAATGTTAACACAGCACCCCAAACCCCTTTAAAGTCTAAGGAAGGTTTTATTTGTTAAAAAGGCCGTATGTAGCTGGGCACTGCAACAGAGATCATGTAGCAATGCAAAAAAATTTTAAAAAACTATCATTCAGTGGGGAGTAGGTCTTTTAGTAAGGCTTAAAGAACAACATTAAAAATACACAACTTACCACCTTCCAACCTACCGTACACATTGATGCAGCCTCACAGAAGTGGGCTTTCTTTTGTGCGGCAGAAGGGGCTTTCTTTTGTGGGGCACCCGATTGGGTGATTCTGTCAGAGAACTGCTTCCTCATTCCTGGGACACAGGACCAAGGTATCACAACCGGGCATAGCACCGAAGACTAAACAAGACTAGCTTAGATGCCAAACGGGAACTTTTTATTGAACAGAAAATACAGGTTTTTATGCACTCCAGAAATACACTTTTCCTAATATTTTTATTATCTCATAGTTCTTTTAATCTGCACTGATGCACAAGACCTCTGATTTTTTAGTCAGACCACTGGTCTGACCCTGACGATACTTGCTGGTTAGCGAAAACTTGTTGGGCGAGACTTGGCTGGTGACATCATCACACCCATGTTTAGCAATTCTACATACAGAGATGGACGCGGTCATCCATCTTGCTAAAGATCCCCCATCTTGTATGATTCTCTCTCTCCCTCCAATCCCCCTCCCTCAGGAATGTGGTCTGTATATATGCTGAGATCACAGACATCAGGCACAGTGGGATAGCTTCATGGTTATAAACCCCAATTAGCCTGGGCCCAGTATGTCTGTGAGACTCTTGCTTGGAGGTGATCGTAAAGCCATAAACCAGTCCTTCACTGGACTTCAAATGCATTCCGAGATAGCCGTAAAACAGACGTCACATTTAAAACCCACTTTTCCATATAATTTCATATCTTAAGCTAGGAAATAATTAAAATGAAGCAAAGCATATATTCAGATAGCTCAGCTTAATGCGAGTCGCCTGATATCTTACACCCCTAGTTGAAGTCTACGGGAGAGCAGCGAGTCATATAGTTCTAGCTAAAATAGTGAGATATGGCATATTTGAAGTCGGGACGTTCAGGATATCATTCTGCATATTAATCTACTAGTGGCTAGGCTGCTACATGTCCGTATGGAAGGTTATTGACCATGATATAAACTGAGAGGGATTTGGTCATGGCCTGAGTTCCTAGCCTAAAACACCCCTCCCCAAATGAGGCGATTGGTTCTCTGCTTTAATGAGACACCCTGCTGAGTTCCTAGAAAAAAGGTTGTCAGGTTTGGAGAAGTAAGATGAAGAATTCTCCCTTTTTAACATCATGAACCAACTTTGGGAGAAAAGGCACCCTTTTGCTCTGACACTTGAACGCTGCTTAAACCAAGGCTGACGGCAAGTATTCTACCTCTCTAAACTTCTTTCTGTTATCTCTCTGTTGTGGTATTGCTCTCTGTATTTATATATATATATATATATATATATATTGGCTACATCTTTGTCTGTAAATATTTTTATTGCACCCTTTTGACCTATTTAGTAATAAATCCTATTATCTGAAAAGTGTTGAACTGTTTCTAAAGCTCTTTAATGCAAACTAAAAATCCCTGTCTCTGAAGAGTGTTACTGTGTGTTTTAAAACCTCTGGATACATCTGCCTGCGGTGACAGTGTGTATCCAGACGCTTATTCAAACATCATAGTGTTACTGCTAAGATTGGTGAGCTTCCTCTTTCTCTGTACAAAAAGGAGGTGGTGGCAGTGTGAAGGGTTACTTGTGTAATTAACCTGACCCAGTAACAATCGCTCTCAGGCTGCGGTACATAGATTGTGGTCCATTAGCTGGAAAATCTTTGTGCAGGGTGCAGCTGAGCTTGGTATTGTTACGCACGTGACAGCGCGGCTTTAGATTGGCTAGTCCTTTGGTCACGAGTTGGTGAGAAGGGCTGGGGGTCTGACGCCGCATCCATCACACCGCGGACTCTCTGCTTGTGTTTCTCTGCGTCTATTTGTAAGTACCTCTCTTGTGTGCAATAAAGTGATCTATCTGGCGAAATTACACTAAGTCAGCTGCTGTTGGTTTTTTTTGAGGATGAGTGTATCCAATGTGGTGTGCTTTTTACTCTTGAGGCATTCTAGTTGTGACGTTTGTGGTTAATATCAACTGGAGGAGGAGGCTTTTTGAAGGAGACATCGACATTAAGCCCATATTGATCTTCTTTTAGGAGAGCAATGTGATATGGTAAGAGGCAGTGGGGTTAATTTACTAAAACTGGAGAGTGCGAAATCTGGTGCAGCCGTGCGTGGTAACCAATAAGCTTCTAACTTCAACTTGTTCAATCAAGTTTTGACGAAAAAAAAACTGGAAGCTGGTTGGTTTCTATGCAGAGCTTCATGAGATGTTGCACTCTTTAGTTTTAGTAAATCAACTCCAGTGTGTTTTCTGGTGGAGGAGCCACAAACATAGCACTTACCTGTTTGTTTTTCTGCACCTGGTGGATGAAGGCTGCAAGGGCTGATGATCAGGCCCGAACTGGGACAAATAATAGAACCGGGCATTTTAGACTGAACAGCCCATTATTTTTTTTAAACCAGATTACAAATAATAACAACTACTGGTTTACTGTGCACTTTAATAATATAACAGGGGACTGAGAAGAAAAAGTGATTGCAATTGGTTGGCAGAGGTTACAGCACATCATTACCGCTCAGTGATTGGTTGCTACAGGTTACAGCACACATTATGGCTCACTGATTAATTGCTAGAGGTTAGAGCACATCATTTCTGCTTGCTGATTGCTTGCTAGAGGTTACTGCACATCATTACTGCTAACTGATTGGTGTCTAGAGGTTACTACACTTCCTAACTGATCAGTGAATGGTTTCTAGGGGTTACTGCACATAATTACCGCTCACTGATTGGTTGCCAGGGTTTACTGCACATCATTACCGCTCACTGATTGGTTGCTAAAGGTCACATCATTAGATTATCGCACATTACCCATCACTTAGCTCCATAACCCCAACCAGCTCTCCATAGCCCTACCCATCATCCCCATGTACTCTTCATAGCCCCACCCACAGCCCTGTGCAATTCATAGCCCCACCCACAACTCCGTATTCTCCATAGCCTTGCCCACAATGCCCTTCCTTACTCTCAATAGCCCTGCTCACAAAGCTCCCTCTCCAAAATGCCACTTAGCTCTCCATAGCCAGGGTTTACTGCACATCATTACCGCTCACTGATTGGTTGCTAAAGGTCACATCATTAGATTATCGCACATTACCCATCACTTAGCTCCATAACCCCAACCAGCTCTCCATAGCCCTACCCATCATCCCCCTGTACTCTTCATAGCCCCACCCGCAGCCCTGTACAATTCATAGCCCCACCCACAACTCTGTATTCTCCATAGCCCTGCCCACAATGCCCTTCCTTACTCTCAATAGCCCTGCTCACAAAGCTCCCTCTCCAAAATGCCACTTAGCTCTCCATAGCCCACCCCCAAATGCCACTTAACTCTCCATAAAGCCTTCCACAAATCCCCCTATACTCTCCATAACTCCACCCCCAAATGTCACTCTGCTCTCCTCAAAGATACCACCCAAAGCCCTCTAATTCCAATGGCCCCACCTCAGCCCCACTCAGATCACCAGGTCCCCTCTGGCCACTGTCTGTGCCCGATTGTTGTATATTTATTTGGATATTTCAGTGTTGGCACTTTATGAGACATAAATCGGGGAAGTGCACCTATCCGTTTTAGAAACACCGATTGTCGTAATCTGTATGATGGTACTGGAACTTTTTATATTTATATTGGCTGTATCATCACTCATGTTGTACCACCAAGTATCCTATGTATCAACATTTTGTGACTTATTAAAAACTATTGAATGAGAAAAAATATTATCAATCTGCATAAAGCACGACGTGACGAGTGACAACTGATATAAGTGAAAGTCACACAATAAAAGAGTCCATCTCTGTTGAAGGTTATGTGAAAACAGCCTCCACGTGTGTCAGCTTCAGTGATCCACCACCATTGAAAGTCCAAAACTCTTTCCATAAGCTGGGGACTTCTGTGCAATGAGATCATAAGTAGAGATGAGCGAATCGAAGTAGGCGAAGTGGAATTCGAGTCGAATCCGAAAAATAGCCTACTTCGGACGCGCGAATCGAAATTTTTCCTAAAATGGCGGCGGACATGTGCGGCGACGGAGCGGGGATGTCTGGGAAGGCGCGCAGACAAGGCGCGCTGACCCATAATGCATTCCTTAATGACATGTGATCGCATTAGCCAATCAGCAGCCAGGCAGCCAGCACTGTGTAATGGTCGAGCTATAAATAGCGGCCATTTTAGAATTCTTCATTTGCCTCCAGTCATTCAAGAGAGGCAGACCGCTCTGTATTAGGGACAGAGTTAGGGCCACAGAAACGTTACTTGGGGACAGAGAAACGTTACTTAGGGACAGAGAAGCATTACTCAGGGACACAGAATTGTTAATGAGGGCCACAGAATCGTTACTTAGGGCCAAAGAAACGCTAGTTAGGGCCACAGAATTGTTACTCAGGGACAGACAGAATTGTTACTGAGTGCCAGAGAATTGTTACTTAGGGCCACAGAAACGTTAGTTAGGGCCACAGAATTGTTACTCAGGGACAGACACAGAATTGTTACTGAGGGCCACAGAACTGTTACTTAGGGCCACAGAAACGCTAGTTAGGGCCACAGAATTGTTACTCAGGGACAGACAGAATTGTTACTGAGTGCCAGAGAATTGTTACTTAGGGCCACAGAAACGTTAGTTAGGGCCACAGAATTGTTACTCAGGGACAGACACAGAATTGTTACTGAGGGCCACAGAACTGTTACTTAGGGCCACAGAAACGTTAGTTAGGGCCACAGAATTGTTACTCAGGGACAGACACAGAATTGTTACTGAGGGCCACAGAACTGTTACTTAGGGCCACAGAAACGTTAGTTAGGGCCACAGAATTGTTACTCAGGGACAGACAGAATTGTTACTGAGTGCCAGAGAATTGTTACTTAGGGCCACAGAAACGTTAGTTAGGGCCACAGAATTGTTACTCAGGGACAGACACAGAATTGTTACTGAGGGCCACAGAACTGTTACTTAGGGCCACAGAAACGTTAGTTAGGGCCACAGAATTGTTACTCAGGGACAGACACAGAATTGTTACTGAGGGCCACAGAACTGTTACTTAGGGCCACAGAAACGTTAGTTAGGGCCACAGAATTGTTACTCAGGGACAGACACAGAATTGTTACTGAGGGCCACAGAATTGTTACTTAGGGCCACAGAATTGTTACTCAGGGACAGACAGAATTGTTACTGAGTGCCAGAGAATTGTTACTTAGGGCCACAGAAACGTTAGTTAGGGCCACAGAATTGTTACTCAGGGACAGACACAGAATTGTTACTGAGGGCAACAGAATTGTTACTTAGGGCCACAGAAACGTTACTCAGGGACACAGAATTGTTACTGAGGGCCACAGAACTGTTACTTAGGGCCACAGAAACGTTATTAGGGCCACAGAATTGTTACTCAGGGACAGACAGAATTGTTACTGAGTGCCAGAGAATTGTTACTTAGGGCCACAGAAACGTTAGTTAGGGCCACAGAATTGTTACTCAGGGACAGACACAGAATTGTTACTGAGGGCCACAGAACTGTTACTTAGGGCCACAGAAACGTTAGTTAGGGCCACAGAATTGTTACTCAGGGACAGACACAGAATTGTTACTGAGGGCCACAGAATTGTTACTTAGGGCCACAGAATTGTTACTCAGGGACAGACAGAATTGTTACTGAGTGCCAGAGAATTGTTACTTAGGGCCACAGAAACGTTAGTTAGGGCCACAGAATTGTTACTCAGGGACAGACACAGAATTGTTACTGAGGGCCACAGAATTGTTACTTAGGGCCACAGAAACGTTACTCAGGGACACAGAATTGTTACTGAGGGCCACAGAACTGTTACTTAGGGCCACAGAAACGTTAGTTAGGGCCACAGAATTGTTACTCAGGGACAGACACAGAATTGTTACTGAGGGCCACAGAATTGTTACTTAGGGCCACAGAAACGTTACTCAGGGACACAGAATTGTTACTGAGGGCCACAGAACCGTTACTTAGGGCCACAGAATTGTTACTCAGGGACAGACACAGAATTGTTACTCAGGGACACAGAATTGTTACTGAGGGCCACAGAACCGTTACTTAGGGCCACAGAAACGTTACTCAGGGACACAGAATTGTTACTGAGGGCCACATAACCGTTACTTAGGGCCACAGAATTGTTACTCAGGGACAGACACAGAATTATTACTGAGGGACACAGAATTGTTACTGAGGGCCACAACCGTTACTTAGGGCCACAGAATTGTTACTCAGGGACACAGAATTGTTACTGAGGGCCACAGAACCGTTACTTAGGGCCACAGAATTGTTACTCAGGGACACAGAATTGTTACTGAGGGCCACAGAACCGTTACTTAGGGCCACAGCATTGTTACTCAGGGACAGACACAGAATTGTTACTGAGGGACACAGAATTGTTACTGAGGGCCACAGAAACGTTAATCAGGGACACAGAGTTGTTACTGAGGGCAACAGAACCGTTACTTAGGGCCACATAAAAGTTAATCAGGGACACAGAATTGTTACTGAGGGCCACAGAACCGTTACTTAGGGCCACAGAATTGTTACTCAGGGACAGACACAGAATTGTTACTGAGGGACACAGAATTGTTACTGAGGGCCACAGAACCGTTACTTAGGGCCACAGAAATGTTAATCAGGGACACAGAATTGTTACTGAGGGCCACAGAACCGTTACTTAGGGCCACATAAACGTTAATCAGGGACACAGAATTGTTACTGAGGGCCACAGAACCGTTACTTAGGGCCACAGAATTGTTACTCACGGACAGACACAGAATTGTTTCTTGAGGGACACAGAATTGTTACTGAGGGCCACAGAACCGTTACTTAGGGCCACAGAAACGTTAATCAGGGACACAGAATTGTTACTGAGGGCCACAGAACCGTTACTTAGGGCCACGTAAACGTTAATCAGGGACAGACACAGAATTGTTACTGAGGGCCACAGAATTGTTACTGAGGGACACAGAATTGTTACTGAGGGCCACAGAACCGTTACTTAGGGCCACAGAATTGTTACTTAGGGACACAGAATTGTTACTGAGGGCCACAGAACCGTTACTTAGGGCCACAGAATTGTTACTTAGGGACACAGAATTGTTACTGAGGGCCACAGAACTGTTACTTAGGGCCACAGAATTGTTACTCGGACAGACACAGAATTGTTACTCAGGGACACAGAATTGTTACTGAGGGCCACAGAACCGTTACTTAGGGCCACAGAATTGTTACTCAGGGACACAGAATTGTTACTGAGGGCCACAGAACCGTTACTTAGGGCCACAGAATTGTTACTCAGGGACACTGAATTGTTACTGAGGGCCACAGAACTGTTACTTAGGGCCACAGAATTGTTACTCGGACAGACACAGAATTGTTACTCAGGGACACAGAATTGTTACTGAGGGCCACAGAACCGTTACTTAGGGCCACAGAATTGTTACTCAGGGACACAGAATTGTTACTGAGGGCCACAGAACTGTTACTTAGGGCCACAGAATTGTTACTCGGACAGACACAGAATTGTTACTCAGGGACACAGAATTGTTACTGAGGGCCACAGAACCGTTACTTAGGGCCACATAAACGTTAATCAGGGACACAGAATTGTTACTGAGGGCCACAGAACCGTTACTTAGGGCCACATAATTGTTACTCAGGGACAGACACAGAATTGTTACTGAGGGACACAGAATTGTTACTGAGGGCCACAGAACCGTTACTTAGGGCCACAGAATTGTTACTCAGGGACAGACACAGAATTGTTACTCAGGGACACAGAATTGTTACTCAGGGACACAGAATCGTTGAATTAAAGAGTATGTCAGACAACATGCAGAGGAGTGGCAGAGGAGGCAATGTTTTAGGAGCGAGCAGACGTGGCAGCAGAGGAAGGGGTCGAGGCAGCACTATTCGCAGCCAGAGGCCAGTGCTCCCGGCGTCATCCAGCGGTCGTGTCTCCACCGACAACCCTGCCGTCGTCGATTGGTTGGCTCGGTCGTCTTCCTCTTCCCAGGTCACCTCTGACACCTACAGCCAACGGTCGGTGGGTACGTCAGACACAACCGTTAGTTGGCATGGCCCGGGACCAAGCCCACTGAAATCACGTGTCCTCTACCTGCCCCTGTCCTTTGGTGTTCCCTCACCAAGCGAAGTATCGCATGCTGTGGGCTCAGCCCCACTGTACAGTGAGGAAGAGCTAACAGAGGGCGGTCAGGAACGGGGGGAGACATCCGCCTTTTCAGCAGCCAGGCGAAGAAGTAGTGGCGAGGAGAGTGGCTCGGTAGCCGGTCTAGAGACAGGTCTGTCTCCTGACCCAGACGCAGCCGAGGGGGCTAGTAGTGAGGCGGAGACCCTACTTGATGATGAGGAGGTTGATCGCACTTGGCAGCCTCGTCGTCATCAGGCAATTTCTTCCGCATCATCAGGAGAAGAGGGTGGCAGCTTGGCAGCGAGCGAAACAGTCGGTGGGTTGCCCAGGAGACAGCAGCAGGGTCGCAGCAGTGTCAGTGGAGCCAAACGGCCACGGAGTAGAGCACCAGCTCCACTGCAGCCTACCACCACGGCCAGTAGTGGTGCCGGTGTGCACGGAGGAAGCAGCAGTCAGCCAGTGAGGAGTATTGGGGGCAAAGTTTCCTACTCGGCGGTGTGGCAATTTTTCGTCAAGCCGCCCGAGGAAGTAAACGTAGCCGTATGTCGACTATGTGGCCAGAAAGTCAAGCGTGGCCAGGGGGCCCATGTTGGGACTACAGCGTTGCGGCAGCATATGCAGCATCGCCATTTGGTGGCCTGGGAAAACCGTGATAAAGATACGGCGGTTCTGCCCGCCCCAGCCCCCGCTCCATCACCCGCTCCGTTACTTGCTCCGTCACCTGACGTCAATCGCCCTCCATCAGCCAGTCAAGGCTCCAACACCTCTGCTGAGGGGAGTTGTCGCTCGTTGGCATCTTCCGCTCGTTCAGATGCTCCTTCTCCTGCTACTCCTCTTCACGGATTCCGTCAGCAGTCTTTCTTGGAATCCGTTTCCAAGAGACAACAGTTTGCGAGCACGCACCCGACGGTGCAAAAGCTGAACGTCCTCCTGTCCAAGTTGCTGGTGCTGCAGTCCCTCCCTTTCCAAGTGGTGGACTCAGCACCTTTCCGAGAAATGATGGCTTGTGCCGCGCCGCGGTGGAGAGTGCCAAGCCGTCATTTCTTCGCCAAAAAGGCAGTGCCAGCCCTGCATTCACATGTAGAAGAGATGGTGGGCCAGTCTTTGAGCATGTCGGTCTCTGCCAAAGTGCACGGCAGCGCCGACGTGTGGAGCTGTAACTACGGTCAGGGACAGTACATGTCATTTACGGCCCACTGGGTGAACGTGGTGCCGTCACAGCCGCACCAGCAACTTGGACAGGTCACGCCGCTTTTGCCTCCACGTTTGCACGTCCTTGGTCCACAAAAGATGTCCGCCTCTACCACCTCTTCTTCCGCCGTGTCCTCAGCCGCCACCCCCGTGCCAAGTCCCATTACCCGACCGGCATATCACATGTGCAGGGCGCAACGGTGTCACGCTGTTCTGCACCTGGTATGCCTTGGCGAACGTAGTCACACAGGGGAGGAACTTCTGAGTGTAATGAACAGAGAAATCGACAGATGGCTGTCTCCGCGCAAACTGAAAATCGGAACCATGTTGACCGACAACGGAAAGAACATGGTGTCTGCTCTGCGTCAAGGAAGGTTGTGCCATGCGCCATGCATGGCTCACGTGTTCAATCTGGTTGTCAAGCGGTTCCTAAAATCCACCATCCCACTGCAAGACATCCTTAAAATGTCACGTAAACTTTGCATACATTTCAGCCATTCCTACACCGCAAAGCACACCCTCATTGAGCTGCAGCGGCAGAACGGAATTCCACATCATCGCCTGATCTGCGACGTTGCAACAAGGTGGAATTCAACCCTACACATGTTAGACCGCCTTTACGAGCAGCGAAAGGCCATCACCGATTTCCTGATGTTACAAGCGGATAAAGGTACTCCCCTGTGTAACTTCGATGTCAGCCATTGGCAGCTCATGCGTGACACCTGCCGCTTGCTCAGGCCCTTTGAGGAGGCCACGCTATTCGTGAGTCGGCAGGACTATGGGATGAACGACGTCATTCCTCTGTTGCACGTCCTTGAACAAATGCTGTTAACAATGGCTGGTCAGGGTGCGGTAGACGTGGCGCACAGATCTCAACGCCACATGACCCCTGTGGGGGCAGGACAGGAAGAAGAGGAGGAGGTAGAGGAGGACATTTGTGCTCAGGAATTATTGAGTGAAATGGGTGGTTTTTCCACTCAGCGGACAGGAGTGGAGGAGCAGGAGCATCTGGTAGAGGAGGAGGAGGAGGAGACAGAGGACCCAGACGCACCGTGGCAGTATGCTGTGGAGATGGAGGCAGGGAGTCCCTCGCATTCCTTGGCACAAATGGCCCATAGCATGCTCGCTTGCTTGCGTAGCGACAGCCGAATAATAACCATCAGACAGAGGGATGACTTTTGGCTGTCCACCTTGTTGGACCCTCGCTACCGTTCAAAAATGGTGGCCTTTTTCACACCTGCTGAGAGGGAGGCCAAAATAACGTACTATAAAAACCACCTATGTAGTCAGTTGGTCTCTGCCTTTGTGCGCCAACGTCCATCCTCAGACACTGTGGGCCCTGTGCGCTCGCGTTCTGCTGCCATGGCAGCAGGGGAGGGGTGGGGTGGTAGGAGCAGTGGCAGCTCCACCAGCATCGGCTGCCTCAGTCTGCAGTCGATGATGAGTAGCTTTCTTCACCAGCGCAGTGAGGAAACTACTAACCAGCCGCAGCAGCAGCAGCAGCAGCATCAGGTGGACCTGGAGCAGGACCTCAAACAGCAGGCTTGGGCCTACTTGGACAGCACCCTGCCAACCGAGGTAGACAATCCCCTTGACTACTGGGCAACGAAACTTGACCTTTGGCCCCAACTAGCTGAATTTGCCCTTGAAAGGCTGTCATGCCCGGCCAGTGGCGTGGCATCGGAGCGCGTGTTTAGTGCGGCAGGAGGTATTGTAACTCCGCGGAGGACACGACTGTCCACCCAAAGTGTGGAGAGACTCACGTTTGTGAAAATGAATCAGGCGTGGATTAGTCTGGATTTCAAACCACCAGTTCCTGACACAACTGACTAAATCCGTCATGAATCATGCCTCAAACATGTGCCACTTTCAAGTCTCCTCACACACTGCTGGTGTGTTCCATTTTTTGTCATAGGGTGCTGGCAGATTACGGGCCTCCCATAGCTGCTGCCAGGCCCCTAATCTGCCATAGGCCCCTATATACCGCCTCCTCATGCTGCTGCCAAGTCCAGAGTCTGTCATGGGTCCCTGTACGGCCTCCCATTGCTGCTGTCTCCATCGCCACACTCTGCCATGTGCCATTTTCAGGTCTCCTCACACACTGCTGGTGTGTTCAATTTTTTGACATAGGGTGCTGGCAGATTACTGGCCTCCTATAGCTGCTGCCAGGCCCCTAATCTGCCATGGGCCCCTGTACCGCCTCCTCATGCTGCTGCCAGGTCCACAGTGTCTCATGCCATGTGCCACTTTCAGGTCTCCTCACACTGCTGGTGTGTTGAATTTTTTGACATAGGGTGCTGGCAGATTACGGGCCTCCTATAGCTGCTGCCAGGCCCCTAATCTGCCATAGGCCCCTATATACCGCCTCCTCATGCTGCTACCAAGTCCAGAGTCTGTCATGGGTCCCTGTACGGCCTCCCATTGCTGCTGTCTCCATCGCCACACTCTGCCATGTGCCACTTTCAGGTCTCCTCACACTGCTGGTGTGTTGAATTTTTTGACATAGGGTGCTGGCAGATTACGGGCCTCCTATAGCTGCTGCCAGGCCCCTAATCTGCCATAGGCCCCTATATACCGCCTCCTCATGCTGCTGCCAAGTCCAGAGTCTGTCATGGGTCCCTGTACGGCCTCCCATTGCTGCTGTCTCCATCGCCACACTCTGCCATGTGCCACTTTCAGGTCTCCTCACACTGCTGGTGTGTTGAATTTTTTGACATAGGGTGCTGGCAGATTACGGGCCTCCTATAGCTGCTGCCAGGCCCCTAATCTGCCATAGGCCCCTATATACCGCCTCCTCATGCTGCTGCCAAGTCCAGAGTCTCTCATGGGTCCCTGTACGGCCTCCCATTGCTGCTGTCTCCATCGCCACACTCTGCCATGTGCCACTTTCAGGTCTCCTCACACACTGCTGGTGTGTTAAATTTTTTGACATAGGGTGCTGGCAGATTACGGGCCTCCCATAGCTGCTGCCAGGCCCCTAATCTGCCATGGGCCCCTATACCGCCTCCTCATGCTGCTGCCAAGTCCAGAGTCTGTCATGGGTCCCTGTACGGCCTCCCATTGCTGCTGTCTCCATCGCCACACTCTGCCATGTGCCACTTTCAGGTCTCCTCACACACTGCTGGTGTGTTGAATTTTTTGACATAGGGTGCTGGCAGATTACGGGCCTCCTATAGCTGCTGCCAGGCCCCTAATCTGCCATGGGCCCCTATACCGCCTCCTCATGCTGCTGCCAAGTCCAGAGTCTGTCATGGGTCCCTGTACGGCCTCCCATTGCTGCTGTCTCCATCGCCACACTCTGCCATGTGCCACTTTCAGGTCTCCTCACACACTGCTGGTGTGTTCAATTTTTTGACATAGGGTGCTGGCAGATTACGGGCCTCCTATAGCTGCTGCCAGGCCCCTAATCTGCCATGGGCCCCTGTACCGCCTCCTCATGCTGCTGCCAGGTCCACAGTGTCTCATGCCATGTGCCACTTTCAGGTCTCCTCACACTGCTGGTGTGTTGAATTTTTTGACATAGGGTGCTGGCAGATTACGGGCCTCCCATAGCTGCTGCCAGGCCCCTAATCTGCCATGGGCCCCTATACCGCCTCCTCATGCTGCTGCCAAGTCCAGAGTCTCTCATGGGTCCCTGTACGGCCTCCCATTGCTGCTGTCTCCATCGCCACACTCTGCCATGTGCCACTTTCAGGTCTCCTCACACACTGCTGGTGTGTTCAATTTTTTGACATAGGGTGCTGGCAGATTACGGGCCTCCCATAGCTGCTGCCAGGCCCCTAATCTGCCATAGGCCCCTATATACCGCCTCCTCATGCTGCTGCCAAGTCCAGAGTCTCTCATGGGTCCCTGTACGGCCTCCCATTGCTGCTGTCTCCATCGCCACACTCTGCCATGTGCCACTTTCAGGTCTCCTCACACACTGCTGGTGTGTTCAATTTTTTGACATAGGGTGCTGGCAGATTACGGGCCTCCCATAGCTGCTGCCAGGCCCCTAATCTGCCATGGGCCCCTATACCGCCTCCTCATGCTGCTGCCAAGTCCAGAGTCTGTCATGGGTCCCTGTACGGCCTCCCATTGCTGCTGTCTCCATCGCCACACTCTGCCATGTGCCACTTTCAGGTCTCCTCACACACTGCTGGTGTGTTCAATTTTTTGACATAGGGTGCTGGCAGATTACGGGCCTCCTATAGCTGCTGCCAGGCCCCTAATCTGCCATGGGCCCCTGTACCGCCTCCTCATGCTGCTGCCAGGTCCACAGTATCTCATGCCATGTGCCACTTTCAGGTCTCCTCACACTGCTGGTGTGTTGAATTTTTTGACATAGGGTGCTGGCAGATTACGGGCCTCCCATAGCTGCTGCCAGGCCCCTAATCTGCCATAGGCCCCTATATACCGCCTCCTCATGCTGCTGCCAAGTCCAGAGTCTCTCATGGGTCCCTGTACGGCCTCCCATTGCTGCTGTCTCCATCGCCACACTCTGCCATGTGCCACTTTCAGGTCTCCTCACACACTGCTGGTGTGTTCAATTTTTTGACATAGGGTGCTGGCAGATTACGGGCCTCCCATAGCTGCTGCCAGGCCCCTAATCTGCCATAGGCCCCTATATACCGCCTCCTCATGCTGCTGCCAAGTCCAGAGTCTCTCATGGGTCCCTGTACGGCCTCCCATTGCTGCTGTCTCCATCGCCACACTCTGCCATGTGCCACTTTCAGGTCTCCTCACACACTGCTGGTGTGTTGAATTTTTTGACATAGGGTGCTGGCAGATTACGTGCCTCCCATTGCTGCTGCCAGGCCCGTAATCTGCCATGGGCCCCCGTACCGACTCCTCATGCTGTGACGTTGCAACAAGGTGGAATTCAACCCTACATATGTTAGACCGCCTTTACGAACAGCAAAAGGCCATCACAGATTTCCTGATGTTAAAAGCGGATAAAGGTACTCCCTGTGTAACTTAGATGTCAGCCATTGGCAGCTCATGCGTGACACCTGCGCTTGCTCAGGCCCTTTGAGGAGGCCACGCTATTCGTGAGTCGGCAGGACTATGGGATGAACGACGTCATTCCTCTGTTGCACGTCCTGGAACAAATGCTGTTAACAATGGCTGGTCAGGGTGCGGTAGACGTGGCGCACAGATCTCAACGCCACATGACCCCTGTGGGGGCAGGACAGGAAGAAGAGGAGGAGGTAGAGGAGGACATTGGTGCTCAGGAATTATTGAGTGAAATGGGTGGTTTTTCCACTCAGCGGACAGGAGTGGAGGAGCAGGAGCATCTGGTAGAGGAGGAGGAAGAGGAGACAGAGGACCCAGACGCACCGTGGCAGTATGCTGTGGAGATGGAGGCAGGGAGTCCCTCGCATTCCTTGGCACAAATGGCCCATAGCATGCTCGCTTGCTTGCGTAGCGACAGCCGAATAATAACCATCAGACAGAGGGATGACTTTTGGCTGTCCACCTTGTTGGACCCTCGCTACCGTTCAAAAATGGTGGCCTTTTTCACACCTGCTGAGAGGGAGGCCAAAATAACGTACTATAAAAACCACCTATGTAGTCAGCTGGTCTCTGCCTGTCTGCGCCAACGTCCATCCTCAGACACTGTGGGCCCTGTGCGCTCGCGTTCCGCTGCCATGGCAGCAGGGGAGGGGTGGGGTGGTAGGAGCAGTGGCAGCTCCACCAGCAGCAGCTGCCTCAGTCTGCAGTCGATGATGAGTAGCTTTCTTCACCAGCGCAGTGAGGAAACTACTAACCAGCCGCAGCAGCAGCAGCAGCAGCATCTGGTGGACCTGGAGCAGGACCTCAAACAACAGGCTTAGGCCTACTTGGACAGCACCCTGCCAACCGAGGTAGACAATCCCCTTGACTACTGGGCAACGAAACTTGACCTTTGGCCCCAACTAGCTGAATTTGCCCTTGAAAGGCTGTCATGCCCGGCCAGTAGCGTGGCATCGGAGTGCGTGTTTAGTGCGGCAGGAGGTATTGCAACTCCGCGGAGGACACGACTGTCCACCCAAAGTGTGGAGAGACTCACGTTTGTGAAAATGAATCAGGCGTGGATTAGTCTGGATTTCAAACCACCAGTTCCTGACACAACTGACTAAATCCGCCATGAATCATGCCCCAAACATGTGCCACTTTCAGGTCTCCTCACACTGCTGGTGTGTTCCATTTTTTGTCATAGGGTGCTGGCAGATTACGGGCCTCCCATAGCTGCTGCCAGGCCCCTAATCTGCCATGGGCCCCTATACCGCCTCCTCATGCTGCTGCCAGGTCCAGAGTCTCTCATGGGTCCCTGTACGGCCTCCCATTGCTGCAGTCTCCATCGCCACACTCTGCCATGTGCCACTTTCAGGTCTCCTCACACTGCTGGTGGGTTCCATTTTTTGTCATAGGGTGCTGGCAGATTACGGGCCTCCCATAGCTGCTGCCAGGCCCCTAATCTGCCATGGGCCCCCGTACCGACTCCTCATGCTGCTGCCAGGCCCGTAATCTGTCATGGGCCCCTGTTGTCGCTTGTTGGCATATTCCGCTCGTTCAGATGCTCCTTCTCCTGCTACTCCTCTTCACGGATTCCGTCAGCAGTCTTTCTTGGAATCCGTTTCCAAGAGACAACAGTTTGCGAGCACGCACCCGACGGTGCAGAAGCTGAACGTCCTCCTGTCCAAGTTGCTGCTGCCAGGCTCGTAATCTGTCATGCGCCCCTGTACCGCCTCCTCATGCTGCTGCCAGGTCCGTAATCTGTCATGGGCCCCTGTACCGCCTCCCCATGCTGCTGCCAGGTCCAGAGTGTGTCATGGGTCCCTGTACGGCCTCCCATTGCTGCTGCCAGGCCCGTAATCTGCCATGGGCCCCCGTACCGACTCCTCATGCTGCTGCCAGGCCCGTAATCTGTCATGGGCCCCTGTACCGCCTCCTCATGCTGCTGCCAGGTCCAGAGTGTGTCATGGGTCCCTGTACGGCCTCCCATTGCTGCTGTCTCTATCGCCACACTCTGCCATGTGCCACTTTCAGGTCTCCTCACACTGCTGGTGGTTTCCATTTTTGTCATAGGGTGCTGTATGGGCTCCCATTGCTGCTGCCTCCACCGCCACACTGTGGCTCCACACTCTGGTTTTGGCCCCGTGACTGCCCAAATGAGTGAAGTGTGCGGTGATTCTAAGATCGACGGCACTCATCTGCATGTCATACTGACTAACAGTATTATTTCTCTTCCCCAGCAGACTCCAAGGGCATTTAAATTAAAGGTACAGTGTTCTGCACTAATATTAAGTCTCTCTGAAGCCTAGAAACACCCTTTTTTAAGTTAAATTCACAGCGAATATATTCGACTCGAATCAAAATTTTTCCACGAATTCGCCGAATCAGTCGAATCGAATTTTTGAATACTTCGCTCATCTCTAATCATAAGCACATATGCATCACTCAGGACACTTGATAAATCTGAATCGGTCAGACAAAGAAGTCAAAGGTGGGCCATAGAAAGGAAGACACAGTACATAGCGTAATTCCATAAAAAATATGCAATTTATTGTTAAAATCAATGGGTATTCACAAAAGAAGCAATAAATGTGTGCATAGGATAGAGAAAAGCCACCTACTGGCGTGTATAATAATATCAAGCTACTATGCTCCGTGCAACGTATTTGGTCACACGAGAGCATTGTCAGTAGCTGGTCAATTTTTCCTTTACATACCATGTTTGGGGATGCCTTAAACCTACAGATGATGTGGCACATGTATATGATGTACTTTTGCATAAGTGACATTTAGAAAGAAAAGAAAATTTCTGCTAAATGACATACAGTTGTGTCCAAAATTATTCAACCCCCACTGAAATTGAGTGTTTTGGCCAGTTTGACATTGCTTTTGATCATTCAGTCATCTTGCTTACATTTACATTAAAGAGGCACTTGTAGGTCAGACAAATATAACATAACAGTTATAATGAAATAACCACAAATGTCTTTTCTGTGCTCACAGCATTATCAGTTTTATTCAACCCCCAAGTGACATTCAATCTTAGTACTTAGTACAGCATCCTTTTACAGTTATAACAGCTTTTAAACGTGAAGCATAGCTTGACACAAGTGTCTTGCAGCGATCTACGGGTATCTTCGCCCATTCTTCATGGGCAAAGGCCTCCAGTTCAGTCACATTCTTAGGCTTGCGCACTGCAACTGCTTTCTTTAAGTCCCACCAGAGGTTCTCAATCGGATTTAAGTCTGGTGACTGCGATGGCCACTCCAAAATGTTCCAGCCTTTCCTCTGCAACCATGCTCTAGTGGACTTGGAGGTATGCTTGGGATCATTGTCCTGTTGAAAGGTCCAACGTCTCCCAAGCCTCAGGTGTGTGACGGACTGCATCACGTTTCCATCCAATATCTCCTGGTACTGAAGAGAATTCATGGTACCTTGCACACGCTGAAGCTTCCCTGTACCTGCAGAAGCAAAACAGCCCCAAAGCATGATTGACCCTCCACCATGCTTCACAGTAGGCAAGGTGTTCTTTTCATCATAGGCCTTGTTCTTCCTCCTCCAAACATAGCGTTGATCCATGGGCCCAAACAGTTCTAATTTTGTTTCATCAGTCCACAGAACACTATCCCACAACTTTTGTGGTTTGTCCACATGGCTTTTGGCATACTGCAGTCGACTCTTCTTATTCTTTGGAGACAGCAAGGGGGTACGCCTGGGAGTTCTGGCACGGAGGCCTTCATTACGCAGTGTGCGTCTTATTGTCTGGGCTGAAACTTCTGTACCCACATCTGACAAATCTTTTCTCAGTTCCTCAGCAGTCACACGGGGACTTCTCTCCACTCTACGCTTCAGGTAGCGCACAGCAGTCGAAGTCAGCATCTTCTTTCTGCCACGACCAGGTAGCGTTTCAACAGTGCCCTTTGCCTTGAATTTGCGAATGATGCTTCCTAAGGTGTCTCTTGGTATGTTTAACATCTTTGCAATCTTCTTATAGCCATTGCCCTTCCTGTGAAGAGAAATCACCTCTTCTCTTGTCTTCCTGGACCATTCTCTTGCCTTCACCATGTTTGTAACCACACCAGTAAATGTCTAGAAGGAGCTGAGTATCACAGTCATTTTAAAGCTGCCTAATTGGTGCTTATTATGCTTGATTGCTGCTCGGTGACATCCACAGGTGTTTTCAATACCTGATGGAAAGCACCTGTATGAACCTCTGTTCTTCAGAGTGGTAGTCTTTAAGGGGTTGAATAATTGTGGCAATGAAGAAACCACATAAGAACCATTTACTACTGTATTACATAAACAATTGATGTCATTTTAGTTGCATTTGGGTAGTTACAACGTCCTTGTAGGATTTGATTCTGAATACAATTCCAAATGTACACTATAGTCCCTAAACCCCTTTACAGCATTGGGGGTTGAATAATTTTGGACACAACTGTATTACTGGCTGGCTTTGTTATTTTGCTTAAAATAGCATGCCACACCACCACCACTCAATACCAGACACGCATCCTTGATAAGGGTTTAGCATAGATCTGGAAAGAGACCTCCGGCGAAAAAAAAATAATTTAAATCCTTTATCCAGGTATGCAACCTGGCTGTCTAGAAAAGGAGGGGCATAGCAAGCATACAGTCCCCTCTCCTAAACCATACCAGGCCACATTTCCTCAATATGGGGAGAGTACCTTGCCAGTAACTTGATAGTAAAAAAAAAATCCACAGTGTAAATCCAAACTCACTCATATTGTCCAGTGTTGTAGATTCAGTGTCACCCACAATGAATGACATCCTGGTGACCCACCAACACAAACAGGATGACGTGCACCAATGATCCTTTCCCATCAGACAATGACATTTCCCTGACAGCAGATGAATGGTAACAATTTGGGTGGGCATGTTGAGTGACGCCGTTGGCGAAACTATGGTTATGACCATATTTGGAAAATGATGTCAGCCAACATTCCCATCTAATGTAATTTTGGGTTTTTGTTGGTTTTGTTTTTTTGCTTGAGTTAGCCTCCAAATCTTCCTTGGCTGACATCATGCTGGGTTTTTGTTGATTTTATGCTTGGGATCCCCCTCCAAATCCATACCAGACCATCTACCAGGCATGCAGTTTGGTTGGGCTGGAAAGAAGAGGGCAGCAAACGTGTGGCTGAGTAATGCATTCATGAATAATGCATTAATAAAAATAATAGATATACTGTATATATATATATATATATATATATATATATATAGTAAAGCATACAGTGCAGCACTAATAAAATAATATATATATGAATGCCTCAAATACGGCGTTAAATGCATAAGTACTAAGATCATAAATTATAAAGTCCAATAGCAGTATAAAATTGTATATACAAGTTCTGTAGTGGTCTTTACAAAATTCTAATGAAGAAGGTGACTTTAATATTCCCAATAAGGCACAAAACCGGTGTCGTGCAGAAAATGATAAAATTGCACACTCCCCAGATGCGCAATTTATAAGCGCATTAATCACAGCCAGAGGTCCCCTCTGTCCTGGAAAGGTGCAGCTCGCAGTGGGTGGACTTTCAGTCACAACTGGGCAATAGGATGACGCCTCTAAAGGTCTTTCCAAGTTGTGGACTGAAGTAGGGGTCAGCAATTAAATCACTCTCCTGGGCCTTAGGGATGGTCACCCATGGATCCTGGGGAGTTAGATGCTCGGTGTGGAGCAAAAAATAGTTTCCATAGTGTAGCATGTCAAAAATAGTAAATATTTTATTAATGAATCAAAAACATAAGTTAGCAAACACACATTTAACACTCAGTTAGCCTTTGCCAGTAGATACATATCTTGTAGATAGCGTGCAGTGGGAAACCGCTAAAATCACTAACCAGCTGGGTAGTTGTGTGGCCACCGGATCACCGTGATCCGGTGGCTTGACGTCACAGGTGTGTGTGGCTCCTCCTTGACGCGTTTCGTACACCTAGTACATTATCAAAATGGGTGATGCCATAGCAGCCTGGACGTCAGATACAGTGCTATTTATAGGCAGAAGAAGGCGCTTCAAATCATCTTGCCAGTGATCGGCGCGAACTGCGCATGTGCGGAAGCAAGGGCGCCATTTTCCTGTAGCACAGCTAACACTAAGCAGCTCACAGCTTCTATTGGGCAGGGGGGATCTTCACCGTGGTAGTTGAGGCATGGTGGCCTCTTAACCTAAATGGTCCATGGCAGCAGTTGAGCAGGAATTGGGCACAAACGAACTCAAGGGTAAAAAATAATACCCGGTATATATATATATATACTGCTCAAAAAAATTAAAGGAACACTTTGAAAACACATCAGATCTCAATGGGTAAAAACATCATGCTGGATATCTATACTCATATGGACTGGGTAAATTATTAGGAAAGTAAGGATGCCCCATCATTTGATAAAAATTAAAATTATCAACCTACAGAGGACTGAATTCAAAGAACCCCTGAAAATTAAAGTGAAAAAATGATGCAGCAGGCTAGTCCATTTTGCTGAAATTTCATTGCAGCAACTCATAATGGTACTCAATAGTTTGTATGGCCCCTATGTGCTTGTATGCATGCCTGACAACGTTGGGACATGCTCCTAATGAGGCGACGGATGGTGTCCAGGGGAATTTCCTCCCAGATCTGGACCAAGGCATCACTGAGCTCCTGGATAGTCTGAGGTGCAACCTGGCAGCATCGGATGGACCAAAACATGATATCCCAGAGATGTTCTATTGGATTAGGGTGAGGCGAGCGTGGGGGCCATTCAATGGTATCAATTCCTCCATCCTCCAGGAACTCTCACCACATGAGGACGGGCATTGTCATGCACCAGGAGGAACAAAGGACCCACTGCATCAGTGTGGGATCTGACAATGGGTCCAAGGATTTCATCTCGATACCTAATGGCAGTTAGGGTGTCATTTTCTAGCCCAGTGGTCTCCAAATTATGGCCCGGGGGCTGGATGTGGCCCTTGGCTTGCCTTTACATGGCCCTTGGGGCACTATTCCACCAACTAACCCCATCTATGGGGCACTATTCCTCCCACTGACAACATCTATGGGGCACTATTCCTTCCACTGACAGCATCGATGTGGCACTATTCTTCCCATTGATACCAACAATGGGGAATTATTCCTTCCATTCAAACCAATGATGGTGCATTACTTATGCCCACTAATGTTGGGGCATTTTTTACTCCCACTGGCCACAATCCAGCCCTGCTAAAGTCTGAAGGACAGTAAACTGGCCCTTTGCATAGAAAGTTTGGAGACCCCTGGTCTAGCCTGTAGAGGTCTGTGCGTCCCTCCATGGATATGCCTCCCCAGACCATCACTGACCCACCACCAAAACGGTCATGCTGAATGATGTTACAGGCAGCATAAACTTCTCCACGGCTTCTCCAGACCCTTTCATGTCTGTCACATGTGTTCAGGGTGACCCTGCTGTCATCTGTGAAAAGCACAGGGTGTCAGTGGCGGACCTGCCAATTCTGGTGTTCAATGGCAGATTCCAATTGAGCTCTATGGTGCCAGGCAGTGAGTACAGGGCCCACTAGAGGATGTCGAGCCCACAGGCCACCCTCATGAAGTTTGTTTCTAATTGTTTGGTCAGAGATATTCCCACCAGGGGCCTGCTGGAAGTCATTTTTTAGGGCTCTGGCAGTGCTCATCTTGTACCACTTGCACAAAGGAGCAGATACCGGTCCTGCTGATGGGTTAAGGACCTACTACGGCCCTGTCCAGCTCTCCTAGAGTAACTGCCTGTCTCCTGGAATCTTCTCCATGCTCTTGAGACTATGCTGGGAGACTCAGCAAACCTTCTGGCAATGGCATGTATTGATGTGCCTTCCTGGAAGAGTTGGACTGCCTGTGTAACCTCTGTAGGGTTATTCTAACCGCACATGCGCGGCTCCAGGAACGTGCAGCGCGGCGATCAGTGGTGCGCTGTGTCCCTCGGACACAGGGGATCACTGATCAATGGAAAGAGCCAAGATGTTGGCTCAGTCGTGTGATCAGCTGTGTCCAATCACAGCTGATCGCATGTAAATTATCGGTTATCGGCATTTCTCTCCTCACAAGCTGTCACGCTGACAGCTCGAGAGGAGGGGAGAGCCGGTAATCGGCATCCCTCAGAGGGGACATGTACACTGAGCATCAGGGCACTGATGATCAGTGTGCCCTGATGATCTGTGTAGCCACAGCAGTGCCACCTGTCAGTGTCCATCAGTGCCAGCTGTCAGTGCTCATCCATGCCACCTGCCGGTGCCCATCAGTGCCACATCAATGCCACATTTCAGTGTCTACCAGTGCACATCAATGCCACATATCAGTGCCCATCTGAGCTGCCTTTCAATGCCACCCATCAGTGCCAGTCAGTGCCACTTATCAATGCCAGTCAGTGCCACCTATCAGTGCTGCCAATCAGTGCCACCTATCAGTGCCAGTGCCGCCTATTAGTGTGCATCAGTGCCGCCTATCAGTGCCTATCAGTGCTGCCTATCAGTGACACCTAACAGTGGCAGTCAGTGCCACCTAACAGTGCCAGTCAGTGCCATCTATCAGTGCCAGTCAGCGCTGCCTATCAGTGCCACCTATCAGTGCCGCCTATCAATGCCATATGAGTGCTGCCTTTCAGTGCCCATCAGTGATGCCTATCCATGCCCATCAGTGCCACCTACCAGTGCCTCCTCATCAGTGCCCATCAGTGCCACCTATCAGTGTCCATCAGTGTCCATTTTGGTTTGTTTAAGAAAATATAAAAAAACAGAGGTGATTAAATAAGACCAAAATAAAGCTCTATCTGTCACAAAAAATGATAAAAACTTCATATGGGTACAGTGTTGCATGACCGCGCAATTGTCATTCAAAGTGCAACAGCGTTGGAAGCTGGAAATGGCCTGGGCAGGAAGGGGGTATAAGTGCCCTGTAGGCTAGTGGTTAATTGACTTGATGCTATACTCTGATTAAAAAGTGTTCCTTTAATTTTTTTGAGCAGTATATATATATGCTGCATCGTATTTCTGATCTGTATGCCCAAGGTTCATAATAATGTGTCTAACAGGTATATTATACTGAAAACAGGATGAAATGTATTACTGTTTCAGAACTTTCAGATACATTCACCAAACCATATCAGAGGTTTAATCATCTAACTTTAATTTTAGGATTACAGTTCTCCAGGGATGCGTGTTCCTAGGCTATCTTTAACAGGCAGAATAAGTAAGAAAGATACTTGCAATGCTCTATATAACATGAAGTATTTATGGTGTATTATGTAAATAAAGTCCCTTACAAGGCTCTATGAAGTGAACAAGAAAATTAAACGTTTTTTACATTTGCTTTTAACTGATCAAAAGGACAAAATCACGAAAAATGTGTACATGACTTCAGATGGTTTCCAAATAATGTGTTCCATAATTTTATTTTCGTTTAAAAATTAAGAGGTCTGAGCGTTACAAGGCAGATGGGAATGATAAGGCCCCCCGTCCTTAACCACTTGACCTCTGGAAGGTTTTACCCCCTCCATGACCAGGACATTTTTTACTATTCAACACTGTGCTACTTTAACAGACAATTGTGCGGTCATACAACATTTTACCCAAATGAAATTTATATAATTTTTTCACACAAATAGAGCTTCTTTTGGTAGTATTTAATAACCACTGGGGTTTTTTATTTTTTGCTATATAAACAAAAAAAATACTGAAAATTTTGAAAAAAAAACATGGTTTTCTTAGTTTCTGCTATAAAATTTTGCAAATAAATAATCTTTCTTCATAATTTTTGGTCAAAATGTATTCTGCTACATTTCGTTGGTAAAAATAACCCAAATCAGTGTATATTATTTAGTCAGTGTGAAAGTTATAGAGTCTACAAACGCTGGCATATTTATTTGAAAATTGATCAATCCTGATGTAGTGACTGCCTATTTCATTTCTTGAGGCTCTAAAATGCCAGGACTGTACAAATGACCGCTTTTATGAAACTAGACAGCCCAAGGTATTTAGTAAGAGGCATGGCGAATTTTTGGAAGTTGTAATTTTTTAGTGACACTGTACTACTCTGGGGAGGGATAACCAGGGATTTATTTTTTACATTGTGATTGCTGTTTCAGCGATGATCACTGTAACAGCATTCGTTTGAACTGTCATGAATGGGTTTCATTCATAACAGCTGTATTTACTGTTGAGATGCTGTGATTGGCTAGAGCCAATCACATGGTACAGTTACCATGTGATAGCTGTGGGGCAATCACCGCATCAGTACAGTAAGCACAGCTGTTATGAATGGAACTCATTCAAACTCTTTCTTAACAATCGTGCACACATTTTGATCATGTGATCGCATAGTGATCATGTCATACCCTGGCAGCTTTACTGGGAACTGTAATCCACTGTGTCTAGTGAACACGATAGTTACGGGAGTGGTGCTCTGTGCAACCCAGGGGGCACGCCTGTGCACATATGCAAAGTAACATTGAAAATATCCTTCATGTTGTGAGTTATGCTTGTCTGCTGGTCATCTCCTTCCACAACTTCCTGCATTCTCTGCATGCCTTGTCTGCATCTCTATCTGCTGTTCACTTTCAATTTCTAAGGACTAAATATCCCATGGTACCTTGCTGCCTGCAGGCAGTGATACCTGTACTGATTCACCCTCTGAAAATGCACCTCTGTAGTTCAGAAGGCAGGCTCTGTGAAATGTGTGACACAGTACCAGTACCGGAACAAGGTTGTCTGGTGTCTAGGGCGAAAATGTCAAAATGTGCCTGCCCCCCTTGTTTATTATAGAAGAGAGAGTGCCTTTTCAAAACCAAAAAAGACCCTGGTTCCAGTTTCTGCAACAATGCATTTGTGATCAGTGGCAGTGTTAATTAACCCCTTTGTGCTGCATTAGTGGACAGTAGCAGCGTTTATTAATTTTTTGATTGATGCTGCAGCACAAAGGGGTTAATTAACACTGCCACTGATCACTAATGCATCAGTGACCACTGGCAGTTCATTAACCCTTTCCTGCTGCACATTACTGGCCCCCCACACTCCCAAAGTCGTTAACTAGTCCAGTTCACAGCTTCTCTTTAAAGCTTTATAACTAAGTAAACTAAAATGTAACATAACATACAGTACTTGTTGTTAATGCTCCTCAGCCTGCTGCTTTTGTTAGGATATTGTTTAGCTGCTCACTCACTGCTCTAATCCAACCAACATTCACGCTCCCTCCTGGCGCCGCTCTCTCTGCTTGTCCTGGCCTGTCCTGGCCTCTGAATGACATCTTGTCAGAGACCAGAACTAGAAATCATCTGCCGGGCACATCACTCTGCCTGACAGAAGGAAATGTGTGTCGTCAGTACTGACGGCCGAGTACAAGAGGAGCGTGGGGAGCGCATGGACTGCTGTAGCGCTCTGCACCCCCCTTCCAGTCTGCACCCCCCACTGCTCAGTAAGAGCACTGTGTGTGCATGGTTCTGGGCAGCAGCGGTGATCTGTGCACAGCTGTGGATCTTCACCCGACAGCCGCCCCCCCTGAGGCTGACTTTATTCTGCACTCCACGGTGTCTTCACTGCATTTCACCTGTGCCCTCCCCCCTGTTGTGTCTGGGGCTAATGGGGGAATTCCATTTAAACCTGGTGATTGGAGGCTGTACTGATTGGGTCTAGGATTTCTCAAAACGCAAAAATAAGGCGTTTGTTTCACCAATATCTGGTGAGTGCGGTATGTGATCTGAGCACTAACAGGTGTGAACATGGGTCAAGGGTCTTTTGGATAAGGACTTTACAACTTTATTTTACTCACCATACTCATCCTAACAATTATTTGGAGTGGGACTATTCTATATATATTTTTTTCATGTTTTCATTTTATTTATTATAAGTTTTTTTGTACTATTTCTTTCTTTTATTATTTATTGTAAAATTTATTTGCGCTGTTTGATATTTGTTATTATTACTCACGTCCCTTCTGCCCCCCCCCCCCCCCTGTCCCTGCCCTGCATAGCACTGCCTACTCACAAGACATATTGAATATGTATCACAGAATTCAAGGAAGTAAATGTGTGGGGAGCAAGCAAGTTTGCAAACCCCAAGCAGTATTCGACCCAATATATTGCAGCTTACCAATCCTTACCCTAGGTTCACACCTAAGCGTTTTCTGTAGCATTTTACAGAAACGCAGTACAGTCCATTTAACATGATTTCCTATGGGACATGTTCACATCTCCGCGTTTTCGCCCAGTGCATTTTTTGGAAAGGGTTAGGGACTTTTTTGAACGCAAAAAGTTGTGGTTTTGGTTCTATAGACTTCAATGGAAATGCAGAAAAACATGTATTGCGTTTTTGCTGCGTTTTGCATTTTAAATCTGTCTAGAAACAAAGAAAATTAAAAAAAATAAAAAATAAAGGTGCAAAAATACAACGCAAAAAGCAATCCAGAAATGGGTCAAATGCAACCTAGGTGTGAACCTAGCCTTAGATATGGTGGCTGCATTCATTTTCTTGCTTAGGCTTTCTTCCCTCTGTTTTCACCTGGTGATCTGTCCAGTAACACACCTCCCGTATTAATGTGTCACACTCTGGATAAAGGAACAAAAGAGACACCTTCGGACAGCAAAATTGTCAGTCTGGAGGAAAGAGTGTTAGACATACTAGCAGATTCAGATACACTGAATAAATTGAAGCCAAACTGCAGCTAACACTTTTTAAGCAGTTACAGTAAACAGTTTTGTTCCTTTTGAGCTAAAGGCTTTACATAAATAAAAGCTGATTATTGTAAGCGCCCCGTCAGTGTTAAATGGTTTGCCTCAATCCTTTAACAGCTACATCTGCAGGACAGCCAGTTCTGTTGAAACACAACAAACATATTTGCCAGATCACCAGGTGAAAATAAAAGAAAGAAAGCCCAAAAAAGAAAAATAATGCTGCCACTACATCTAATAATTGATAACTTGCAATATAATAAACATTTGCTTTTGAGTTTAACCACTTGCTGATCTCCCTGTAGCAGTCTTACTGCTACAGGGCAGCCACTCGGCACAGAATATATCTATATATATATATATATATATATGTGATTCTGCATTTCCGGGTAGGGGGCACGTACACATCCAAATGCCGTTAAACCCGCGCTGTCATTGGCTCCTGTAGATGTCAATTGCTGGGTAATGGTCAGCAATTCATGGCTGGAACTCGGCGATCGGAGAAGTAACTGACAGGAGAGAAATCTGTAAGTGTACACAAGGCAGATTTCTCTCCTGTCAGCAAGGACATGCTGGTTTTTATCTCTCTGCAAAGCAGGGAGATAAAAACCAGCACGTCCCCTAGTAAACCATCACAAAGTACATAGTCAGGTCACTCCCTAACACACAGTTAACTCTTTGATCAACCCAGATGTTAACCCCTTTCTGCCCAGTGTCATTAGTACAGTGTCAGTGTTTTTTATTAGCACTGATCACTGTATTAGTGTCACTACAGAAGTCAGTGGCAGTTAGTCAGTTCCAACCAAGTGTCCGTTAGTGTCAGAATGCCCACTGTACTATCGCAGTCTCGTTAGAAGTCGCTGGTCGCCGCCATTACTAGTGTAAAAAAAACAATAGGAACTCCAGTATGTATACCGTTGTTTGTAGATGCTATCATTTTCACACAAACCAATTAATACACAATTATTGGGATTTTTTTTTATCAAAGACATGTAGCAGAATACATTTTGGCATAAATTTATGAAGAAAGTTTATTGTTTTATTTTTTTTTATTTGATATGTTTTATAGCAAAAACTAAAAAATGTTGTTTTATTAAAGAAACAATTGAGTACTGTCCGTGATACTTTTTTTATTTGTACTAACATACAATTTTGAGGACAAGCTTTCGGGGTATGTCCCCTTCTTCAGGTCTAAGCAGTACTATTACAAATCACAAAGTTTAAGCAGAATGTTAGAAGAGATTGAGAGAGAAAAAAAAAGGGCTACAGATAAGATACATCAAAAGCGAGGGGGGGAGGGGGGATACAACACTCACACAGAGGGGGTCAAGTTTTAGCTAATAGATAGTCATAAAGCTGTCGGATAGTGGTTGAGGAATCCCATGTCCAAATTAAGACCGTTATCTTTTGTGTCAAATAGAGTTATCATTCTTAGTTCAAATGTTTTTCTTTCCTGGATGGATTTAAATTTTCCTTTCAGAACTAAAATATTGAGGTCTTCCATATTGTGGCCTGCTTGTGAGAAATGGTGTCCTACAGGTGTGCAGAGGTCATCTTCTTTATGTTCCTTGATGGTATGTCTGTGCAAATTCATCCGTGTTTGCAACCTCTGTCCTGTTTCACCAACATAAGATCCTTTGCTGCATTTTCTGCACTGGATAAGGTATACAACATTACTGGAGGTGCAGCTGTATGATCCGGAAATATTGAAGATTCCTTTCGAGTGTCTGACACTTTTTGATGGATTGATTTGGTTGCACAGCTTGCAGCGTTTCTTATTGCAGGGTTTGCTTCCATTATTTGTGGCATCATAATCAGAAGGAAGTTTCTTACTGATTAGTTTATTTCTGAGGTTGGGGGGTTGTCTGAAAGCCAGTATTGGGGGTTGCTGGAATATTTCTTTTAGAGTTCCATCCTCTGTTATGATGGGTTGTAAATCTTTGATTATTTTTCTTATTCCCTCTAGTGCCGGGTTGTATGTAGTTACTAGAGGTACACGGTTGTTTGTTTTTTTCTCTTTGTACTGAAGTAGATTTTCCCTTCGGGTTCTCAAGGCTGTATTTATGCTGGTGTTGATAGTTTTGTCCTTGTAACCTTTCTTATGGAAGGCGTCTGCTAGTGTCCCAAGAGTTTATCTCTGTCTCTTGGGTCAGAACATACTCGGTGGTATCTGATGGCCTGACTGTGTATGATGGCACGTTTCGTGTGTTGGGGGTGGAAGCTAGAACTGTGGAGGTAGCTGCATCTGTCAGTGGGTTTCCTGTATATTGAGGTGTGAAGCGTATCATCCCTGATGTATACTGTGGTGTCTAGGAAGTTGACGTGTGTGTTTGAGTATTCCATTTTTAGTTTGATTGATGGATGAAAAGTGTTCATCAATGAGTAAAATTGTTTTAGATTTTCTTCACCTTCTGTCCATATGATGAAAATATCATCAATATAGCGAAAGTATCTGTATGGTTTTTGTTCCATGCTGTTCAGGAATTGTTCCTCCATGTCAGCCATAAATAAATTTGCATATTGGGGTGCCATTTTACTTCCCATCGCAGTGCCCATACATTGAAGATAGATGTCCTTATTGAAAGCAAAGTAGTTGTGTGTAAGTATGAATTCAATGAGCTGTGTAACATCCTCAGCAGTGTATTTGTTGTTTGGTGAGGATGATAAGGATCTGTGACATGCAGCTAATCCATCCTTGTGAGGGATATTACTATACAGGGATACTACATCCATAGTCACTAGAAGTGTATTAGATGGTAATTGCTGGATGTTGTTGATCTTGTTCGGAAAGTCATTTGTGTCTTGCAGGAAACTAGCAGTATTCATGACTAACGGTTTTAAAAATTTTTCTACAAAGCCTGAGATTTGTTCGGTGAGTGTATTCATACCTGTTATGATGGGTCTGCCTGGATTTCCTGGCTTGTGGACTTTGGGCAGCATGTAGAAGTCCCCGATTTCTGGATGATCCGGAATCGCATTTATAAGTTCTGAATGTAGGTGGGCTGGAAGTGTTTTAATGAGACCTTTTAATTGCTTTGTAAAGTCCTGGGTCGGATCATAATCCAGTTTTTTATAGTAAATGGCATTTTCCAGCTGCCTCTGGCCTTCTTGTATGTATTTGTTTGTATCCATCACAACAACTGCTCCCCAGTACTCAATTGTTTCTGTCGCAAATGCACTAATACGGCTACAATCACCTCAAGCAAATTGTTTTATTAAAAAAATCTTGGTCTTTTTTCATTTATAGCTCAAAAAATAAAAAACCCAATGATGACCAATTATCACCAAAAGAAAGCTCTAGTTGTGTGAAAAAAATCACATAAAGTTAATTTATGTACAGTGTTGCATGACTGCGCAAATGTCAGTTAAAAAAGCTCAGTGCCGAATAGCAAAAAATGGCCTGGTCATGAAGGGGTAAATCTTCCAGAGGGTAAGTGGTTAATAATGCTTTCAAGATAGGAGTTGGCTAAACATTATTGAAATACAATGAATATATGGTTTTAAATTTTGACCATAGATACACCTAATAACAGTAAGAAAACAAACTATGCAGAGCAACGCCACAAAAGAGGGAGTCTTCACTTTTTGGGTGGACCATGGCTCAATCCCCCTATTGATAATATCATGAAGGTGGAGGGTCCTAAGGAGCAGGCTGGTCTGGATTGCCAGCTCAGGTGCAAGTTCAGGTACATAGATCCTCTGCATGCGCTGGTAAAGGGGTAGTTTACTAACATTTAATGGAACCCAATGCTACACGTTAGAGCATAGCTTCTCCCAACTTAATGTACATGACAGCCAATGAGAAACTTGCTTACAAGCCGACCTCAATGCACTGTTTAAGTGGGCAACAATGTGGCAAATGAGGTTTAATGTTGATAAATGTAAGGTTTTTCACTTGGGGGCTAAGAATATGCATGCATCATACATACTAGGGGGAGTTCAACTGGGGGAATCAATGGTGGAGAAGGATCTGGGGGTTCTGGTAGATCACAAGCTGAATAATGGCATGCAATGCCAAGCTGCGGTTTCTAAAGCGAGCAAAATCCTCTCTTGTATTAAAAGAGGAATAAACTCCAGAGAGAGATATCATATTACCCGGTACAAATCATTAGTAATACCTCATCTGGAATATGCAGTTCAGTTTTGGGCACCAATTCACAGAAAGAACATTGGGGAACTGGAGAAAGTACAGAGAAGGGCAACCAAACTGATAAGAGGCATGGAGGAGCTCAGCTATGAGGAAAGATTAGAGGAACTCAATGTATTCTCTCTTGAGAAGAGGAGATTAAGAGGGGATATGATCAACATGTATAATACATAAGGGGGGATATGATCAGCATGTATAAATACATCAGTGGTTCATATAGTGAACTCGGTGTAGAGCTATTCACCCTGAGGTCATCACAGAGGACAAGGGGGCACTCTTTACATCTGAAGGAAAAGAGATTTAATCTCCAAATAGAGAAAGGTTTCTTCACAGTAAGAGCTGTGAAAATGTGGAATGTGGAATAGACTCCCTCAAGAGTTGGTTTTGACCAACTCAGTAGATTGCTTCAAAAAAGGCCTGGATTCTTTCCTTGATACACAGAATATAACTGGGTACTAATATTTATAGGTACAGTTGATCCAGTGAATGTCTGATTGCCTCTTGGGGGATCAGGCAGGATTTTTTTCCTCTGCGGCTGCAAATTGGATTGTGCTTTGCTGTTTTTTTTTTTTGCCTTCCTCTGGATCAACTGTGGGTATAGGATTATTAGTTATTCACCCTGGGGTCATCACAGAGGACAAGGGGGCACTCTTTATGTCTGGAGGAAAAGAAATTTAATCTCCAAACACGGAAAGGTTTCTTCACAGTAAAAGCTGTGAAAATGTGGAATAGACTCCCTCAAGAGTTGGCTCCGGTCAGCTCAGTGGATTTCTTTAAAAAAGGCCTGGATTTTTTCTTAGATACATGGAATATAACAGGATACTAACATTGATAGGTAAAGTTGATACAGGGAATATCTGATTGCCTCTCGGGGGATCAGGAAGGAATTTTTTTCCCTGCAGGAGCAAATTGGATCATGCTTTGCTGGGTTTAGGATTACAAATTTTTTTTTTTATGGTTGAACTGGATGACTTTTGTCTTTTTTCACCCAGACTAACTATGTAACTAGTAAGGTACAGTTGTGTTCAAAATAATAGCAGTCAGACATCACTAATCTGATCAATCACTGTTTTTGGTAGAAATGATATTTCTACATGTCAAATAATTTACTAGCAGGTGTAGTAGAGTAATAGAAATCCAACAGACCCGACAGTCATGACATGCATGCTGCTGATTTTGTGTAACTGAATCACTAATTGAAAGGGGCATGTTCAAAATAATAGCAGTGTGGAGTTCTATTAGTGAGGTCATTCATTCTTTGAAAAACAAGTGGCATTATTGCCCTTATTTAAGGAAGGAAGGCAGCAAATGTTGTACATGCTGGTTACAGTGCATTTCACTCTTAAATTCTGAGGAAAAATGGGTCGTTCCAGACATTGTTCAGAACAGCGTACCTTGATTAAAAAGTTGATTGGAGAGGGGAAAACATATAAAGAAGTGCAGAAAATGATAGGCTGCTCAGCTAAAATGATCGCAAATGCTTTAAAATGGCAACCAAAACCTGAAAGATGTGGAAGAAAGCTAAAAACTACCATTCAAATGGATAGAAGAATAGCCAAAGTGGCAAGACTCAGCCAACAATCAGCTCCAGGAAGATCAAAGAAGGTGTAAAGTTACCTGTGAGTACTGTTACAATTAGAAGACGCCTATGTGAAGCCAAGCTATCTGCAAGAAGCCCCCGCAAAGTCCCACTGTTGAAAAAAAGACGTGCTGAAGAGATTACAATTTGCCAAAGAGCACATTGACTGGCCTAAAGAGAAATGGCGCAACATTTTGTGGACTGATGAAAGTAAGATTGTTCTTTTTGGGTCTAGTGGCTAGAGACAGTTTGTCAGACGACCCCCAAACACTGAATTCAAGCCACAATACACTGTGAAGACAGTGAAGCATGGTTGAACAAGCACCATGATATGGGGATGTTTCTCATACTACGGTGTTGGGCCTATTTATCGCATACCAGGGATCATGGATCAGTTTGAATACATCACAATACTTGAAGAGGTCATGCTGCCTTATGCTGAAGAGGAAATGTCCTTGAAATGGGTGTTCCAACAAGACAACGACCCCAAACACACCAGTAAATGTGCAACATCTTGGTTCCAGACCAACAAGATTGACGTTATGGAGTGGCCAACCCAATCCCTGGATCTTAATCAATAAGAAAACTTGTGGGGTGACATCAAAAATGCAGTTTCTGAGGCAAAACCAAGAAATAGAGAAGAACTGTGGAATGTAGTCCAATCATCCTGGGCTGGAATACCTGTTCACAGGTGCCAGACGTTGGTTGACTCCATGCAACACAGATGTACAGCAGTTCTCAGAAACAGTGCTTATACAACTAAATATTAATTAAGAGATTCAAAGGAAAGCAAAATCTTCAAACATTTTTCAGTTTATATAGTGAATGTTTGAGTTTGTAAAGAAGAATACAAACACTGCTATTTTTTTGAACAGTCTAATATTCACTTTTCTTGAATTTTTTTAGAGGAACAACACAAATTTGATATATTTTTCTTCATGTTTTGATTTGGAATAGAATGTGTAGTGTTCCCAGTGCATTTGTGTGTATGGAAATAAAAGCTATTAGAAGGATTTTGAGCTATATTCACTTTTTTCAACACACTGCTATTATTTTGAACACAATTGTAAGTGGAATCAAATGGAAATCCAATTTTTATTTACTAGCAAAGAGTGTGAGAATGGAGTGGGACATGGGCAACTCTCTGAGGACACTGCCCCAAAGGCCACCTTAAATCATCTCCTGTCCCCACTTAATCCTCCCTAAAGAAAATCCATTGTCAAACAAAGTGGAATCCTAACACACACGGAAAATACAGCATGAGGATATAAATACATATTACTTTTAGTTTTGGTTCGGTTTTAGTTTTTTTTTTTTAGTGGGGAAGGGTGATTTAATTCCCTTCCAGCGGGGATGGATTTACATCTCGGGAGCCTATAGGCAGAGAATTCTGAAGCTATCCAAAAAAAAGACAGTAAGGCCGTCTTTTTTTTTCTTGATAAAATTTTTTTATAGAAATATTTTTATATGTGTAAAGGGGAATGCTGTGGACTGTGATGTTAAGGGGAACTCTGATGTAAGGCTGTAGTCACCAGAGCCTCCCCTTACACATACGTCCCCAGAGTTCCCCTTACATCACAGTCTTCAGAGTTCTTTTTTGCATCAGAATCAAGGGGGACCTCTGTGGACCCTGATGCAAAAGGGAACTCTGATGGCAGGTAGTCTATGGTCACCAAATCACCCCCCCATTCCTTACATCACAGTCAGCAGTGTTCCCTTTTACATCAGGGTCCACAGTGTTCCATTGAAGTACCTTTTCTCTGAGAATTCTCAGCAGACTTGATGAATGGAGGAGAAATAGAGGATCCCTCACTCTGTGTACTCCTATGCCTGTGTGTTCACTTCACACTGACAGAGAGTCAGTCTCTTTCTCACCCCCCCAACTTCAAATGGGCACCCCTCTGGGAAGGGTGCCTGTAGGCACATACCTACTGTATGCTGCCTATTGGGAAGTTCAGCACTGCCTGCCAGGTTACGTTTTGCTCCTCCCCCCGGAGATTTCCTTCTCTTTGCGTAGGTATGAAGCCTATACACCTAGAGAAAGTAATCTGCTTTAGAACTTGTGGTCCAAGCACATTTCCTTGGTCCTTAGACCCAAAAGCATATCCTTGATTTTATGCCTCTTGTATGTCTAATTACCTCCATTAAATATTTGCTGAGATAGTTCTACAATATTTATTTTGCTTTCATTGAAATGCTTTAAATGACTGCTGTTTCACCACACGGTGTAAGAATTTCAGGTATTAGTGCCGAGCAACCTTTAAGAAAACGATTAAGAGAATAATGATGTGCTTAAAGGTAGTGAGTCATGTATTTCTCTCATCTCGTGCCCTATTAAACAACTAACATCACAGGCTTGATCCTTCAAAAGACCTAAACAGGCCACACCTGGGACAGGCAGTCCCGGTAGTGCATGACGTCCTTATCTGCTAAGCTTTAGCTTTAGCTTGAGAGGTTACATCAGACTCATGGGCCTGCACTCCTGTGGTTGTAGCTGTGGCCTGTCTGTCAGGCTTGCCAGCTGTTAGTTTCTTCTCCACAACTGTTTTCATTTATTTATATGCTGTCAGGCCAGAACTTTTCTGGGTGCATTGGTAACTTATTCTCATTCTTCTCTGCATACTGATAAGAGATCTTAACTCAATCACCCATGATGTAATAGACATTGCTCCTCCCGAAACTGTGACATATTCAAAAAAAGGATGTTTATCAGCTACAAAATTTTATGTCAAGTGTGAGTAACAAAAAGAGTCACTTTGCCCATATAGATTCAACTTCAGTGCACTAACTCTAACCCTGTGTTAAGCTCTGTGCTAGATGGTTTTGGAGCTTACACAGGGTTGAAGATGTCAGCTATACCACATTAAAGTGTTAGGACCTGGCGATTGGCCACTCAGTCCCAAGAATTGCATGCTAGAGGAAGGTCACATGCTCCCTATTACTAGAAAGGGCAGAGAATCTTTTGACAGGGGAGAGCAGGGAAGGTGAGTTTATTTGGGTGGAGAGGTGGACTAGTAAGACGTTGTCACTTTGCCCACTTTCTTTAACTCAGTCTTCCATGATGTTGTAGATCTTGCCCTCGCTCTTTGCCCTGGCATATTCAAAGAAAGACAATTTGTCACCTGGAAAAAAATATCTCATCTCAGGTTTGGATAGGCTATAGGTAACTAACGGTAATTCTAACAGTTAATCCTGCAGTTACAGTATAATCATTTTAACATACCTCCCAAATTAAAAATGTAATTAGCATGTTGATAAAGGGGGAAAGGAGGAACTAGAGAAGACAAAATATAAGCAGGTTCAACTTCGTCTTGAAATTAGGCTGGCAATAACTGTGAATGTCCTATTCTCCTAAACTAAGAGCAGAAAACAGGGCTTTTCCTGCAAAAAATGGCGATTGCACATTTCTATACTGGTGCTTTTTGCTTTGTTGAAGGCACAAACTTCATAAAATAAATAAAATGCTGAACAGGTAAAATAACTCCTACATTTTAGTGACTGTAATTTTATTTTAGTTATAGCATGTAGAGCTATAACCAGCCAAACGCGCCTTAAAACTACACATTAACCACATTTCCATTGCTTCCCTTTCCAAAATATGTTTCTGTGATTTTCAGGTTATTTGCAAATATCCAACTTTCTTTTTCTTGTCCTTCAAAGGCTACCCTGGCTGTCCCATTTTACACATTATCAAGTACATTGTATAACTTTAAATCACATCATTCATTTGCTCAAATCTCTTGTTAGGGTTCATGCTCATGGGTTTATTGGGCATGGAATGTAAAATACAGTCTTGTTTTGGCTCATAGGAGCCACAGGCAGGGCAGCCATCAGAGAGGGACAGCCCATACACATGTAGGGGGCCCAGGCATCCTGGAGGGCCCAGGCTCCAACCAGAGCTGTCCTGCCAGACCTGCCAGAATGCAAAGGAGGGTGGCGTTGTGGGCAGAACCATGGTGTGTGCAGGGAGCGGTCGGGGCTTGCTGTGAGGCAGGCTCTGGTCAAGAATGGCAGTGTGCACCCGGCTGTGCGGGGTGGATCAGGCCAGGGGGTGCTGGTGGAGGGTCCCATAGAAGAGGAGGAAGAAGAGGAGGCGGTAAGGGTGGAGGAGCACCCCTGCTCTTTGGGATAGAGGAAGGAGGAGGACATGGGGTGGAGAAAATGGGACTGGAAGAGGAAGAGGACATGGGATGGGGGAGATGAGCCTGGAAGAGAAGGGCATTGATTGGGGGAGATGGGACTGGAGAAGGAGGACATGGGATAGAGAAGGAGGAGACCATGGGATGGGACTCTCTGGGAGGGCCACTGGGTGGATTCGGTGGGACAGCCAGTGGGTGGGCCCTGGGAAGTATTGGTGGTCAGGCTGGGGGGGAGGGGGTCAAGCCTAAAGCTTTGTAAGGGGCCCCAAACTTTGTGATGGCTGCCCTGGCCACAGATGTTATGTAAAGCCATCAGCACAAATAAATTACTTGATACAGCTGTATGTGGGTATACACAGTTCCAAGCACAAACATGCATTATGCATATGGATGTAGTCTCCAGACTGTGTCCAATGCTGTAAAATCGTATATACACCCATTTTACATTCAGGGCTGCAGATACCTGGGTTCAGTAATTCATTTGCACAAGTGGCTGTACATAACATTTGTGGTGCTGAAATATGGCCATTTCTTACATTATATGCTCTAATATGCATGTGTGCATGAGCCTTTAAAGTGAACCTGTCAGAGTTTGCAATATTTTAAATCATTTCATGCAACAGAAGAAACATGCACATACATTTTTATAGTCCATATGTTATATGAAACTGGAAGTGAGAGGAAATCTTCTGATGGGGAACATTTACTCCAATGATAGCTGTCTAGGCAGGGATTTTCTCTCACTTTGGAGAGATTCCTGTTCATTCCCATTGTTTCTCCTCAAGAGAGAAGGAAGGGAAATACCCTCAATGGTGAAAAAAGCTGGTAGGGTGTCTAACTATCTCCTATGCTAACCAACTCTAAGAAATATTTTGGCATTAGATACAATTTAAAGGCCCAGGGAAACACCGACCAAAAAACACGGCACTCCTCTAGGCTGTACATGAGCCCAGGTAAGCCAGTCTCAATGGATGTGCCTCACATCTTGATGTTTTAAGCAGCTTTCACGGGACCAGAACTATGGTGATTGTGTTGCTCATTTTCAGTCACTCAGTCACACACATCAATGACAGCCCCAGTTAACAGTTGTCACCTCAAATGTTCCCACAGTTCAGCTGCTCTCCTGGGATTGCCCGATTCTCTCCAGCAAGCCCAGGAAATAGAATGAGAAATCACAATCCAGAGTAATGTATGCTCTCTTGTCAAATCCCTTACACTGAGAGAACAACATTTTTTATAGGATAACTAAAGTGAAGTAGTATATTGCAGCTTACTGTCCAATCAATATCTTGTATGGTCTAACCTAAAGCAGTGACAAGAAAGGGAAAAGCTGATTGGTTGTTAATAATACAGAACATGCTACAATTGGTTATATCATAAGGCCAATCATTTTTATGTGTACAGATTGTGACCTGGCTTCCTATAAGGTGCCAAACCAATAGGCCCTCTTTAAAGCAGAATATGCATCCTCCTCACGCTCACATTATCTTAAGGACAGCCAAAATATCGTCTTTACTGTTTGTCATTGATGTTGTCTCTTAAAATCAAATTCCTAAGTATTTCTTCAGGCCAGATATTTAAAAACAAATTCCTTTAGTGTTCTTCAAAGCCATTTACAAGTGATTTATGAGTTTTAAGGATGCTTCTCAGAATCTTTCAGAACTGGTTTTCATTAACATTAAGGAATTGGGATAACATGTTGGATGTTTTACAGAGCTGTTATTTTATTTCAAACCACTAATCTTCAGGAAGCTATAAACATATCGAAGGTTATTGTGACCCCCAGTGAATGGTAAAGGTTGCTAAGGGCCACTGGAGCACATGTTCTGAGACAAAGAAGAAAGAGCCTCAAATGTTCTTTAGGCTCATGGACTGTATGATTGGCAGGGACTTGCTGAGGGAGAGAGCTCCTGTGGCAGACATTTTGAAGAAGTAAGTGATTGAACAGTGCAGTTGCCAGAGGTCCAACCACATCTGGACCTTTAGCAACTTAAAATCCTCAGTGCCCCTTCTGAGTCAGGGCTCACAGGACTGCTGGTGGAGTGGTATTTTTTGTAGGCAGGATGTTTATAATAAATATATAATATTTTGTATATATACTTTTTACTGACAAATACAACTTTAAAATATTTTTTTTTTCAGGCAAATATAGAATGTTGCATACTTAGGTATTTTCAGCCTATGGGTAGCACTCTAGGTTCCTTTGCACATATTTATCAGGCTAGGGCTAAAGACTAACAGTTGCCAGGCTATGGACATTCAGATATATACATATCCTTAAAGTGTTACTAAACCCACAAAAGCTCCTAGCCGCCATCACATGCCTTCCTTCTCCAAGTACAATGCAGGGTTAACAGTTCTGCATTGTACATGATGACACCAAGGTACTGCCCATAGGCCAGAGTGTCAGGGGTCAAGTATCACATCCTCTTCAGGTCAGCCTATACAAAATGAGCGTTTATCGCTTGCAGTGCGGGGGGAGAAAGCTCACTGCAGCTTTTTTCCCCTCGATTCTGGTGTTGGCCTAACATGCTAACTTTCCCCATATCTGCACTGTTTAGCAATAGAGCCTCAAAGTGTGCAACAGAAGCACTGAGAAGGAGCAGGCTGAGAGCACAAATTGGACAACTTTGGTTGTCCTGTGGTGAACTGCCCCATAGTTCCTGTAGCTACATGGGTAAATGAGGACTTGTTTCAGAGCCCATTCACAGCTTTAGGCCCCTGGCCACAAGTTCACTCTAAAATTCTTGTTAAAAAAAAACAAGTCTCTGCTTATCAACATGTTATTTCTTACACCATAAATATTGGAAAACCAAGTAACCAGGGGCGGACTGACAACTCATGGGGCCCCCGGGCAATAGGGGATCATGGGGCCCCTGTGTCCTTGCCCAAACTCAAAAAGCCTATGAAAAAGGTACCAGGGGCATCTCATGGGGCCCCCTACTGACCCCGGGCCCTCAGGCAGTGCCCGAGTTTCCAAATGGTCAGTCCGCCCCTGCATGTAACATGTTGCTAAAGATGGGATATTTTAATTATTTTCCCAACCCTATACTTTACAAATATAAAATGGGTAGATATACTCGATATATTAAACTCAGCATTCGGAGCATCTCTGCCACTAGATCCTAAGTATTGTGTACTGGGTTACATGGAGTTTGAAGTTGTCACTTCCACTACACAGATAGCAGTCCAGCATTGTCTCTATCACGCTCATATACTTATAGCCCACCACCTTCTTATTCAGAATAGTGGACAGTGGTTAACTGCACACTAGTGAGAGAAACATTTACTTATGTGAGATGGGGATGAAAAAGGAAATTTGATAACCTGTGGAAACCCTGGCTAAACCCACATGGAAGAAAAATATACCGGTATTTGAAATATATTTTTAAAATATTCTTCCCAAATATATTGACATATTTTTGAAATGCTACAATTTTGGCCGTATTCAATATATATATATATATATATATATATATATATATATATATATACATATACACATATATACTGCATGTTGAAATGCGTTTTTATTACAAAATATTTTTAAAAATACATTTCAAATAAACTGTATGTCTTTAAAAATACAAATCTACATTTTTGGAATGCATTTACAAATATATGTTAAAATTACCTTTTTATATGTTAAAAAAAATCGGAATAATATATTTAAAAAATATATATTTTTAAAAATATTTTTTATGCAGTATATATATATATATATATATTTTTTTTTTTTTTTTTTTTTTAAATGTATTGAATATGGCCAAAATTGTAGCATTTCAAATATATGTCAATATATTTGAGAAGAATATTTTTAAAATATATTTCAAATATATTTTTCTTCCATATGGGAATGCTCCAGGACTGGCACCTAGATGTTCAACTGTCAATATACTTTTTATTTAATTTTACATGTTTGGTGTATTTTGCTTTGAAGGTTGAGAGAAAATGGAAATCTAGTGCTGTAATCTGTATAATATTAAACATGTTGTTTGTAATAGAAACGTACAAAAGTTTAAAAAAAGATTTTATTATTAGAAAAATGATTGAAAGGGAACAAAATGTAAAATTTGTGACATGTTCATTTTAACACTTAAATATAAATATAATGTATTGGAATGAATGATCATTGAAGGTAGGTACAGAACTGATTATTTTTGTCCCATCCTAATGTATGGCACAATATGTAGTTATCTAATATTTGTCTAAGGTTAAATTCATAGTTAAAAGATAAATGCATTTTTGTGTCTTCAGTGTATATTTCTTAGAGCCCCCTGCTATATGTTGGATATATAGGAGAACATATTTCAGCCAACTGCAGCTCCATGATGCTGAATCTAGCTCATTCACCATTCAATCAGCAGGTAGGAGGAAGGGGGGGGGGGCTGTGCTCCTGTTGTAGTGGAAGTTGAGCATCTGGCTGTGATGACTGGCAGGGGTGCCTGGAGAAATTTATGATAAGAACTAATAAAAGCTAATATCTACATACAGTATATACACATATACAGCTTTAAGAACAAGTGCATTCTCTGACTGTGATCATCAAGGCTTGGAAAATATCAACAAAGAAGTGATTAAGCTTTATCATGATGTGGCTATGTGGTATAGGATGTGCTCTTATTTTTCCATTCCCTCTGAAGACCATCTATAGGCTATCTAAACTGACAGGCAGGCTCTACATCTTGAAAGCATTCTGTCTAATCCTGCTCATTTTGCTAAAAGCAAAAGGATCACTAAGCTGGAATCCTCTTCCACCATGTACTGTATGTCAAAGTACAGATCAATGAGGAGGTCCTATTTACTTAAACTATCAAACAACCTCATCAATATTTAATTAAAGCAGATTAAGTTTTGCTGAAAGTGCAAAACATAAATAGTCTTAGGAAAAAAGTTACATACTCGACTGCTGTTTTTTGCAGGCAGGGGCTATAGATCTTATCACATCAATTTAAAGATACCTACCAGTTGAAATGGAAAGGTAAAGTATTGTTCAGAGTAGGGAAGGGTTAGAACCTCTTTCAAGTCTTTGCTGCTGTCTGTGCCTCCACACTAGAGGGATTTTCCTTTAATTCTTGGTCCAATGACAGTGGTTGGCTCTCTATAATTAAGCACTGCAATGGGTGAAATGCGTCAGTGGAGGAGGTCCAGGCTAGGGCTTAAGGTTTGTCCTGGAATAATGGACATTATGATGTACTGACAGTTTTTTTTTCCTCTGGATGTGTTGACAATTTGGGGACGAGCCACTTCTTGTCACGTGCACTTTTGCAGCCAATGAAGTGGGCCACTATAAATGTCATGGCTTTGGAAAACTAAAAATCTTTAGAAAAATTTTAGAAAACTAAAAGTCACTTCCTACAGTACTTTTTAAAAACATACTTGCCAGTGTGTAAAGTCCAGCACTGTCTTCTACACACCTGATTCTGCTGATTCTGTTCTTCTGCACCATCAACTTGCATTCTGGAGCCAATGGTCTCCTCCTGATCACTCAACTGGCCCCTGCTGAAGCGCACATGCACGTGCATGAGTTAGGCATCCTTCGGTGATACTGTCCTGAACGTGATATTCCTGGTTGTTGAGACCTATGTTATCTTCATCTAGGCAAGGAAGATTCCAGAAAAGGTACTTGTTTCACCAATTAAAAAAACAACAAGATTATATAGCAGGAAAGTAGGAAGGAGGGAGGAATTTAATTTTGTGTGTGAATGTCGGCTTTAAGAGAAAAGGGAAACTTTTACTTAATGACATTGGTCCATGGGACAGGAAGCGAGGGGAAGCCTTTCCAATAGAGACACAAACAGACACAAGGACCTGACAGAGATTCTAAGCCTCCCTCAGAATATAGTTAGTCTGCTTGAAAAAAGACAAAAGTCCATCTAGTTGAACCATAAAAAAAAAAAGTTATAATCCTATACCCACAGCTGATCCAAAGGAAGGCAAAAAAACCAAAACAGCAAAGCATGATCCATTTTGCTCCTGCAGGGGAAAAGATTCCTTCCTGATAGGATATTCCCTGGATCAACTTTACCTAAAAATGTTAGTATCCAGTTATATTCTGTGTATCTAGGAAAGAATCCAGGCCCTTTTTAAAGCAAACTACTGAACTGGCCACAGTCAACTCTTGAGTCTATTCCACATTTTCACAGCTTTTACTGTGAAGAAACCTTTCCGTATTTGGAGACTAAATCTCTTTTCCTCCAAATGTAAAGAGTGCCCCCTTGTCCTCTGTGATGACTTCAGGGTGAATAACTCTACACCGAGTTCACTATATGAACCACTGATGTATTTATACATGTTGATCATATCCCCCCTTAATCTCCTCTTCTCAAGAGAGAAGAAACTCAGTTTCTCTAATCTTTCCTCATAGCTGAGCTCCTCCATGCCTCTTATCAGTTTGGTTGCCCTTCTCTGTACTTTCTCCAGTTCCCCAATGTTCTTTTTGTGAATTGGTGCCCAAAACTGAACTGCATATTCCAGATGAGGTATTACTAATGATTTGTATCGGGGTAATATGATATCTCTCTCTGGAGTCTATACCTTTTTTAAAACAAGAGAGGATTTTGCACTATATTGCCAAAAGTATTGGGACTCCTTCCTTTACACGCACATGAACTTTAATGGCATCCCAGTCTTAGTCCGTAGGGTTCAATACTGAGTTGGCCCACCCTTTGCAGCTATAACAGCTTCACCTCTTCTGGGAAGGCTGTCCACAAGGTTTAGGAGTGTGTCTGTGGGAAGGTTTGACCATTCTTCCATTTATGAGGTCAAGCACTGATGTTGAACGAGAAGGCCTGCACAGCTACTAAAAACATTATTTAATGTTTCAGCTGTCAGCGGGGTTCCCCGCTGACAGCTGAATGTAAAAAGAATTTCCGGCATTGCACGGGGGTGCAAAACACGTGGGGTCCCCCCCATCCATACCAAGCCCATCCGGTCTGGTATAGATTTTGAGGGGAACCCCCATGCCAATTTAAAAAAAAAAATGCTGTGGTGTCCCCCCAAAATCCATTCCAGACCCTTATCTGAGCATTCTGCAGGTCAGAAAAGGGGGGGGGGACGAGCTAGTGCCCCCTCCTCCTAAACCATACCAGGCCACATGCTTTCAACAAGGGGGGGTGCTTTGGGTCTGACGGGCCTCTTCCCCACAACCATGACCAATGTCTGCGGGGCCCCAAATCCCGCCCCCCACCCCCATGTGAATGAGCATGGGGTACATGGTACCGCTACTCATTCACAAAAAAAAAAAGTGTAGTGTAGAAAATGACAGAAGACAGTCTTTGACAAGTCCTTTATTAAAAGCAAAAATAAAAAAAATATCCCCTGAAGTACAGTTGTGTCCAAAATTATTCAACCCCCACTGAAATTGAGTGTTTTGGCCAGTTTGACATTGCTTTTGATCATTCAGTCATCTTGCTTACATTTACATTAAAGAGGCACTTGTAGGTCAGACAAATATAACATAACAGTTATAATGAAATAACCACAAATGTCTTTTCTGTGCTCACAGCATTATCAGTTTTATTCAACCCCCAAGTGACATTCAATCTTAGTACTTAGTACAGCATCCTTTTACAGTTATAACAGCTTTTAAACGTGAAGCATAGCTTGACACAAGTGTCTTGCAGCGATCTACGGGTATCTTCGCCCATTCTTCATGGGCAAAGGCCTCCAGTTCAGTCACATTCTTAGGCTTGCGCACTGCAACTGCTTTCTTTAAGTCCCACCAGAGGTTCTCAATCGGATTTAAGTCTGGTGACTGCGATGGCCACTCCAAAATGTTCCAGCCTTTCCTCTGCAACCATGCTCTAGTGGACTTGGAGGTATGCTTGGGATCATTGTCCTGTTGAAAGGTCCAACGTCTCCCAAGCCTCAGGTGTGTGACGGACTGCATCACGTTTCCATCCAATATCTCCTGGTACTGAAGAGAATTCATGGTACCTTGCACACGCTGAAGCTTCCCTGTACCTGCAGAAGCAAAACAGCCCCAAAGCATGATTGACCCTCCACCATGCTTCACAGTAGGCAAGGTGTTCTTTTCATCATAGGCCTTGTTCTTCCTCCTCCAAACATAGCGTTGATCCATGGGCCCAAACAGTTCTAATTTTGTTTCATCAGTCCACAGAACACTATCCCACAACTTTTGTGGTTTGTCCACATGGCTTTTGGCATACTGCAGTCGACTCTTCTTATTCTTTGGAGACAGCAAGGGGGTACGCCTGGGAGTTCTGGCACGGAGGCCTTCATTACGCAGTGTGCGTCTTATTGTCTGGGCTGAAACTTCTGTACCCACATCTGACAAATCTTTTCTCAGTTCCTCAGCAGTCACACGGGGACTTCTCTCCACTCTACGCTTCAGGTAGCGCACAGCAGTCGAAGTCAGCATCTTCTTTCTGCCACGACCAGGTAGCGTTTCAACAGTGCCCTTTGCCTTGAATTTGCGAATGATGCTTCCTAAGGTGTCTCTTGGTATGTTTAACATCTTTGCAATCTTCTTATAGCCATTGCCCTTCCTGTGAAGAGAAATCACCTCTTCTCTTGTCTTCCTGGACCATTCTCTTGCCTTCACCATGTTTGTAACCACACCAGTAAATGTCTAGAAGGAGCTGAGTATCACAGTCATTTTAAAGCTGCCTAATTGGTGCTTATTATGCTTGATTGCTGCTCGGTGACATCCACAGGTGTTTTCAATACCTGATGGAAAGCACCTGTATGAACCTCTGTTCTTCAGAGTGGTAGTCTTTAAGGGGTTGAATAATTGTGGCAATGAAGAAACCACATAAGAACCATTTACTACTGTATTACATAAACAATTGATGTCATTTTAGTTGCATTTGGGTAGTTACAACGTCCTTGTAGGATTTGATTCTGAATACAATTCCAAATGTACACTATAGTCCCTAAACCCCTTTACAGCATTGGGGGTTGAATAATTTTGGACACAACTGTAGATAGAACATCAATCACGATGCCCCCCACCACCGCTGACCCGAAAAAAGAAAAGCGCTCCGCTCTTGATGCTAGCTCCCGTCTGAATGACAGTTCTTAAATACTGTGATGACATCACATGTGATGTCATCATGTGCTGTGAGTGGCCAAAGCATTGCACCTGACCTGCGGTCAGGTGCAATACTTTGGCCAAATACAATGCACTGTCACAATCAGGGGCGGACTGACCATTTGGAAACTCCGGCACTGCCCGAGGGCCCGGGGTCAGTAGGGGGCCCCATGAGATGCCCCTGGTACCTTTTTCATAGGCTTTTTTGAGTTTGGGCAAGGGCACAGGGGCCCCATGATCCCCTATTGCCCGGGGGCCCCATAAGTTGCCAGTCCGCTCCTGGTCACAATGCAGTGCATTGTGGGGCGAACAGCCCACCGAACACCCTTACTGTTCGTGTGTTTGCTGAGTCGAACTTATGTTCGACTCGAACATCTAGCTCAACACTAGTTATAATACCCCTAACAGTTGACCGTAGAATATTTAGAAGAAAGGAAATTTCATGGATAGACTTATTGCACAGGTGGCAACCTATCACAGTACCACACTTGAATTCACTGAGCTCCTGAGAACGAACCGTTCTTTCACAAATGTTTGTAGAAGCAGTCTGCATGTCTAGGTGCTTGATTTTATACACCTGTGGTCATGGAGGTGATTGGAACACCTGAATCTAATGATTTGGAGGGGTGGCCCAATATGTTTGGCAATATATGACCCTGCATTCACTATATCTGGTCTCACACAATACACAGAACATGGAAATGCAGTTATTTTAGTAACTATAAACTGCTAAATACCTTTTCTCATCAGCAGTTAGAGCAGTCTTGTGACTTCTATCAGTGTCCAGCAGAGCACTGGTTAATCCTGTAGGAGGAGTTTTGGGGACTGTGGAAGAAGGGGAGGATCAGAGAAGATAGGATCAAACAACCTTTTCACACAATGCAGAGGCTTAACCCCTTAGGTTCCACAGTGAGTATAACAAGCATGCCTTACTGCATATACAGACTGATTTTACTGTTGTGGGTGTAGTAACACTTTCAGTTAATAAATGCATAAAGATAACACAACCGCTGCCCTGCCTTGTGCCTCTGATTTTTTTTGTGTACAGCTGTAATAATGTGGAAAGATGGTTCCATAAGGAAGAGCTTGCAAATGATTCTCTCTAAGTACTACTGTGAATCTCTGTGGCACTGTGTTACTGCCGGCGAAAGTTTCTTATTACAGCATTTATAAAAATTGGCCGTTCTTGCCTGTTTAATCATTTGCTCTCCACAAACTGTGTATGTTTTCAACAATCAAGGATCATTATATCAGTTGAAAGAATATGATTTAAGGCTCATGTATACGGGCGCATGAGGCTGTACAATGTAAATTGTGGACATATTCTGCGCCCTGGGGACACAGCTGCATCCTATAGCCATCCAGAGTAATAAATAGCTGTACACTAGCTGTACCTGGGTATATGCTGTACTTGCATAAACCTGAGCATGGGTGTAAATCCTTTGATGGAATCAAGCTGTATTCAGGGATTGAAGCCCACACTTGGCTGTACTCTGGAGCGGTAACTTCCAGGCATGGAAATATGCCCACAATCTATGTTATAGGCTCTCATGCTCCCATGTGCATGAGGCCTTAGGGCTCATTCACACTATGCCGTGCAAAAACACTCATGAAAAAAAACAAACCTTTGCATTGATACATAGTTATGTTTTTATGTGCATTTCAGTGTGTTTTTTTTCATGTGTTTCTTATGTTGTCACACAAATGGAGGTCACTGTAGTAGAGGTGCCACCTACAGCAATTTCCAGCTTCCACGGGCATCCAACTGGCACATACATACTTACATTTCATGTAAGTACTATTGTAAGCACTTGTAACTATGTAATAATTGCCAAGCCTGGAATTCAGCTTCAGGCTCCATTCACACTTGTGCGACTCCAAAGTCATGCGATTTCCATTGTGACTTTGATGCAACTTGATTGTTGACTTTTGCACAACTGTCGCATTGATAACATTAATATGCGACTTTCATGCGACTTTTGAGAATTTACATGGCAGTCTATGTTGCTCAAGTCGCATGAAAGATGCATCAAAGTAGTGCAGAAACCTTTTTAAAGTTGCTGCGACTTTAGTTTGTGTAGATTTGAATGGCTTCCATTTAAATACATGGGCTGTGACTTGTCATTATTATTATTATTATAATACAGGATTTATATAGTGCCAAGAGTTTGTGCAGCGCTTTACAAAATGAAGGCAGACACTACAGTTAACTGGGAAAAAAAAAAAAAAAAAAAAAGAAGGCGCTGTGGAAAATGCTCTCAGATAAGCACCTTAGTGAAGGTGCATCTTTATTGGGTGAGACAAAGTAGCAAATATAATAAAATTGACCAGCCTGAAGTGGACAGTGTGACTCCAATGGACGGCCCTTTGCCTAGATCATGGGTGTCAAACTCAGTTTCATCTTGGGCTGCATTAGCATTATGGTTGCCCTCAAAGGGCTGTTTGTATCTGTAAGACTAGATGTTCAGAGCACCCAACCCTCCCTTACATCAGATGTCAAGAGCCCCCCACCATCAGACGTCAGAGCCCTCCACCATCAGAAGTCAAGAGTCCCCCATCCTCCCTTACATCATTGTGCACCCCCCTTATCTTGTGCTGCAGCCAGGAAGAAGTTAGGGGCAGAGCAGGGAAGCAGAAAGTGTAGGGGTCTGGAGGATGACCAGAAAGATGCTGGAGTCAGCAGAATGCTGAGACCAAGAGAGGTGGAGATGAGGGTGTGCTTCAGCTACACAGAGAGGCACAAGATCCGTAGGAGGAGTTCTGTCCTCCTCTCTCTATGCCGCCAACTGCTGTGACAGGGGGGGGGGGGTGCAGAGGCAAGCCGCTCTGCAGCTTCATGGAGAAGCACAGGATCTGTTGGAGAAGTTTTGTCCTCCACTATGCTGTTGCCTGCTGAGATAAGGTGAGGGCACTGACAAGGGGGATGGTGCAGCTGCAGAAGGAACACATGAAATGGCCTGACAGACTGCATTGGGCCTTTGGGCCTTGTGCTTGACACATGTGGCCTAGACTGAGATGATATCAATCTTCTACAGGTAGGAGGAAGCATTTCCTTAGGGTACACTCACGCTAATACTTTGAATGACCGTGCAATTGGCAGTTAAAGTAACGCAGTGCTGTATAGCAAAAAATGGCCTGGTCAGGATGGGGGGTAAATCCTCTGGAGGGCAAGTGGTTGAATAAAAACCCTTTTAATCTCCATCTTTTACCCCAATTTTCAGGCACTGTGTGGACTATCCATGCGTCACTTTTATAGTACCTCTTGTATCACCAGGTTGTTTCTGTCTATAGTCAGAAAGGCAAAAGACACTGCAAGACAGTTGGATTGTGCTGGTACATCTGACCATTCTGTGATATCTATAGCCAGCTTAAGAACCCTGTGCAATATTCAGACAAGTTAGCACCCCTTGAACCCTGGAACCCATGATAAGGGTCTCCTGAAGTGAACACGTAGCAGGATATAATCAGGAACAGCTGAATACACTGGTACATGAATTTACATTCCCTCTGCTCGGTATTCTGCCTGTCTGTATTTTTTCGTAACTGAAGAATGAGAAAGATTTCCAACTGGTCTGTCGGCTCCCTGTGTCTAGAGACAGGTGCTGGCTGAACATTATACACGCTGAAATTCGGAAATAGAACACAAGACTGGCACACTTTACTATAATTACACTGCTGGATGAAAAATGGATTTAAATGGTAATTATACTTCTGTTTATATTCTGTCTTCAGCAGGGGTAAAATGAACCGCGTATAAGAAAATAAATCAGAAATAAAATCTATCCTGAAAGTGTAAATACAGTATATTTTTAGCTGGCTGTGCCCCCACCCCCCTGAAACTTTCATATTCACCTATCCTTGATCCAATACACTATAATTTATTCCTTTAGGGAGGTCGTACTCCGAACTCCGATATGATACTGAAAGCAAAACTTTAAGATGTGTGCAGGAAGCATAGCCAACCCAAAGAGTAGCCTGGTTTTCATCCAGATATTGAATAGCTCCCAACCTTAGGAGATAAGAAACAGGGACACCTTTTAGTAAAACTTATGTAGGACAGGACACACCAATTTCCACACTCGCCTTTTACATGGACCATGATAACATTGATATGTAAAATGCTAATTCTCCTTCCAAGAAGAACTCCGGATAAGGCAAAAAAATTACCCATTAGTACACCCCCAGATAAAAAAAACTAAACAGTTAAAGTTTTGAAAATCTTTACTATTGAGGAAAAACGTCTAATTGAATTTTCATGACCTCATCTCTGTAATTCAAAAGATAACAGCATCTGCTTTCTCCTCTCTTTATGCAGTAAAAGGAAACTACAGTTCCCATCACCCACAGGGAATTATATTGAATGTGGGTGGCTACACTAGACCTGTACATGTTGAATATGTCTGGTCCTCTCACCACTGCAAGTAGGGCTAAATTGCATTGTTGCTTCCTAGAGAAAGAACTACAGAAGGGATGTGCCAAGACCAGTGGCTGGGGAAATAGGAGGCATAACAACCACCAGTGTTACAAACTGGAAACCAAAGAGAATTAATGGTTTGAAATGAACATGAATATGCTGTTTCAGAGCAACTGTACAAGAAATGGCCACTGTCCAAGTCTACAACTGGCATTCACATCACGGAGCACATGAAAGGGCAACGCATGGCAAAAAATAAAAGAGAAAAATTCCCAGCTCAACTTACCAACCAGCTTGCAAACAAATCGAATGAGCCTGTCTAACAATATGCGTTAAAAACAGGGGTTTAATTAGCACACATTTGCAAACACATGGGTAAGCTGCAGAGCCTCTTCACGGCACCCCGATATTCTGCAGTTCCTAACTCTATAAATTTTGATAGCCCCCATAGTAGAGGCACATGTATTTAATGGATAGACTGAGGGCAGGTGAACCTGAGGGTGCCCACCTCTCCTTAAAGGTACAAGAGCGCACTGGACACCCACCATATAGCACAATGGCAGCCAAGGTGTCCAGTGCGCTCCCTCATCAACAAGTCAACAGTGCAAGAAATGGCCACTGCCCCAGTCTACAACTGGCATTCACATCACGGAGCACATGAAAGGGCAACGCATGGCAAAAAATAAAAGAGAAAAATTCCCAGCTCAACTTACCAACCAGCTTGCAAACAAATCGAATGAGCCTGTCTAACAATATGCGTTAAAAACAGGGGTTTAATTAGCACACATTTGCAAACACATGGGTAAGCTGCAGAGCCTCTTCACGGCACCCCGATATTCTGCAGTTCCTAACTCTATAAATTTTGATAGCCCCCATAGTAGAGGCACATGTATTTAATGGATAGACTGAGGGCAGGTGAACCTGAGGGTGCCCACCTCTCCTTAAAGGTACAAGAGCGCACTGGACACCCACCATATAGCACAATGGCAGCCAAGGTGTCCAGTGCGCTCCCTCATCAACAAGTCAACAGTGCAAGAAATGGCCACTGCCCCAGTCTATAACTGGCCTTCACAGCAAGGAGCACATGAAAGGGCAATGCATGTCAAACAATAAAAGAGAAAAATTCCCAGCTTAACTTACCAACCAACTTGCAAACAAACCAAATGAGCCTGTCTAACATTATGCATTAAAAACAGGGGTTTAGTTGGCACAGATTTGCAAACACATGCGTAAGCTGCAGAGCCTCTTCACGGCACCCCGATATTCTGCAGTTCCTAACTCTACAAATTTTTTTTTTCAGAGCAACTATCTGAATGAACCAGAAGATGGATGACATATTCAGTGAAGGTAGGAAATCAGCAACAAGGACATGCAAAGAAGTATTAGCCCAGAGTTCTGCTTTAAACCGGATTTTAAAAACAATGATTTAGATTAAGAGCCTCCAAACTTTTTAAATGAAGGATCAGTTTACTATCCTTTATTCTTTAAGTGGGGCCAAACTGTGGCTGGTGGGAGAAGGAAATGCTGCAATGACAGTGGGAATAAACAATGCCCCATCTTTTGTGTCAGTGTGGAAGGAATAGTACCTCATCGTTAGCGCCAGTGGGAGAAATTGTGCCCCATTGTTAGTTTCATTTGGAGGAATGGTGCACAATCATTAGTGCCAGTGGGAGGAATTCTGCCCCATCATTGGTTTCATTTGGAGAAATAGTGCCTCATCGTTTGTTTCAATGGAAGAAATAGTACCCCATCGTAGGTGTCCATGAAAGGAATTGTACCCCATTGTTGGTGTCAATGGAAGGATTTGTACCCTATCATTGATGTCAATGGAAGGAATTGTGCCCCATCATTGGAGTCAAAGGAAGAAATAGTGCCCCATTGTTGGTGTCGGTAGGAGGAATAGTGCCCCTTCATTGGTGTCAGTTGGAGAAGTAATGCCCCATCGGTCAGTAGGAGGAATTTTGCCCCATTGTTGAGGTCAGTGGGAAGAATTATGTTCCACTGTTGGTGTCAGTGGATGAAATAGTGCCCCAAGGGCCAGATAAAGGCTATCAAAGGGCTGCATCTGGCTTCCAGGCTGCAATTGGGACACTGATAATTTAGATGATGGATGAAAAGTCTAGTGTATAATATTATTTTTTAAAGAAAGCTCTAATTATTGCAATATTTTATAGAGGTCTCAATATCAGAACAAAAAGGGATAATAACTGAAGAACAAAGAGGGACACAGGGATTTGGCTCCAAAAGAGCACAGCCACATCGCAGTACAAAGCAAGACCACTGATGTGCACTGTATAGGAGCAGTGAGGGATGGTGCTGCACTGTTATAGTTCTGCAGACTTTCCTTTTTTTGTAACTGGACTAGAAATGTCATAAAATGACACTTCCTTCATGTCTCTGCATAGCTACTGAAGTGTGATGATATGCAGTCTAGACATGGTGGTAATTCTAGGCATCTAGACATGGTGAAGACGACTTGCTGAAGTTCAAACTGAGCATCAGAATGGGGAAGAAAGGGGATTTAAGTGACTTTGAACGTGGCATGGTTGTTGGTGCCAGACGGGCTGGTCTGAGTATTTCAAAAACTGCTGATCTTCTGGGATTTTTACACACAACCATCTCCAGGGTTTACAGAGAATGGTCCGAAAAAGAGAAAATATCAGTAAGCGGCAGTTGTGTGGACCAAAATGCCTTGTTGATGTCAGAGGTCAGAGCAGAATGGGAAGACTGGTTCGAGATGATAGAAAGGCAACAGTAACTCACATAACCACTTGTTACAACCAAGGTATGCAGAATACCATCTCTGGCTATAGCAGCAGAAGACCACATTGGGTGCCACTCAGATAAGAACAGGAAATGGAGGCTACAATTCGCACAGGCTCACCAAAATTGGACAATAGAAGATTGGAAAAATGTTGCCTGGTCTGATGAGTCTCGATATCAGCTGTGATATTCAGATGGTAATGGTCAGAATTTGGTGTAAACAACATGAAAGCATGGATCCATCCATGGTTCAGGCTGGTGGTGGTGGTGTAATGGTGTGGGGGATATTTTCTTGGCACACATTAGGCCCGTTAGTACTCAATCCAAAAGAGCACCTTTGGGATGTGGTGGAACGGGAGATTTGCATCATGGATGTGCAGCCAACAGATCTGCAGCAACTGCGTGATGCTATCATGTCAATGTGGACCAAAATCTCTGAGGAATGTTTCAAACACCTTGTTGAATCTATGCCACGAAGAATTAAGGCAGTTCTGACGGCAAAAGGGGGTCCAACCCGGTACTAGCAAGGTGTACCTAATAAAGTGGCCCGTGAGTGTATATAGCACAATAATAAGAATCTATATCATAATATTCTTTAATATTAATATATATTATATATATTGTGACAGTGTGACGATCTGTCACCCAGAATTCTCAACAAGGCAGGTTGAGGGGCTCCAGGCTAAGTGTTTGATACAGAGGAAAGTGGCTTTTCACTTTCCTCCTTTGTTTGTAAGGTCTGTTTTGGGATCTGGAGCCTGGAGATTTCAAAGAGATCTGGGAGGGATGAAATCTCCAATCCTGGGACCAGGTTTTGGGAATGGCCAGGAGACTGATTGCACAGGTGTGTGCAGGCCTTTAGAGAGAGTCAGGGCCAGGGTTCTGGGCTCCACCCCGGCAGCTAGGAGTCAGCAGGGCTCCACTTGGAAGACAGGAGGTCACTGCCTGGAAGTCAGGTGGGCTTCACCTAGGAGAGGTGGAAGCCAAAATCAGCAAGGGGCTGCTAGAGACTAGCTGTGTGCTAGTGGCCAGCGGTGTGCAAGAGCCGTGTCTTGAAGAAGTCTGCAGGAGGCAGACATCAAGCTGAGTATAAGCCAGGAGGCTGAGTTTTGTTTTGTGTGATGGTGGATACCCCTGCGTGGGAACCTCTTATGTTATTGAACTGTTATTTAAAATAAAATTGGGCAAAAAGGCCCTTAAAAAAGAAGCAAGTTGCTGTGTGCTTTGAAGAAGCTCTACCACGTTGAAGCGAGTTCCCAATATATATATATATATATATATATATATCCTATAATATAGGAAAATGTAAAGTTCAGCATTTTTAATGTATTCAGTATGTCCAAAATCTGAAGAGGTTGAAACAAGCTTATGACTGCAGAATACCTGTCACGAGTCCAACGCTATCACATTGGAGGCTTGTTAGCACCCTTGTGATGGCAACAATGTTAAGTGCAACCCACCTCTGACACTCATAGAAGCTGTGCTATGAAAGCAGACTATTCATGCATAGATTATTTTCATTCATAGAATGTATAGTACAGCTTCTATGAGTGGAGGAGGTGAGGGTGGAAAAGGCGGGCATAGCCAGCACTCTCGATGATTGCATATGACAGGTTCCTCAGCATTATTAACCATCGTTGCACCAGGAGATTACCTCAGCTACACGTATCTTTTATGTTGTACAAAAAAATGAGGATTCAATAGTGTTTGTGTGTGCTAAAATTCTCTTATTTTTACCTTAAAATATATATTTGATAAACAGTTACACAAAAATTGCAGCTACCGTCTTTTTATTCTACAGGGCCTCTGCATTCAGAAACTATGTAATGTTCTTGGGATTTTAAAGTATTACTACGGTCAAATTTTTTTTGTAATTAAAATAAAAAATGTGGTATACTCACTTGCTCTGTGAAGCGGTATTACAGAGTGGCCCCCTATTCTCCTTCTCGGGTCCCCCGGCGGCGATCCTGGCCCCTCCTCTTCTTCGTGTGTCCCCAAAGCAAGCCGTTTGCTATGGATGCACACAGTGTCTGTGCAATCCTGAGCTGTGCGTCTATGGAGCTGCAGACATGCAAGCCCTGCTCCCCACTTCCTCCTCAATACATTTGACTGACAGCAGCAGGGGCCAATGCCTCCTGCTGCTGCTCGAGTCCCTGTGTGAAGAGGAAGAGAGGGGAGAAGAGATGCAGCTGTGCACAACGTTGGAACTATTCTTCTCTCTCTTCCCTTTCATCCAGGGAAGGGGGGGCAGAGAAATAGAAAACCCTTTTTACCTTAATACAAGGAATGCATTAATATAAAAAAGTTTTTACCTTTAGTATCACTTTAAGTACTTTTAAATCTAAAAATGCTGATTTTAACATGTGAAAAATAGAAATTTCTCCAGAGGGGAAGCAGTAAAACAAAAACTAAAAATTAACCCAGGATCATTATAGTTTTCCATAAAAACAAAAATATTATTTTCTTCAGTGCATTGAAATGCATCTGCTTTTCCACTGGTTTTGCAGGTGTATTGAACATTTCCTATGCGGTTTAGTCATGTGGTTATGAAATTAGAGGGCACAAGCAGTATATATTTGCAGAATGCATTTATGAAACATGAGTCCGTACATTTACATGTGGAAGTGATTTTGATGTGTTTGCATTGCATCTCTATTGTGTTCTAAAGCGAATGTCAAGTTTGCCATTTTGCACTATTCAGAACTCATCAGTGACATGAACCCTTGAATATGCAGGGAGGACACTCACTTACTTTGTATGTGGCGCTCCTTTGCTGACAAAAACAGTGCAGAATGTAAGTCGCTGATGAGAGAGCAAAGCATCCCTAATTCACTGACAGGGAAGTGTCACATGTAAGCAGGCAAGAGTTTCACCTCCATGCTGTGTCCTCCATAGCAATCCTGCTGCTGGTTAATTCTCACCAATAGGAGGATCACAGGGATGACTTTAATCCTGTACACAAGGAGCACATGATGCAGCTGCTCAAAAAACTGGTACAAACATCCCTGTACCTAAAAAGAGAACAGAGCTCAAAATAATGCATTGCAAGTAATTAGATTCTACTTGTGTGTAATTACATATAAATATAAATCAAAACTTTAGGAAGGGTCACAGTGCATCTAGATTACGGCCTGCAGGCCACATCTGGCCCATTACAAAATTTTACCCTCGCAGCTAGTCAGTGGCATATCCTCAATTGAAATTTAAGGTCAGCAGAGGCTGCCTATGGTCTCCCCCCCCCCCCCCCCTTACATCTCCTGATGTAAGGGGAACTCTGATGGGGAGTGTGATATAAGGGTGGCCTCTGATGGGGACTCTTATATGAACAGGACTTTCATGTAAGAGGGACTCTGATGGGGACTGTGATGTATGGAGGGACGTTGATAAAGTTCTAATGTAGAGAGACTCTGAGGAAGACTCTGATAAAGGGTGAAATTTGATGGGGGCTATGATGTAGGGGGTACTCTTCATGTAAGGGGGAACTTGTTCATTTCTAAAACTATATGTTATTTCAGCCCATTTTCAGCCTAAAAAAAATGTTTCTAATTTGTAAAGCAGCTCCATTTATGTTTAGGAACAGAATATGTATCCTAATTACAATACAATGTAACATATAAATTGTATCTAAAGCTTTTTTTGGAGGTAATGGTTACAACTCTGCTTATTTAAAAAACACATTGAATGCAAACAAAAAACCCAGCAGCACAGTGGCTATGCAGTTAGTGTGTCTGCCTAGCAGTACTAGGGTCATCGATTCAAACCCCAACCATGGCACAACATTCGTGGAGTGAAAAGTATACCTTATGGTGCCTCTCCATGCTATGGATGGAAGGAAAAGGATCACTCCACTGGCAAGTGAGAAGAGGGGAGCATAAGTCTGAGCAATTCCCGTGCAGCCAATACAAATGAAGGGATGGACGCTGCTCAACCAACCCCAGGAGTCCAATGTTGGGTCCTGCTGTGGGCAGGACAAAGCATGTCAGAGGGCATGACCAGTTCGGCGGCTGAGGCCATTCTTTAACGTTGGACTCCTGGGGTCAATTGAGTAGCGTCCATCCCTTCACTACCTGCCTGGAGTTTGCATGTTCTACCTGTGGGCAGGGACTGATGTAAATGGACAATATATACACTGTACTGCCAAAATTTTCCAAAGTATTGGGACTCCTGCCTTTACACGCACATGAACTTTAAAGGCATATCAGTCTTAGTCCATAGGGTTCAATATTGAGTTTGCCCAAACTTTGCAGCTATAACAGCTTCAACTCTCTGCACTAATTCATTCCAAATCCCAAAACAACCCCACACCATAATCCCCCCCACCAAACTGTACACTTGGTGCAATGCAGTCAAGTACCATTCTCCTGGCAGCCGGAAAACCCAGACACGTCCATCGGATTGCCAGACAGAGAAACGTGATTCATCTCTCCAGAGAACACATCTCCACTGCTCTAGAGTCCAGTGCTTTACACCACTGCATCCGACGCTTTGCATTGCACTTGGTGATGTAAGGCTTGGATGCAGCTGCTCGGCCATGGAAACCCATTCCATGAAGCTCACTATGCACTGTTGTGCTAATCTGAAGGACACACAAAGTTTGGAGTTCTTTAGCTACTGACTCTGCAGACAGTTGGCGACTTCTGCGCACTGACCCCGCTCTGTCATTTTACATGGCCTACCACTTTGTGGTTGAGTTGCTGTTGTTCCCAGTTGCTTTCACTTTGTTATAAAACCACTAACAGTTGACCGTGGAATATTTAGTAGCAAGAAAATTTCATGGATGGACTTATTGCACTGGTGGCAACCTATCATCGTACCACACTTGAATTCACTGAGCTTCCGAGAGTGACCCATTCTTTTCAAAAATGTTTGTCGAAGCAGTCTGCATGCCTAGGTGCTTGATTTTTTACACCAGTGGCCATGGAAGTGATTGAAACACCTGAATCCAATGATTTGGTGTCCAAATACTTTTGGCAATATAATGTATGTAAAGCTCTGCTATATAAGTACCTGTAACAAATAAAAACTGTCAAAGTATTACGGTCAAGCATTACAGTGCTACAAATGTGTGATCACATGGAAAGTTATGTGAGCAATATGGATTCCCATTCGTGGGATTCGTTATTATAATAAAAACTGAAGGAAGATGCAGTTATCAAGAAGGACAAACAGTAACTAAGTGTATTCTTATAATTTCCTGCCCCGAGACACAACAGGATGTGAAAAGAATTTTACAATTGTTACCAGAATTTACCCTCAGTTCACACTAGATCCTTTTTGCGGGCTGTGGCACGGCAGGCCATTCATTTGAATGGGCTGCCATGCCTCATAAAATGCAGGGAAAAGGTCACTGCACCTTTCTGGAAATCGCAGCCTGCAGATGTGATTTCCAGTGTGTGCGGCTTGCAATTAAGACTAATGGAACCTGACCACATTTTGTGTGTGGCTGGTTGCAGCTGCAGAACAAAGTGTGGGTCCCCCAGTTGCCTCCATCTGCACTAGTGGGAACTGAGCTTTAGTAGAGATTGACACCCAAGCAGAATATTAGCAGGGCATATTCCAAGTTATTTTGAAGCATTTTTAGTGCAAGTGTTTTTTCATGTGCACCAAGCTTCAGGCATTTGTTTCCTGGGCTGGGCAACGGGCGTTTTAGCATTTGAGAGTTTTTCAGGTGCAAAAATGAACGCAAATGCATGTATTGCATGTTTACAGGTGCACCCAGTGAAGTCTATGGGGGCAAAACGCCTGAATATGATGAAATAAATCAAGTACTTCTTTGAGCGTAGGTTGTAGAGCATAGGGGTATTGCTCATACAAGTGTGAACAGGGATAATTAGAAAGAACCGGATTCTGAATATTGAGTGTAGCCAGGAATAGAGAAACAAGCTAATAAGTGAATGGAGGTTTAGGGTTTCCTATCACTTTCTGCACTGGACAATGATCATCAGGACTAGCATAGATGGAGAATCTATCCAATGGAGATACAGCCAACAATTCATTTTGACAGGCATTATAATCCCTTCCTAATCTATCTAAAACAAAAGAAAACAGTTTTGGCTATACATATACTGCATTTACAGCCTCAAGCTCAGCATCACAGCTGATCATACATACTTAAAACACCCTAAAATTCTGAAAGATGAACACAATGGCCTTACAAAGTAAAAATAAGCTGAATGAAAATAGTAAGCATGCACAGCATGGGACAGTAAAAATATCTCTACAGATGTTAAAAGATGCCTGTAATTACACGGGGAATGGAATGCTTTAGGAAAGAAGATTCTTAAGCAAAGAGGGGAAAGGAGCCAGAAATATGCTTAGGATAATTTCTCACCATCAAGCAGCAAGGAGAGCAAGGATGTGCGCAGTGCAGAAACCAGAATAACCAATCAGATTTCACCTTTCATATTTTTACAGCTGGTGGAACAAGGCAAGATGATTGCTGATAGCATGATAAAGGCTAGTGCGCTTTGAAATGTATCTTTGCTTCAATATTCAAAATTAGCATAAAGGCTGTAGCAATTTTATTCAGTACTAAAACTTCAATGACATTGCTTATCTTTGTAGCACTACCCCCTTAGCTGAGTTTTTTGGGTCCCACTATAGTCCAGTACAGTCAGGCAACACACATTTTTTTCTCAGACTTGAATTCTGGAAACAGTCCTTGAGTTTGATTTTTAGGTTTTATTAGGGGTATTTGAACTTGGATGGGGTCAAGGGATGTATGGGATGCCCAAGGAAACTGCAACTGAGGACAACTCCTTAACAACTATGTATAAGTTTCTATACAGCAAAGATTTCTTCTTGGATATCTCTCCAGTCTCTCCTGGTGTACCACCCCAGACCCCAGATGAATCCTCTTCTTATCCAGCTGCCTGAGGGAATCCCTGGGCAATGGGGACCCAGAACCTGTCCATTTAAATGAAACAGTCCCATATGGGGGCTAGTCAGGTTTCCCACCTGAATGCCCTTTCTCCTTATCCTGCCCAGAGGACTTGTTGGGTTGGTGGCTGCCTTCAGGCCTTCCGCTGCGCTGGCTCCTTCCCTGCTGCACAGGTGGTCCTCTCTCAGGGGACTACTGAGGTTGAGAGATCCTCACTTCAGATCCAGCCTGGAGGTAGGCCCCTTATCACTGGACCCCTCCCAGGCTCCTTCATCCCAGCCTCTCACTCCATCTTCCACCCAAACTTTTCTGTTGCTGAGCAGGCTTAGTCATACTTAAGGGCTGTCCCGACCCCATGCCAAGCCTCCTGCCTGGGGGTTGGTCAGGATCTCCTAAATATGCAGACCAGCCCCTCCTCACCCCACCTTCTAGAAACCCCTCAAGTCTCTAGAGCAGGGAGAGGTGTCAGTGAACTGATCTGCAGTGCCCTCAACCTTGACCTAAGATGACCTGGCTGACTCACACCCAGGCTGACTCATGCCCAGGCTGCTATCCAGCCTCTATTACAAAAAAAAAAAAACTAGCTGGCTCACCCTGGCTAACTAGAGGTGCACTACACCTGTAATGAAGGATGCACTACGTCGTGCAAGTAGCTGGGTCCTGGAGAAAACTTCACTGCAGGGATTCCCTGTCCTCTATTAGGACTCTAAACTTCCAGTGCAGAGGGGGTTAATGGCGTCTGGCTCCAGGCTGAGCTGCTGTGAAAAAAGCTTCCAATGAGGTCCCACTCCTGTCCACCTCCTCTATAGTGGAATGTTCTTTGATTCAGGATTCTCTCTCTCATTCATAGATCCTGTTACAGATAGTAAAGCCTCTTTCACATGGGTGACCAGGGAGCGCTAACCCCCAGCTACCCAGCTAAGGACTAAACAACAGCCACAAACTTAAACAACATGCAAACTTTATGTGACATGCTGAGTTGACAGCTGGCAACGCCTTCCAAACTTCAAGTCAATGGGGCTGTGCAGCAACAGCAATCTGCTTGTGGTTGCTGCACATCTGCCCCATTCTAAACAAACAACAAAAAATGGCATACAGGAGTCTGCAAAATTGCTTCCTGAATTATTGTTCCTGTGCTGTTAAAGTGGTAATAAACCCAAAAACTAAAATGTAAAATATTGCAGATTATCAATTATTAGATGTGGTGATTGCATTAGTTTAATCTGGCCATAAAGCCTGTCATTTTTCAACTTCCTTTAACAGACCAAGCTGTCCAGCAAAAGTGGCAGTTAGAGGGTTGAGACAAACCATTTAATACTGACAGGGGTGCTATAGTGATCAACTTTTATTCATTTATGCAAATTCTTTATCCCAGAAGCAAAAACAAAACTGTTGCTGCAACTATTTAAAGTGATTCTAAAGGCTCCTTTTTTGTCATACCTACCTGCTCCGTGCACTACTCTTCTGGGGTCCTCCACAGGTGATCTTGGCTCCTCTTCTGTGTTTGCCACCATAGCAAACCAATTGCTGTGGGGGCAGACATGTGGGCTCACTCCTTAACCAGGCTGTGTGTTTCCATAGACACACACACAGTATTGCTGTGCCCTGCCCCCACTCTCTGCTCACTGGGTTTGATTGACAGCAGCAGAAGTCAATGGCTGTTGCCTTCTATCAATCTATTCTGTGGAACCAGGGAGAAAGAGCAGCGCTGCTGCACACAGACACAGAGCTGGATCGATACAGGACTTGGATAAGTATTTAGGGAAGGGGGAGGGGGAGCAAACATGTAGTAAACGTTTATTTACCTTAATGCAGGTTATGCATTAAGGTAAAAAAAAACCTTGTGACTTTAGAGCCACTTTAAAGGAGAGAGTTCACCTTTTGAAAAAAATAATAAATGCATTGTTTTTTGCAGATACAAAATGTGCATTTATTATTTTATTCTAAGGAGCCCGCAGAGCATTGCACCTGCAATCAGCAGATCACGGGTGCAATCTTGGGCTCCTGCAGACTCTCAGGATAGCTGTTTGCCCGTTCCTCATATACTCAGGCAGTTACTTGTTACTTGAGAGCAGAAAGAATCAATGAACTATCCGTGCACTCACCAGCTACCTCATTGTTCAATGAGAAGTACAATCTGGTACTTCTAGGTATTAATTCACCAGAAACTGTGAATAAATGATGGAGCCGCATGGCCAGAGCTCTGCGTAGCTTTTATTTTCAAATTGTGACAGCGGGTGTGGGCGGATTGTGGGGGGGAGAGGCTGCAGATGCTGGAACATGTTACATGTTAAAAATGGGTGGAGCATGTAACATGTTCCAAAGGTGAACTTATCCTTTTAAAAGCGTTAGCTGGAGTTTAGTTTTAATGTATTACGTTCATCTGAATCTGCTACTCTAATGCTACCCTCCCCCCAGACTGACAATGTAACTGTACAAAGGTGTCTCTGTTGCTCCTCCATCCAGGCTGGAGACACCTTACAGCTAGGTTCACACTAGCCTGCAGTGTGTGGTTGGTTGCAGGTGCAGGAATCGCAGGGCTTTTATGAGACTGCACTTATGAGACTCACAGGATTAATATTCATTATGAATGGTACCCCCACGCATCTCAGCAGCACGTTTGTGGGTGTGGGAACCGCTGATCAAAAAGACCATGTGGTTTTTCTGCGGCCACGTTTTTATAAAGGTGCATGCACCTTTTTCCTGCGGGAAACATTGGCACAGCAGCCTATTCAAATGAATAGGCTGCCGTGCCTGAGCAAATGCGGACCGCACAGCCTGCATTAGTGAGAACCTAGGCTAAAACGTGAAAAAGTAGCTGGATCACAAGATGAAAAAAGGAAAAAGAATTGATAAAATGCAATATATAACATTTTTGTTTTTGGGTGTAGTGCTACTTTAATTAGTGGGTTGTGTGAAGCAGGAACCCCTCCATATTACTATATATCTGGCCAAGATGAGATTTGTGTGTTTCCAGGGTTTCTACGTCAAAGCAGACCAATGACAGTAAATGTAAATCAATTCACCCCTACACATATAGATATCTGCTTATAGTAAATGTAAATCAGTTTCTCCACAGCATTCATGAAACCAGTTAGTTATCCAATCCTCTTTCCCAGAATTACAATACCAAGAAAAACGTACATGTGACACAATTCTTAAAATGATTCTTTGTACTTCTTTAATTTTGCAGTGGCCGTCTGCAACTCATCTTACCACTGAAAGTCTTGAGATATCACAAGTGGTGCCTTTCTCATTTTGTAATGGTTGTGGCTAGCTGTATTGCTGGTCATAAGTCATTTGATCATTCATGGAAGCTCCTAGGGCTATTTCACATAATAACCAATTTATGGAAACCCCAAAGAGGGTCCACAGAAAAGCCTACAGTGAAATGCAGTAAAACGTAAGGTGACACACTCCGTTAAGATATATACAAGTACAAAAGGCTCATTGCAATTCTGTAATTTTTAAATGTATTTTCAAAGGCAATTGAATTCTTAATATGAGATTTACCTCAATATTTAACCCCTTCATGGCGGGTCAAAACAAACCTGAACGCCCAGACTCAATTTTGCAACTTTGACATGTATCAGTAAAATTGTACATATTATTGTAATTACTTTGCGTATCCAGGTGTTTTTCAGGACAAACTGAGCTTTAAGTTGGTGGTTAATGGTAACAAATATGTCCTGTTTTTGTATTTTTTTTTTTTTAAAGGAAAACTATTCCAAAATAGTAGAAAAAATCCTTTATTTTTAATTTAGCTGTATATTTCTAGCTATTACCATAACGTACCACCAAAGAACAACCCAAAATAAAAATTCTCTTGCTCTCGTGCCGCAATACCACATATGTGTAAATTATTTCATTTATGTACCGTAGTAGGGCACAGAAACAATATTGTGCATTTTGCTTTTTTTATCCAACCTAAAACACACTGATACATATACTAATTGACACTGATACTTGCCCTGCAGAGGATTTACTCCCCTTCATGAGTAGGCCATTTTTGCACTTCGTTACTTTAACTGACAATTGTGTGGTCATGCAACTCTGTATATAAATGATATTTATGTCCTTTTGTCCCACAAATAGAGCATTCATTCAGTGGTAACCTCTGCAGGTTTTTTTTTTGCGCTATAAATGAAAAAAAAAAGACCGACAATTTTGAAAAAAAAAAACAATATTTAAAATTTTTATTTGCTATAAAACATATCCAGTAAAAAAAATCATATTTCTTTATAAATTTAGGCAATGTAAAAATGTATTCTGCTACATGTCTTTGCTAAAATAATCCCAATATGTAAATTAATTGGTTTACGTGGAAATTTTAACATCTACAAATGGCGGTATATATACAGTGACTTATAGCGGGACTGCAGGACTGCAGCGGGCATTCTGACACTGGGTGGGAACTGACTAACTGCCACTGACATCCCAATGACACTACTACAGTGATCAGTGCTAATAAAAAGCACTGACACTGTACTAATGGCACTGAGCAGGAAGGGGTTAACATCTGGGGCAATCAAATGGTTAACTGTGTGCTGTGCTGTGTTTTACTAGGGAAACATGCTGCTGTGTATTGCTTTGCTGTGCAGAGAAATACATAGCAGCATGTCCTTGCTGGCAGGTGAGAGACCTGTGTTGTTTACACACAGGTCTCTCCCCTGTCAGTTTCACTCAATGATTGCCAGGTGCCAGCGGAGAATCTCCGGCCGGGACCTAGTGATTGACATCTGTAGCCACCAATGGCGGTGCGGGTAGGGCAGCGCACGTGCACGACCCCTACCCAATAATTCAAATAATGTTTATATATATATATATATATATATATATATATATATATATATATACTGTATATGGTATATTGTGCAGCCCTGCCACCCTGTAGTAGTAGTTTTACTATAGGGTGGTGGGCAAGCGGTTAAACAATGCTGTTTTTTTTAAATCCTACCTAAAATATACTAATTCTGACCTTTGACTCTAACACTGACCCTGACCTATGTCAAAACTTGATCAATCTGTTTTTTTTAAAAAAAAATGTTTTTATGTTTTCATTCTTTTTTACACACGCTGTTTGTTTACTTTTTTCTCCCTTGACAAAGGAGAGAAAGATACAATGGGGTGGATTTACTAAATGTAAATAGGCTGTGCACTGCAAGTGCAGTGAAAGTGCAGTTGATCTAGATCTGAGGGGAACATGCAAGGAAAATAAAAAAAACAGCATTTTTTTCTTGCATGTGATTGGATGAAAGAAGTCAGCAGAGCTTCACCTCATTTCAGAGCTTCCCCTCGGATCTAAAGCAACTGCACTTGCAGTGCACAGCGTATTTGCCTTTAGTAAATCAACCCCTATGTATCTTTCTATCCTTTCAGAGGAGAAAAAAAAAAACAGGGTGGCGGGCTGCAAAGTGACTGATTACTGTGATAGCCAATCAGGGGCTATCACAGTGATCAGGAACTGATACTCCCGGTTCCCTATCATTAGTAGGAGACCTGGGGCTATCGGTGAGAGCCTGGTCTCTGGGCTACAAGAGCGCAATCATGAACTCTCCCAGGACAAAGGAACGCATATATGCGGTGCCCAGATTTAAAGCCCACCTCCAGGATGCTGCATGTATGTGTTACTGTGTTGTAAAGGGGGTAAATCTGGGGGAAAAATCAGTACATCTCTGCAACACATGCACATTTCCCCATGTTTTGTCTCTATAATCCTGCAAGTACTGAAAAATGGCTGCTGATACTGCCAGGAATCCAATGAGCGCCTCACTTTCTGTTGTGAAACAACATCACAGTGCTTCTTCTGCAGTGAAAACCCAATCACTAATGTTAGCCCTACAGAACACCTCCCCCTTATATTATAGAGTTGAAGAGAGGGCAAGGCCGTGCTGCCAATTAGGCCACTGAAGGCAGTTGCAGCTGATGAAGGCACAGTAGGAGGAGGAAGTACTGATACCAGAGTGTCCATATCAGACACTTCATCCTCAGCCTAGCTTAGTAGAGGTGACCCTGATAATCACAGGCTCAGCACTCTGTCTGGCCAGTGCGTCAGGTAGAGAATTTTACTTGGTAACGCCAAACCAGCACATTAGCAGGCTCATCGTCATTGAACTGACTGCATGTGTGTCTGCTGGCAGCCACCTTTGCTATGGGGGAGGGGGGGGGGGCATAAGTGGAAACCTTGGGAACCATCTGCCCCCAGCACAGCCCTTAAAGAGGAGAAGATGTTCCGTAGTCAGGCAGGACTGATAATACTGCTTGGGGTTTCAGTTGAGCAGAAGCAGAGACATGCAATTGTATGCATTTTCGGTAAATATTTTATAGATTGCATAAATTGTGTAATTAAAATATTTACTATATAAAACATGTTTTTGTTATGTAGACCTGATGAAGGGGGAATTGTTTTAACTTCTAAAATGCATTGGCTTTCAATTCTTGATAGGCCCTTTTATGGTGACTAATACAAATGCATATTTGGATTATCCCTATGTCCTGGACTATCCCTATGTCCTGGGCTCTCAGCCTTTTACTTCATATAAGAAACAAAAACCTGAAAGAGGTTTTAACCATTTACAAGTCTATCCAACACTTGAAATAGGTGCTCACTGAAACCACACTGTGACAGTCCTGAAGCATGTCTACAGACTGCCCAATTAGCATAAGATTGTTTTAGAAAATCGTATGAAAAATACGGTCAAAAAATCGTATGAAAAATACTGTTTTCAAAGTGATTGTATGATAATCTGGTCATTAGTACACAGGGACAAATACGAAAAATACGATTTTCATTTAATCAATACAATATTCGTCTGAAAATACAATACAAATACAAACAATTACATCATTTCTGAAATTCTATGCTGTTGTGCAAGAATTTTCATTGAGTAACCTCTTTAATTTCGATATGAGACTAAAATGCCAAAAAAAAAACGGACGATCATTCATCTGATATTCTCATCATGTGTACAGGGTTTTAGACCAAATTTGCCACTATCTGACCTTCTCAGAAGCAGATGAAATTGTTTCTTGGATAATAAACGACCTCGATGCAAACCTATGATTACTATATTTGACTGTATATGGTGTGATGAGTATGTATGGATATATTCCATATACACTCACCGGTCACTTTATTAGGTACGCCTTGCTAGTGCAAGAAAATATCCCCCACACCATTACACCACCTTCCTGAATCATTGATACAAGGAAGGATGGATCCATGCTTTCATGATGTTTACGCCAAGATCTGACAAAACCATCTGAGTGTCTCAGCTACCAGTCTTCCCATTCTCCTCTGACATCAACAAGGAATTTATATCCACAAAACTGTATATTTTCTCTTTTACAGACCATTCTCTGTAAACCCTAAAGGTGGTTGTGTGTGAAAATCCCAGTAGATCAGCAGTTTTTGAAATACTCAGACCAGCCCATCTGGCACCAACAGCCATGCCATGTTCAAAGTCACTTAAATCCCTTTTCTTCCCCACTCTGATGTTTGGTTTGAACTTCAGTAAGGCATCTTTACCACATCTAAATGCCTAAATGCATTGAGTTGCTGCCATGTGATTGGCTGATTAGTAATTTGTGTTACCAAGCAATTGAACAGGTGTACCTAATAAAGTGGCCGGTGAATGTATATTACGGAAGAATAAAACAGAGTTTTATCTAACTGAAAACTATGAAGACCAGGAGGTATCAGCAAAATTTCACCATTTTAGAGACTTGAAATAGGGAAGTAAACATTAAGATTGTTTCTGGTGGTTTTTAAGGGCAAAATAGGCTTTAAAGGGACACTGTCTTGAAGCAGGTGTGGGGACTATCATTTCTGAAAGAAAATGATCTTTGTTTGACTGTGTCTGGCCTAAGTACTTTTGAATGTAAAACCCAGAACATGCATGCTATAAATAAGTGTCAAATTTCCTTATGGCCGTGCTCGCTACATGTAAGCAACTCTAAAGCTTCAGCCAGGGAACTAGCATTCTCAGAAGGAGTTCAACAATGATTCCTACAGAACAGTGTGCTTTTAAATGGTTCTTGAGGGTTGTTAAAGCTTCTCTTAGCCTGTTTATGCCACAGTAACCCTTATGTGCAGCGGAAAAAAGCTGGGCTTTAACGCCCATATGTCGAACATATGCACTGCTGGGAAGTCCATATTTATGTGCTGTGAGCGCGCTCCCTGCACACTCCCAGCACAAAGACTGAACTGCTGAAAACAACTGTCAGTCATGAGTAAACGTCAATAGCCAACAGGACTGGATTCCAATCATGTGACCACTATGACAGCCATGATTGCTGCTTCTTCCAGCCCTCCTGAGAGTTAAGAAATTTTAAGTGGATGCCAGGGTGGGCAGGAATGGGTTAAGGCCTCATTCACACTGGGTGTTTAGCTCCTGTGCATGAAATTCCAGCATTTTCATATATTTGGTAGTCATGGGTGTGCCATCCAGCCTCGCTGCCTGCAGTCTGTAAAACTCTATAAGAGGCTCAAAATTGCTGTGGCTTTCATAAAGCTTTTAGGCTTTCATAAAATTTTCCCGGTTGCCAGCATCAGGGCTGGACAGTGCTCCTGTGTCTTTCAACCACATGAAATGCCAGAATCTCATGCACAAGGGCTAAATGCCCAGTATGAATGAGGCTTTAAAAGAGTTTTTGCAACCCTTAAGAGCCATTGAAAGACACTCTGTTGTATGCATGAGGCCCAAATGCCTAGGGCCTATATCACAGGGCCTTGTCCATGGTTACCTTTTATTTACTGATCACGTCACTTATAATATGGTTTGAGCTTGATTGTGTTGTTGATCTAGCCAAATCTTTCCTCTTTTAGGACATGCTAAGAATATTGTGCTATAAAAAATATAAAGTGACTAACGTCTAACACTTTCTCTCCTGTTGTGCCATTTCTGAGAAATGTGTCCGTATCTCCGGACCAACACCATCTTTCTCATGTACGACCGCAAAAATTACATTTTCTTTGTAGCTTTTTTTTCTGAAGATAGGAGAGGAAGATAAAAATAAATGAATGACTAAGCAGTATACTGTAACAGGAAGTGTGACACAAGATTAAGTATCTACTGCTATCATTTTCAGGTTTGTCCTGAGTGAAGAAAAAAAATCTCACGCCGTTTTGAATCATGTCATTTATTAAAGCAACAACACTTCCGAGCACTGAAAATTCAGTGTTGGGCGGCCTTGTGGGTTTGTAGAAACAGAGATTCCATTTTATGATGTATCAACAGAAGACTTCACTATATGGAATGGAAAGCCCTATCTCCCGAACTGTTAAAGGAGTTGACTGTACTTTTCTTGTGAATCACAGGAGAGCAGTTCGTTCTGCAATCTTGTGAACGGTTTTCAGCCGACAACGGAACTGAAGCCCACTGTCGGCAGAACAAAGAGGAAGCGTGAAACTTGGCAAATCGCTGGATCTCCCCAATGTTGTAAAAATGGAGACCTTTAAGCTGGATCTTCATCTTCAGGAAGAGGGCATTTTCAGGAGTTGAGCTTGTTGGAGGTCTCCCTGATATCTCGTCAACTTCCAGTGATGTTCTTCCACTCTTGAAGCGTGCATGCCACTCAAAACACCTTAAAGGGCTCATTTCAGCATCACCCTAAAGTTGTAAATCATATCAAACATCTCTGTGGTAGATTTGCCCAGTTTCATGTAGAATTTTACATTTGCTCCTTATTCTGACTTGCTATCCATGATGAAATAGCAGATGTGGTAATGCACGTGGTAAGAATAGCACCAGTTGCACAGCTCCCGATGTACACAGGATGATGTCTTTTGGCACACTAACTTATGAAGGTCAGTGCTCCCTGTGACTGTGCATGCAGCCTTGTGCATCTGTTGGTGTGAAAAAACTAGTCTCTAAACTTTTTGATAACACCTCGTATGTAGTAACAAAATACACAACTGCGCTATAGCATATCACAATGCATAGATGGAAAAACTGTGCCTTGTGGTGCCCCGGGTTTATCAAAAATAGTACAGGTTGAATTTTTTCATGCAGTAAGCAGTATTAAGAGCCTATTCCAAATGAATGGGCTTTCTTAACACACTGTGCCTTGACACATGAAAACACTTGTTGAATAATGAAATGGTAGACTGTAAAAAAATCAGAATTCCACCAAACAGACCCTAGATACATTTTGGAGAGCCAAACATCCCTTTTGAGGAGCTTAAGTCTTGCATTAACTTGTGCATGACATATGAGAAAATGTCGGCCACACTGGATGACAGGCTGTCCAAATTTCACAAAATCTGGGACTTTGACCATACCCCTCTTACTATTAAAGCCTGCATGAAGAGACCCTCGACATCGAGAACCCATTCCAATGAGCACTGGCCACTCCATCCCTCTTCTATCACTTACAGTAACTTAAACCCCTTTTTCCTTTCTTTTTCATCCCTCCCCCCCCTTTCAGATTTCCCTTCTTGGAAGTTGCCATTATTCTTCCTGCTGATCTTTACTTGATACTGTTTTCCCTGTTTCCTGGGAGCCTACCACAGAGGTCATATTTTTCTTGAGTAATTCTATCCTAAAGTCCTTGTTGTGTTAAATGACAGTCATTTGAAATGTCTGTGCGACTTTCTATATACACAGTAATATTATTTTGAGCACAGCACATTTTGCACATTTTTCATTGTTTTTCTTACCTGCTAAATGTTGAAAACCCAATAAAAATTTATTGAAAGAGAAAACACTTGTGTTAATATGCATGCTTTCATGCACACAAAAGTGTGAACGGGCCCCAAATGTTGGATCTTAAAAAAAATCTATGGGAAAAAGTGAGGAAGAAGTTAATAAAAACTAATTAGAGTTGACTAATTAGAGATTAAAACAAATTAGAGATAACAAGGAGTTAAACTGAAACTTCTGTCACCAGAACAGGATATGGTGGGAAATCTACAATTTTACAGTTGTCACCAGAAGGCATCTGCTTTGCTATCATTTTTGTTCAGTATACAGAACAGAAAGTGGAGGCAAAGCTCCATAATGGGACAAAGGAAAAAATGACAGAGGTTTTATTCGTAATCTACTCTATTCAAAAATATAAAAAATGTGTTTTTAAGCTATCAAGTCTGATACATTTGAAAGCCTTTTTTTTCATAGCCTTTCCTTGGCTATTTTATTTTTAAAAAGGTAGGCTGTTAGGTCTTTCCTTAAAATATACCCTACCTTGTAAAACAACACTTTAACCCCTTCATCCCTAAAACAAATCTTAAAGCTTAAACACAATTTTGCAACTTTGACATGTGTTAGCAAAACTGTACATATCATCAAAACTACTTTGTGCATCCAGGTGGATTATACCTAGTTTTTTTTTTCAGGACAAATTGGGCTTTTATTTGGTGATAAATGGTAATGGATATCTCCTGATTTTTTTTTATTATCAAAGGATCATATCAAACATTTTTTTTTTAAATTTAGTTGTATATTTTTTGTACTACCATAACCAACCATCAAAGAACAACTAAAAATAATTTCTCCTACTCCTGACGATTACAGCGATGCTATATATGTGTATGTTAGTTGTTGTTTGTACCCATAGTACAATAGTGTGCATTTTTCTTTTTCTTTTTTTTTTTATCCTGCCACTAACTGACACTGTCACTAATTTAAAAGTTTAAAAAAGACTCCTGATAAATTCTTTGACCCTGGCCAAACACTGGCCTAGATCAAATCTTGATCTAGGTATTTTATTATTATTTATTTGCAAACACTTTTTTTTTTCTCTCTGAAAGGACAGAGAGAGATACAATGTATCTCTCTCCTCTAGTCAGAGAGAGAAAACACGGGGGCGGACTTTACAGTGACTGATCACTGTGCTATCCAATCAGAGGCTTTCACAGCGATCATGTAACCCAAAATCGAGTGTTCCAGGTCCCAATAATTTATTTATTTATTTCAGGTACTTATATAGCGCTGTCAATTTACGCAGCACTTTACACATATATGTTGAACATTCACATCAGTACCTAACCCTCAAGGGGAGTACAATGTAAGGTACCTAACTTACATTCATACATACACATACTAGGGCCAATTTAGACAGGATCCAATTAACCTACCAGCATGTCTTTGGAGTGTGGGAGGAAACTGGAGCACCCGGAGGAAACCCACGTAAGCACAGGGAGAACATGCAAACTCCATGCAGGAGGCGCCATGGTTGGGAACTGAACCCATGACTCATTTACGGCAAAGCAGATGTGCTAACCACTAAGCCACTGTACCGCCCCCAATTAGAACAGGACCCAGGGCTCACACTGACACCCTGGTCTTTGTGCTGGGAGTTGCATGCGTTGCAAATGAGCGGCAACACGGAAAAAAGCCAACTCCAGTGGGGCTGCTAATTTGCGTATGCTCGGCGCCAAGGGGTTAAATAGAAATGAAAGGCAAAATATTTGTGTGCATCTATTATAATATATATTATAGTATAAAAACATTAGAAAAATTATAAACAATGTTTTTTTAATAAGTGATTACATAATTTGTAATGTACAGCGCTGAGCGAACTATTGGCGCTTTATAAATACTGTATAATAATAATAATAATAATCTCTGTTCTCAGCTGCATAAGGGGCTTAGAAAGCTGGGGGGTGGAGAAACAGCAGAACATTGATCTTCCCAGTGAATGGCTGTGCAAGGTGGGGGAAGGGGGCAAAAGCATGATCATTGGAGGAAAGGCAGACTGTTCTCCAACCACAGCTAGAAAACTGACCACTGGGATGATTGTGCTGCTCAATGCCTAGCCTGGTCAGTTTGAAATAGGAGAACAGGGGTACTGGCAGGATCACCAGCTATTTCACACAAAGGAAGTGATACAAAGAGAACAGGATCATATTTTAACACAATTACATAGTTCAACAGGCAGATATAAGGAATATGAAATGTTGGGGTAACATATACTTTAACCACTTGCCCTCCAGAGGATTTACCCCTTCCTGACCAGGCCATTTTTTGGATTATACCTGTGCGGTTTTATTTTTTTGCACTATAAACAAAAAAAGACCGACAATTTTGAAAAAACCTACCAATATTGTTTACTTTTTGCTATAAAACATATCCACTAAACAAATTTTAAAAAAATCAAATTTCGTCCTAAATTTAGGCCAAAATATACTCTGCTACATGTCTTTGCTATAAAAAAAATCCCAATACGTGTAAATTATATGGTTTACATGAAAATTATACCGTCTACAAATTGCGGTATATATACTGGAATTTTTATTTATTTTTTTTTATACTAGTAATGGCTGCGATCAGCGAGTTATAGTGGGACTGCATTCTGACACTGGGGGGGAACTAACTGCCACTGACATCCCAATGACACTAATACAGTGATCAGTGCCAATGAAAAGCACTGACACAGTACTAATGACACTGGGCAGGAAGGGATTAACATCTAGGGCAATCAAAGGGTTAACTGTGTGCTGTGTGTGTTTTACTATGTGTGCTGTGTGTGTTTTACTAGGGAAACATGCTGCTGTGTATTTCTCTGCTATGCAAACAGGGGGAGCGGGGGATGGTCCTTATGTAACATGGTACACCCTGAATATGGGTGTAACATGTTATGAAATGTGAATTTAACCTTTAACCACTTGCCTACTGGGCACTTTCACCCCCTTCCTGCCCAGAGCAATGATCAGCTTTCAGTGCTTTTGCACTTTGAATGAAAATTGTGCGGTTATGCAGTTCTGTACTCATATGAAATGTTTATACTTTTTTTTGAGACAGAGCTTTCTTTTGGTGGTATTTAATCAGTACTGGGTTTTTTATTTTTTTCTAAACAAAAGGCTTTTGACACTGTCAGTTCTGAAGGCCTGTGGCGCATCATGTCAAAGTTTGGATGCCCTGACAGATTCATCCTAATGGTACGTCAGTTCCACGACGCCATGATTGCTTGTTTTTTGAGTGATGGAGAAGCTTCAGAGGCCTTTCCCGTTACAAACGGCGTCAAGCAAAGTTCCGTGCTGGCACCGACCCTGTTCAGCATAATGTTTTCATCCATGCTGTCAGACTCCTTCCAGAACAGTTCCTTGGGAGTTAGCCTGAGATACAGGACCGATGGGAAACTGTTCAACCTGAGAAGACTCCAGGCTGTCACCAAGGTAAAGAAAACTGTGCTACAAGACCTCCTTTGTGCTGATGACTGTGCCCTGAATGCTGGATCAGAGCATGCCAGTGTGGACAAATTCACAACAGCATGCGACAACTTCGGCCTCCTCATCAACACAAAGAAGACCGAAGTACTGCATCAGCCTGCTCCAAAAGCCCAACACAAAGCGCGTACATCACAGTAAAGAGACCAAAGCTGCAAGCAGTGGACCAATTTACATACCTTGGCAGCACCCTATCCCACGCAGTGACAATTGACATCGAGGTCACCTGCAGAATCGCCAAGGCAAGCTCTGCATTTAGCAGACTACTGACCAACGTGTGGGACCGCCATGGAAAAAGCCTTGCCACAAAGCTCAAAGTCTGCCGAGCAGTAGTGCTAACTACCCTGATGTATGAAAGTGAGACTTGGACTTTATACAGCAGGCATGCTAGGCAATTGAACCACTTGCACATGACCTGCCTCCGCAGACTTCTGAGGATCTGTTGGCAGGACAAGGTGCCAGACACAGAAGTCCTCTCCAGAGCAGGCCTGCTATCAGTTCACACCCTGCTGATGAAAGCCCAGACACGCAAGGCAGACCATGTTGCAAGGATGCCAGACCACAGCATCCCTAAACAGCTCCTCTATGGTGAGCTGTCTCAAGGAAAGCGATCACATGGGGGACAAAGGAAGTGATACAAAGACACATAGAAAGCCTCCTTCAAGTCCCTGGATATTGACATAACCTCCTGGGAAACCCTGGCACAAGATCGATCGACATGGCACACATTGATCCACCAAGGCTACCAGACACTTGAGGAGAGAAGAACAACCATAGCACAAGAGAAGCAAGCGCTCCACAAAGCCAGAGCTGCAAATTCTGCACTGTGGTGCCCACATATGTCTGCCTGAGATGTGGCAGAACATTTCATGCCCATATAGGCCTTACCAGCCACCTACGGACACACCGTGGACAGCTCACTACCTGTTAGACAATACAACTTTTTTGGCGTGTGAAAAGAATCCGACAATAAACACATCTGGTTGAGATTTGAACCAAAGACCCCTGTGCTGCAAAGCAATGAACTTCTTATTTTGTCTGTTTTGGGATGGTAAGTATACCATTAAATTTCTTTTGTGACACTTGTCTGATAAGTGCAAAAAATATCTATTGATCCTGCAAAAAATCTTTTCAGCTGACAGCTTCCTGTGCTCTCTGTCTGTAAACCATTCTTATCAGTCATGTTTTCCCAAATTATTTCTTACCACAGAACACCTTCCCTTCATGTTATTGATGTAGCAATACTCCAGTAGGAGTTGCTGAAAATGTGAGACCCCCAAATTCCTCCCGAAGGTGTAGTCATAGTTGGGCACCCTGATCTCATGGGCCCAGAAGCAGATGTACAGTAGATATGGTCTAAGGTGCTCAGTGGCAAATGTCAGCACAGTATAAAAACAATAAATAAATACAGAGCAACTGGCCAAACTCCTCAAAAAACTCAATCTTCCTTTACAACTCAAATGAACCTGCCCTTGTTGACCCTGGGTTCAGTTGCGGTATTGTCCTATACTTGTCCAAAAATAAATAAAATAAGTACATGGGTTGCTGATATAAATAAGTCAGCCATTTATATAAAGGGGAGGATGTTCGGCCATATGCTCTATTCTGGCTGCCTGTCTGAGTCTCGCCACACCCAGCCCGGTCCCATTCATCATCACTTGTGTTTACACAGAGAGATCACACAAGGCTGACTCTGTGGAATGTTAGCATTCAGGTTCCCTGTTCCAGAACAGCTGACTTCTCTCCAGGGTACTTACAAAATTACCTGATCATGTCTCCTTGTGTTCTTCCCTTCTCTCTTCCTCAGCAGTTTACCTCTATGAATTTTTACAAGACTTCATTGTCCAGCCAGATTTTCTAATATGTTTTTCTATTTCATTGTTGTATTGTGTTGGTTGCATGTCAAACATGACATAACATAATGTAGTATAACTATCAGGGGAAGATGAATCCAAAGCAAGCAAAAGGTCTCTATTGCCTCCTTACAACTCAAGGCCATCCCTTCAATCACAAATCCACCCCAAAAAGAAAAAGGGTTTTATTCCTCTTTGTAGTGTATTTAAACCCAAAACCAAAAATGCTGTATACTGCAGCTTACCAATCCTTAGATGTGGTGGCTGAATAAGTTTTCTTTTTTTCCTGCACTTTCACCTGCCAATAATACAACTTTAATCCTATGGTGATGACACTCACTGTACTGTAACAGGGTAGCAAAAACAGGTCAGAACTAGGAATGAGCTTGAGTTCGGTCTGGGTTTAGTAAAAAAATGGAAGAGAGCTCTCAGTGCCGGGCCAATGACCTGCAGCCACATGGCCATATTAGGGCAATGATGTCAGGACCATCCCTGTCTCTCTGTATGTGCAGCTGCAGGAAGGGGAATCCCCCACCCATAGCTCATTGGCCTGGCACTGGCAGCCACATTGAACCTAAGCTCATCCTTCATTAGGACTACAGAAACCTTCACTTCTCTTCTTTTCCATGTAGCACCCTCCTAATTAGCTAGGGGGAGCTGGCTGATTATTTATTTAGACAAAAAGGCTGAGCAGCAGTCCAGTGGGACTGCACGGACCTACATGCAGGAAGATGGAAAGGAGGATCGCTCAGCCTCACCAGCCCCCAGAGCGAGGACCACCAGTAGAGCCAGGAAAGGAGCCAGTCCAGCAGAAGGCCTGAAGGCAGCCACCTATCTACACCAGCTCACAGGAGGAGGACTGAGTGAGTAATCCTACACCCCTTGGGCCAGTTAAGGGAAAAAGAGGCAGCTGGATAAGAGAAGGATTTATCTGGGGTGGTACACTAGGAGAGGCAGGAGAGCTCTCCAAGGAAGAGATACCATTCTATGGACTTGTACATAGTTTCTAAGGAGTTTGTTCCCAGTTCCCTGTTCCTTGTGCATCCCATACACCCCTTACACCGTCCAAGTTCAATACCCCTAATAAAAATAAAAAAAAGAAATGTTTAAGGACTGTTTACTGTTTCTGGAATGCAAGTCTCAGAAAATGTGTGTTACCTGGCTGTGCAGGACAGATAAAGGATTTATGAGATAGCCCAATTAACCACTACATCACCAAAAATATAAAAATAAATATAATAAAAAAAAGTAATAATAATATTAACTGAATCTAAAAACACCAAATACCTAAATCTATGGTCAGTTGATGCACCACATCCAGAGTTTTCAATCTTCTAGACTGCAGTGGAGCAGGGTCCTTTAAGTGTGCTTGTTGCTGCTTGGGTGATGTGGACATTACCTACTGGATGCCGGGGGCGGGGTCCTCTACTAAAGACTGGTGTGATGACATCACAATTAAAGAGCTGGTCAGTGGCAGTCATTGAATGGCGTGAACCACAGGTCTTCAATCCTAGAAGAGGTGTCCGCAAAGTACATGTGACAGCAGGTTTAGGTAGACCAATAGGCCAAAGACATGCTGGTAGGTTAATTGGCTCTTGTCCAAATTGTCCCCAGTATGTGTATGTATGAACATACGTTACGGACCTTAGACTGTGAACTCTTTGAGCACAGTGACTGATGTGGATATACAATAAATATGTATAGTGCTGTGTAAATTGATGGCGCTATATAAATACCAGTAATACATAAATAAATTAAGGATTCATTAATAAAATTGTGCATGTGGTAAATTAAAAAACAAGGTATTCTTATCTGGGATCCCCCTCACCTCTGAAATAAAAATACACCCACTTAAAGCTGAAAAAAATTAACCATTTGACAACAAAAAAAATCTTATTTAGGATGGCTAGCTTCCGCCTGCTTCCTGAAGGCACCAGTGACATCACTGTGTTTTCTCTCTGCCTCAGCGGAGTACAGAATATCTCACAGGATTGTGCCCCTGCACTGTGCTGGAGCACATTGTTTACTTATTTCTGGCATCTTTGGAAGTAACCAAAACTTAGCCCAAGGTAAATATATTTTTTTCTATTTGTTTAGCTTTTATGTTTTATTTATTTTTATTTTGGGGTGGTGGCGCTTCTAAGATACTTAGACTCATCTTTGAGCTACTTCAAAAATCCTTTAAGGTGGAGTTGCTTCAAGCTGCTTCTAAAGTGCAGTGAGCTGCTTTGAGTTGTTTTTGCATTCACATTGACTTGTATGGAGAAAGCAGCTGAGATGTAAAATAAAAGTCTAGGTACAACACCTCCAGAACTGGTGAAGCCAGCAAAGAACTGTTTACCATAACAAAGGTGACAAGATTATCACCTTGTTAATTAATTTCAGACTAAAATTTTAATGAAATTGTTTTATTCCAAGGTATTCAGGAGTCGGTTCTCTATATGAGTTGGCAGAGAATGTTTGCAGGGTGTTTCATTCACCTGCAATTATTTTTAGACTGTGAATGGAACATCATTCCTCAGCAGTTGGTGCCTGACATACAAGGTGTAATGACAGATTGCTTACCGTACCTGTTCGCTTGCCAGCTGTGAAAAAAACATTGAGCAGGAGATGTAACACTTCCAAGGAAGCAAAAGTCAATGGTATTAGAAAACAGTTGCACAAATGTCTAGACTTACCCTCAAATATTATTTCAGATACTGAAACTAGTGCAAAGGCTGGTATGAAATTGAAATTTTTAGCAGTATCTTATCGCTGACTCACAACTAATTAATCTTTCATTAAAAGGGAATTCCAGCTTACACTATGCTCTGCTTCTTCAGTAAATAAATGTGCACTGTACTAAATGAAGGTGCAGTAAACTAACAGTCAGAGGTTGGCAAATTGTTTGGTCTGCTGCCATAGGAGAAACTTGAAGTGGTTGTAAAGGCTCAACGTTTTCTACCTTCGTGCATTCCATGCATGAAGGTAAAAAATCCTTCTGTGTGCAGCAGCCCCCCTAATACTTATCTAAGCCCCATCACGATCCAGCGATGTGCACAAGAGCAGTGGCTCTCCAGGGACTCTTACTCTTCACTGGCTGAGCTCCTGCTACTGCCAGTCACAGGCAGTGAGCCAATGAGGAGATAACAGGGGGCAGGGCCAAGCCATACTCCATGAGTGAATGGACACACAGAGCAGGAGCTTGGGAGTGAGCCTGCTCACATGCTCCCATAGCAATCTGCTTGCCATGGGGGCATGCAGTTGGAGGGAGGGGCCAGGAACACCATCGGGGACCCGAGAAGACTTCGATCCTTTTATCGGGGCTGCTCTGCAAAACCATTGCACAGAGCAGGTAAGTATGACATGTTTGTTATTTTTTTTTAAAATGTTCCTTTAACCACTTGGTAACCACGCTATAGCTGAATGATGACTACAGCGCGGTTACCCAAGTCTGGGAGGGTGTCATATGACGTCCTCCTAGAACATGCCCTCCCATGCGCCCCCAGCGGCTCGTACCCGGCAATCTCTGTAATCACTGTGTCCTACGGACACAGCTGATCACGTGATGAGGTAAAAGGCCAATCACAGCGGCCTTTTACCACATGATCAGCTGTGTCCAATGACACAGGAGATCACAATGTAAATACAGTTGCCAGTTATTGACAGCACTTTCCTCACGCTGTCATAGCGTGAGGAAAGTACTGACGATAACCGGCAGCTGTCACAGAGCAGATCAGACCGCGCATGACCGCGCAATTGTCATTCAAAGTGCGACAGCGCTGAAAGCTGAAAATTGGCCTGGGCAGGAAGGGGGTAGAAGTGCCCAGTAGGCAAGTGGTTAATATTACTTTGACTTACTGTATGTTTCCTCTGATATATTTGAAAGACCCAGTCTTGCCTGAATTTGGCACATCGAAGACCAAATACCATAGAAAATAGTCCATCGTCAAGGAAACTTCAGATTCCAGCATTCCAGCAAGCTTTTTTAACATGTCACATCACACACACACACAGTAAACAAAGCATTTTATCGTCCCTTTGTAGTTTGCTCCATTACCGACAGTATCAAACAGATGAGCCCCTGCTGCAGCCTCTCACCTTGGGATTTGCAACAATATTACAATGTTGCAGTCTGATTACTGGGGAATAATGTTGCTGTATATTGTGAGATGCCAGAATTAATTCATGCAGATTTGCAAAGTTATTAAAAGGTCTACCTTAAAATATATGTGAACCCTTACCTTATAAAACAATACATTTAGCTAAATAGAAATGCACGGCAAAATGTTTGTGTATAGATATAACAAACATTATAAATACCTTTTTTCCTTTGTTTTATAAGTAGCCACATGACCTCTGTTCTTGGATCCATAAAGGGCTTAGAGATCTGCAGGTGGTGACTGCAGGGGGCGTGTCAGCAGGAGGCAAAGAAACAGTAATACACTGATCTCCCCAGTGAAGAGCTGTGCAGGGGGGTGTGCCAGCACAAGTCTGATCATTGCTGGACAGGCGGGCTGTGTTCCCAAGTAAATGAACATAAGAAAGCAAAGCACACTGGGATGCAAGTGCTTCCATGTCCTGGAGTAGTCAGTTTGAAATAGGAAAGGTTGGGGACTGGCAGGATCAACAGGTGTTTCACAAAAAGAAAGCAATACAAAGAGAACAGGATACTTTATAACAAAAGTACAAGGTACAACATACACATATCAGGAATATGAAATATTGGGGTAACATACACTTAAAGGGCAATTACAAATAGGCAGCACAGTGGCTAAATGGTTAGCACTTTCACCTGGCAGTACTAGGGTCATTGGTTTGAATCCCAGCCATGGCACCTCCTGCCTGGAGTTTGTATGTTCTCCTTGTACCTGTGTGGGTTTCCTCTGGGTACTCTGGTTTCCTCCCACACTCCAAAAACATGCTGGTAGGTTAATTGGATCCTATCTAAATTGGCCCTTGTATATGAATGTGAGTTAGGGACCTTAGATTGTACACTCCTTGAGGGTTAGGGACTGATTTGAATGTACAATATATATGTAAAGTGCTGCGTAAATTGACAGCGCTATATACAGTCAGGTCCATAAATATTGGGACATCGACACAATTCTAACATTTTTGGCTCTATACACCACCACAATGGATTTGAAATGAAACGAACAAGACGTGCTTTAACTGCAGACTGTCAGCTTTAATTTGAGGGTATTTACATCCAAATCAGGTGAACGGTGTAGGAATTACAACAGTTTGCATATGTGCCTCACACTTGTTAAGGGACCAAAAGTAATGGGTCAATTGGCTTCTCAGCTGTTCCATGGCCAGGTGTGTGTTATTCCCTCATTATCCCAATTACAATGAGCAGATAAAAGGTCCAGAGTTCATTTCAAGTGTGCTATTTGCATTTGGAATCTGTTGCTGTCAACTCTCAAGATGAGATCCAAAGAGCTGTCACTATCAGTGAAGCAAGCCATCATTAGGCTGAAAAAACAAAACAAACCCATCAGAGAGATAGCAAAAACATTAGGCATGGCCAAAACAACTGTTTGGAACATTCTTAAAAAGAAGGAACGCACCGGTGAGCTCAGCAACACCGAAAGACCCGGAAGACCGCGGAAAACAACTGTGGTGGATGACTGAAGAATTCTTTCCCTGGTGAAGAAAACACCCTCCACAACAGTTGGCTAGATCAAGAACACTCTCCAGGAGGTAGGTGTATTTGTGTCAAAGTCAACAATCAAGAGAAGACTTCACCAGAGTGAATACAGAGGGTTCACCACAAGATGTAAACCATTGGTGAGCCTCAAAAACAGGAAGGCCAGATTAGAGTTTGCCAAACGACATCTAAAGAAGCCTTCACAGTTCTGGAACAACATCCTATGGATAGATGAGACCAAGATCAACTTGTACCAGAGTGATGGGAAGAGAAGAGTATGGAGAAGGAAAGGAACTGATCATGATCCTAAGCATACCACCTCATCAGTGAAGCATGGTGGTGGTAATGTCATGGCGTGGGCATGTATGGCTGCCAATGGAACTGGTTCTCTTGTATTTATTGATGATGTGACTGCTGACAAAAGCAGCAGGATGAATTCTGAAGTGTTTCGGGCAATACTATCTGCTCATATTCAGCCAAATGCTTCAGAACTCATTGGATGCCGCTTCACAGTGCAGATGGACAATGACCCAAAGCATACTTTGGGTCATTGTCCAAAGTACAATGACCCAAAGCAAGGGAAAGAAGTGGAATGTTATGCAATGGCCAAGTCAATCACCTGACCTGAATACAATTGAGCATGCATTTCACTTGCTGAAGACAAAACTGAAAGGAAAATGCCCCAAGAACAAGCAGGAACTGAAGACAGTTGCAGTAGAGGCCTGGCAGAGCATCACCAGGGATGAAACCCAGCATCTGGTGATGTCTATGCGTTCCAGACTTCAGGCTGTAATTGAAAGCAAAGGATTTGCAACCAAGTATTAAAAAGTGAAAGTTTGATTTATGATTATTATTCTGTCTCATTACTTTTGGTCCATTAACAAGTGGGAGGCACATATGCAAACTGTTGTAATTACATCCAAATCAGGTGAACGGTGTAGGAAATACTCTCAAATTAAAGCTGACAGTCTGCAGTTAAACCACATCTTGTTTGTTTCATTTCAAATCCATTGTGGTGGTGTATAGAGCCAAACATGTTAGAATTGTGTCGATGTCCCAATATTTATGGACCTGACTGTAAGTACCTGAAATAAATAAATACACAGACCCTAATCCTTAAATTCCCCAAAATCTACCCAATCAAGAACTACAGTACAAGCCGTCCACTTTCATATCAATAGAATTTAGATATCATAGGAATGTCTCAACATACAATAAAATTAATCAGTGAATGAACCTAATAGATTTCTCTATTGATTACATCTCCACCTATACAGTAACTTTTACAAAGTGACTATTTTGTTTATCACAAAGAATCAAACTGTTAGGAATAAATTCACTAAGAATATTAATTTATTTATTACAGGTATTTATATAGGGTTGTCAATTTATGCACAGCTTTTCATACATATGTTGCACATTTATATCAGTCCCTAACCTTCAAGGGGTGTACAATCTAAGGTCCCTAACTCACATTCATACATATCCATACTAGGGCCAATTTAGACAGGAGCCAATTAACTTATCAGCATGCCTTTGGAGTGTAGGAGGAAACCCATGCAGGCACAGGGAGAACATGAAAACTCCAGGCAGGTGGTGCCATGGTTGAGATTTGAACCAATGACCCTAGGACTGCCAGGTGGAAGTGCTAACCCTTTAGCCACTGTGCTGCGATGGCCATAGTCCAATATGCAAGACTAGTGTTTCTCAACGAGGGTTCCACAGACAGCTGAGGAGTCCTGGGCAAGGGATGCTGGGAGAAGGGGGATTGGTAGAACCCTGCATAGGTGCTCCATTAGGTAGTCTGCAGGTGGCCTGCTTCTGGCCCCATCTTTATCTATTACATGCCAAAACATTTTCCCTAAGAACCAATGCAAAGTTGGAGTTTTGCACTAAACACTCAGTAGGGATGGGTTTGGGGTCAGTCCAAACACAGAGAGAAGCCGCCAGTGCAATTAGCTGTGGAAGAGGTTTTCCCTACTCTGCAATAACCTGTTCAGAAAGGGGCAAGGATACTCGTGACATCATTGACTTAACATGGGTTCGAACCAAACCCAAACTCATCTCTAACACCAATGGAAAGCTGGAGTTTTGCAAAGATCACCAATGAAATGTTAGTGTTACCACTGAAAAGCAGTTAAAATTCAGTGTTTTTGTGACTCTGTCAGATATTTAGCACTCATTTCTGTTTTATATTTTACTAATGCTTGTTTTATCTACATATTTATTGCTATAGCTACAACTTACTAATCACACTAGTATACTGCAAGCTGTAGATGAGGAAATTATTTCAAGGGTTCACTGCGATCTTAAAATGTTTGTAGAGTTCCTCAAGGATAAAAAGGTTGAGAAAAGCAGTGTTAGAAAATATACAAGCTAAAATAAAATGCAAAACTAAACATGAGTTATGTATGCAATACCTAGAAAACATGTCTTTATTTCTGACATGTAAGAGAAAACACCACGATTAAAAGGGTGTTTTTGTTGTTTAAGAATAGTTTAACAACAGGGAGGGGAAACTGCAATGCTTCTGCTGCCTGCCCACTAACATGCAGGATAAAATGCATACACTGAACAGTAGGGATCAGTTATATAGAGTGATACCTGGCAAAGTTGAATCCTACAGGATGTACCACTCATAACATTTAATTTAAAAAAGTTTCTATAAAGCATTTGTGAACTCCCTGGGTAGTCCCACAGTGAGATTTTCCAACATGCATGACCTCTTTGACCAAGCATGGGCTGTTATTCAGCTTGCCATACAACTGTTGTTTGAATAGTTGACATCATTGTCAAATATTGTATACTGTATGGCCGGCTATAGACAGATAAGCTTTTATATGTTCTTATATGTTTGAACTCTAAAGCATTACAGCGCTGAGAAGCGTCCACCTGCAGTGTGGCCTGGTATTCTCTCAACAGCTCTGATTCATATCCGAAGCCACAACTGTACCATGCGATGAAAAAGCTGCTCACTGAATACCCTGGAAGCTTTGTTGGGAATCTCAGGGCAGCTGAATAATAGAGATTCCTCAATGAGAGGTTTTCAATATTTTTCATCTTATTATCATCCTCTTTCTAAGAACGCAAGACTGGTTACAAAGCGGATTGGAAGGAAAATAATAGCAGAGAGTAAGAGCACCATCTGGTGTTCAATCTAAAAAAGTGTCCACTGCTAAAAGTAGCCGATTTACCTATCCTATCCTTGCAATTGACAGACAGCTTTGTCCACTTGGGATCTTTTATTTTATTTTTATTAAAAATTATATTTTATGTTTGGTAGATTGGATCTTTTGGAGCCTCTATTGGTGAGGTCTCTAGGCTGAGTTCCCAGGTACTGTAGCCAGTGGTGTATTTTGGTTTTGTGCTGCCCTAGGCAAGACTAAAATCAGGCACCCCCCCCATCTAAATTTGTCCCACCCTTTCACCTGCAAACCCCACCCCTTTCTTCTTTAGGCTTCTCTTCCTATTAGAGCTCCACCCACTGACAACGATGGGCAGCTATTCCTCCCACTCACTGACACCAATGATGGGGCACGATTCCTCACACTGACACAATGATGGGACACTATTCCTCCCACTGACACTAATGATGGGGAGCTATTCCTCCCACTGACACCAATGAAGGTGCCCCATCATTGGTGTCAGTGGGAGGAAGTGCCCCATCATTGGTGTCAGTGGGAGGATTTGTGCCCTATCTTTGGTGTCAGTGGGAGGAATAGTGCCCCATCTTTGGTGTCAGTGGGAAGAATCATGCGCCATCATTGGTGTCAGTGGGAGGAATAGTGTCCCATCATTGGTGTCAGTGGGAGGAATAGTGTCCCATCATTGGTGTCAGTGGGAGGAATAGTGTACCATCATTGGTGTCAGTGGGAGGAATAGTGTCCCATCATTGGTGTCAGTGGGAGGAATAGTGTCCCATCATTGGTGTCAGTGGGAGGAATAGTGTCCCATCATTGGTGTCAGTGGGAGAAATAGTGTCCTATCATTGGTGTCAGTGGGAGGAATAATGTCCCATCATTGGTGTCAGTGGGAGAAATAGTGTCCCATCATTGGTGTCAGTGGGCGGAATAGTGCCCCATCATTAGTGTCAGTGGGCGGAATACTGCCCCATCATTGGTGTCAGTGGGAGGAATAGTGCTCCATCATTGGTGTCAGTGGGAAGAATCGTGCCCCATCATTGGTGTCAGTGGGAGGAAGTGCCCCATCATTGGTGTCAGTGGGAGGAATAGTGCCCCATCATTGGTGTCAGTGTGAGGAAAAGTGCCCCATCATTAGTGTCAGTGAGAAGAATCGTGCCCCATCTTTGGTGTCAGTGGGAGGAATTGTGCCCCATCATTGATGTCAGTGGGAAGAATAGTGTCCCATCATTGGTGTCAGTGGGAGAAATAGTGTCCCATCATTGGTGTCAGTGGGAGAAATAGTGTCCCATTATTAGTGTCAGTGGGTGGAATAGTGCCCCATCATTGGTGTCAGTGGGAGGAATAGTGTCCCATCATTGGTGTCAGTGGGAGAAATAGTGTCCCATCATTGGTGTCAGTGGGAGAAATAGTGTCCCATTATTAGTGTCAGTGGGCGGAATAGTGCCCCATCATTGATGTCAGTGGGAGGAATCGTGCCCCATCATTGGTGTCAGTGGGAAGAATCGTGCCCCATCATTGGTGTCAGTGGGAGGAAGTGCCCCATCATTGGTGTCAGTGGGAGGAATAGTGCCCTATTTTTGCTGTCAGTGGGAGGAATAGTGCCCCATCTTTGGTATCAGTGGGAGGAGTAGTGCCTCATCATTGGTGTCAGTGTGAGGAATAGTGCCCCATCATTGGTGTCAGTGGGAGGAATAGTGCCCCATCATTGGTGTCAGTGGGAGGAGTAGTGCCTCATCATTGGTGTCAGTGTGAGGAATAGTGCCCCATCATTGGTGTCAGTGTGAGGAATAGTGCCCCATCATTGGTGTCAGTGTGAGGAATAGTGCCCTATCTTTGGTGTCAGTGGGAGGAATAGTGCCCCATCATTGGTGTCAGTGTGAGGAATAGTGCCCCATCATTGGTGTCTGTGTGAGGAATAGTGCCCCATCATTGGTGTCAGTGGGAGGAAGTGCCCCATCATTGGTGTCAGTGGGAGGAAGAGTGCCCTATCTTTGATGTCAGTGGGAGGAATAGTGCCCCATCATTGGTGTCAGTGGGAAGAATCGTGCCCCATCATTGGTGTCAGTGGGAGGAAGTGCCCCATCATTGGTGTCAGTGGGAGGAATAGTGCCCTATTTTTGCTGTCAGTGGGAGGAATAGTGCCCCATCATTGGTGTCAGTGTGAGGAATAGTGCCCCATCATTGGTGTCAGTGTGAGGAATAGTGCCCCATCATTGGTGTCAGTGGGAGGAAGTGCCCATTAATTGGTGTCAGTGGGAGGAATAGTGCCCTATCTTTGATGCCAGTGGGAGGAATAGTGCCCCATCATTGGTGTCAGTGGGAGGAATTGTGCCCCATCTTTGGTGTCAGTGGGAGGAATTGTGCCCCATCTTTGGTGTCAGTGGGAGGAATAGTGTCCCATCTTTGGTGTCAGTGGGAGCAATAGTGCCCCGTCATTGGTGGCAGTGGGGGGGGGGGAATAGTGCCCCGTCATTATCTAAAAGAATGTGGTGCTACTGATAAATCCCAAAACACATAAAGTGAATAATAAATGAAAAGTGCCACACTAGACTGACCTCTATATAAAATATAAAATCATGCAATGTACCACATGATTCAGCTGTCAGCTGTCCTGCTTCATTTACTCTGGGCACTCCCTCACTCGATGTTCGCTGGCCGCTCGGCTCCGCCTCCTTGCCGGTGATTGGCCGCCTGTGTGCCTTTCCTGAGCTACAGTTCTGGTGCTCAATCACCGGTGAGGAGGCAGACCCCTGCGGCAGAGCGAACATCGAGTGAGGGAGCGGCCGGAGTGAATGAAGGAGCAGCGCTTCCTGGACTGGATCGTCGTGTTACTGGAACCAGAGCCAGGTAAGATACAGGCACCTGATGATTGCTGTGCAAAGCTGACAGGGGAGAGACCTGTGTGTAAACAACACAGGTCTCTCTTCTGCCAGCAAGGACATGCTGCTTTGCATTTCTCTGCAGAGCAGAGAGATACAAAGCAGCATGTCTCCGTAGTAAAACAGCACACAGCACACATAGTAAAACACACACAGTTAACCCTTTGATCGGCTAAAAGTTAGCCTGTTCCTGCCCAGTGTCATTAGCACAGTGTCAGTGCTTTTTATTAGCACTGATCACTGTATTAGTGTCAGTGTGGATGTCAGTGGCAGTTAGTTCCCATCCACTGTCAGAATGCCCACCACATTCCCGCAATCCCGCTATAAGTCGCTGATTGCTGCCAATACTAGTATAAGAAAAATTAAAATTCCAGTATATATACAGCCATTTGTAGACGCTATAACTTTTACGTAAACCAATTAATTTACACGTATTGGGATTTTGTTTAGCAAAGACATGTCACAGAATACATTTTGGCCTAAATGTATTACAAAATGGGATTTTTTAAATTTTTTATTGGATATGTTTAATAGCAAAATTCAAAAATATTGTTTATTTTTTTTTAAAAATTGTCTTTTTTTGTTTATAGCGTAAAAAATAAAAAACGCATAGGTGATCAAGTAACACCGAAAGAAAACTCAATTTGTGGGAAAAAGGACACAAATTGAATTTATGTACAGCAATGCATGACCGTGCAATTGTCAGTTAAGGTAACGCAGCGCCGTATCGCAAAAAAAGTCCTGGTCAGGGAGGGGGGTAAATCCTCTGGAGGGCAAGTGGTTAATAAACCTCTCAGGAATACTATTACTAAGCTTCAGCTGGAGGGAGCTCTAATGATTTGTAGTGTGACTTCAGGAGACTAACAACCAACAAGTTCACATTAAACTCAGAATGAGCAAGTGAGCCACGTGTGTTTTCTGTCTGATCCTGCAGATCCCCCGTAAAAAGGACCTTTCAGTACATTTACAAGTCAACATGAATACATTTCTAACAAGATTCCCCCCCACCCATCAACCTGCTAAAGTCGTTTTTAAATAAGACCTTTCCATGTTCACAACATTCCTTTTTTTAGACGCAATAACATTATCACTGTGCATCCATGCTTCATTAGGCACTACAGGCAGATCATGGCTGGTCAGGGGGGGCAGCAAAGTGCTCTACATATCTTCCTGAAAACATCACAGCCCCTTTACTCCTTTCAAGGGGAGCTACAGAGCAGGGGCGGACTGACCATTCGAGCACTCGGGCACTGCCCAAGGGCCCGGGGTCAGTAGGGGGCCCCATGAAATGCCCATGGTACCTTTTTTTATAGGCTTTTTTGAGTGTGGGCAAGGACACAGGGGCCCCATGATCCCCTATTGCCCGGGGGCCCCATGAGTTGTCAGTCCGCCCCTGCTACAGAGGTTTGCTGCTTGTTAGGTATATGCAAATATTTGAATATCCATAGGCTAGGCAAAGTTTCACTTCACCGAATTCTCTGCCCCTCTGTTATTGGATTATGAAGGAAGCCATGTTCCCTTGGTGATTCTAGGCAAGAAGATCACAATGTTGGTCATCAAATATGAGCCCTTCTAAGATTTATGACAAGAAAAGCTGACAGCCTGACCTAGACACTTTGGGGTTTATTTACTAAAGCTGGAGAGTCCAAAATCAGACTCCCTTCTGCATAGAAACCAATCAGCTTCTAACCTCAGCTTGTTCAATGAAGCTTTGGCAATGAAACCTGGAAGCTGATTGGTTTCTATGCAGAAGTGAGTCTGATTTTGGACTCTCCAGCTTTAGTAAATAAACCCCTTTCTGTCATTAGTTGGCTGACCTGCTCCTGAAAAGAAATGCCCGTAGCGAAATAAAGAAGAAATAGCGCAGGGCAAACATGACTAGGCCCAGAGTGGGGGAAGGAAGAGCAGAAAGGGTTAAGGTAGCTCCAGGGGGATTTGTTATTGTTAGTGGGGGGTAGCTGATTGGTAGAGGTTGGTGTAGGTGGGGTTTTGCTGCATCTTAGGGTGGGAGGTTCTGTGAAGGGGCGTCAGTTAGCTGGACGGCAAGAGTGTGAGCTTGGTGTCTGTTTAGCAGACCTTGCTTCAGGCCACCTTTAGCCCTGCCATGGACGGCCTTTTGGCTCAGCTGAGGGAGGCAGCGGAGGGCAGGGGGATGGACTGGCTGCAGAGCAGTGTCTCAGATCGCTTGCAGGATCCGGGCTCATCACCTGCAGCAGGGGGGCGGGAGCGCCCACGTGCTCGGAGGTCTAGGCCTCCGGAGCGCTTTAGCCCGGGCTCCCCCCTCCCAGAGCTCAGCGCCACCATGGGAGCCCCACTCGGGCCCTCCGGCTCCGCTTGCAGGGCGCTCCTTTGCCTCTGCTAGCGGGTAAGCCGGGAGGAATCCCCGCCATCGGCGGAGCTTGGTGGGCGGGGCCTCACGCGGGGGAAGCCCCTCCCCCCGCCCGCACGGCATGGAGGTGGAAGAAGAATCTGCGGCTCCTCCACTGACAAGGTGCCGGTCGGGAAGGGAGCCCTGCGTGGGAGGCGCACAGCTGCGGCTGCCGGGCTGTCTCCTGCTGCGGCTGGCGGGCCCCCTGAGAAGTCTGGGGCTCCGGCTCCAGTGAGGCAGCAGCGTGGGATCGGCACTGGATGGAGTGCAGCAGGGAAGTTCTGCGGCTGCTGGGCTGTCTACTGCTGCGGCCGGCGGGCCCCCTGGACGGTCTGGTGCTCTGGCTCCACAGCAGCATCGGCGGAAGACTGGAGCTGGGCGGAGGGCAGCTGGAAGTGCTGCAGGTCGGAGCCCAGGGACGGCAGTGAGCGTGTCTGGGGCCGGGAGGCGGAGTCGTGAGCGGCACAGACCAGCAGGACCCGTGGCTCCTGGGACCGGGAGGCCATCTGAACAGCGTGCGGAGGACGAGAGGTCGGAGGGCGAGCTGTCGGAACTCGATGCGGGGGCGACGGCTGGCCGCTCTACAACGGTGGATCGTGAGCACGCGGCTAAAGGGGCATCTCCTGGGCAGCCTGGTGAGTTACCTGTTCTGGGGTCTATCTCTTTTTCTTCTGCATTACGGGACCTGCTGGGGGGTGGTAGGGCCGCTACGGTGGGCGCGGCCTCTGCGGCGTGCACTGTCGCCGTTCCCCCGTCGGGTATGGGTGGGGGTCTCGGTGATGTGATTTCCGGTTTGCGGGACCTGTTGCGGCGTCTTGAGTGGGGCGGTGGTGGGGCGCCTGGGCCTGCTTCTGCGTGGCTCCCGCCGGATGGTGGGGAAGGTTTCGGGGTTCTTGTACAGGACAGCGGGGACGTGCGGCGTCCGGGGGTCTCTTCTCCTCCGGGGTCTGGGCTAGGGGTTGTTCCGGCCACGACAGGTGATCGGGGTTCTGTGGCCCCCTCCGCGGTGTTGGGTGCGGATTCGAGGGTGTCCGGGCCTGTCGGCTTGGCGAACTCGGCCAGGGGCGAAGTGTACGTGTGTTTTGAGTGCCCTTTGGGTGCGCACTTACAGTCGGAGGTACGGGAGAAGATTTGGAGTGGGGAGTACGTTGATATATTCTCACTCTTGCCTTTGGAGCGTTTTTCCTTTTGAAGGGTCCCGGGTTGACGAGAGTAGGCGGGTGGAAGCGGAGCAGCTGCGTTTTCGTTTTATCCCGCGTACCTTTGTAAATTGGTTGCAGGCGTTCGCGATCATGGCTAGTGTGATTGGCGAGAAGGCTCTTGAACATTGCTCAGCACTGTTCTGTTACCTTGATGCCATTGGTGAGGCTCACAGGGTTTATGGGGGTACTGCGTGGCTTCGGTACGATGAGCAGTTTAGGCAGCGGAGGGCGGTTCGCCAGTCGTTGCGTTGGGCTCATAAGGACATTGGCCTCTGGATGTGACTCATGACACCGGCGAGGGCTCCTGGTTCGTTTTTTCAGAGCGGGGCCGGCGGTTCGTTCTCCCCGGGACAATCGGCCTCCAGGCGTCAGGGGTTCTGCTGGCAGTTCCAAGAGTGGACGTGTCGATTTGGTGGGTCTTGCCGTTTTAGGCACGAATGTTCCGGGTGCGGGGGCTCCCATCCCTTGTCGCGCTGTTTCCAGCGGGGTCGAGGCCTTCCCAGAGAGCATGCTGGTAAGAGGGATGACTCCAGTGCGAGTGGAAAGGATGGGGCCTTTCTTACAGAGGTATCCTGATCGGACAGCTGCAGTGCTGCTGACGGCGGGTTTTTCGGAGGGTTTTTTCGCATCCCGTGTACTTTGACTTTGATTCCTCCCTTAGCTCGGAATTTGCGGTCGGCCTTGCGGCATGAGGAGGGGGTTTCGGCTAAGTTGCGTAAGGAAGTGGGGTTGGGACGCATGGGGGGTCCGTTTGCTTGCGCTCCGTTTTCGGATTTGGTTGTTTCTCCCTTGGGGGTTGTGCCCAAGAAGGAGCCGAATGCGTTTAGGTTAATTCCCCACCTGTCCTTCCCAAAGGGGGGGGTCGATGAATGATGCTATTGATTCGGAGTCGTGTCTTACACGTCTTTTGATGCGGCTGTTTTCTGGGTCCGTCGGTATGGGCGCGGTGCGCTCATGGCGACATCGGACGTTGAGTCGGCGTTTTGGCTGTTGCCAGTCCATCCGGACGGTTTTCGTTTTTGGGTTGTCATTGGCTAGGCTATTTTTACGTTGATAAGTGCCTTCCTATGGGGTGTTCTATATCTTGCGCTTTGTTCGAGAAGTTCGGTTCATTCGTGGAGTGGGTGGTGCGGGATGTTTCAGGGGTGAATTCGGTCATCCAATATTTGGATGATTTTCTTTGCGTGGGTCCGCCAGATTCCGGAGTATGTGCAGTTTTGCTGGCCACTTTGCAACACGTTGCGGAACGTTGCGGGATTCCTCTGGCGGTGTATAGGACTGTGGGCCCAGCTACGGTGATGACTTTCTTGGGCATTGTTTTGGATTCCGGCACGATGGAGTGCCACTTGCCTGAGGTTAAGCTGGTGGCTCTACAAGGGGAACTCCGTGGGGTGCTGGGGCAAGCGAAGAAATTCAGCTGCGGGCCTTACAGTCATTGTTGGGCAAAACTTAACTTCGCTTGTCGGTTTCTGCCCATGGGTTGGGTGTTCTGCCGCCGGTTGGCGGCGGCGATGGCAGGGATTACCTCCCCTTTACATTTTATTCGGTTGACTCGGGATCATCGGGAGGACTTACATTTGTGGCACAGCTTTTTGGATTCGTTTAATGGGCGGGCTCTCTGGATGTCTGGCCCTGTTGGCAATTTTGACTTGGAATGGTTCACGGACGCGTCGGCGTCGGCGGGCTATGGGGCTTTTTCCAGGGTCGATGGGGTGCGGCCTCGTGGCCTGCTTCCTGGCAGGAGGCGGGTTTTTCTTCGCAACTTGGTGTTGTTGGAACTTTTTCCGGTGGTGTTGGCGGTTGAGGTTTGGGGAGAGAATTTTTGAAAACTAAACGTGCATTGTCACTGTGACAATTTGGGGGTGGTTCAGGTCATCAATCGGGTCTCAGCTTCTTCACGACCGGTGGTGGCCTTGCTTCGCCATTTAGTGTTGCGTTGTCTGCGTCTGACTGTTTTTCTCCATGCGGTGCGTCTCCCTGGGGTTGATAACACCGTGGCTGACGCTTTGTCTCGCTTTCAGTGGGACAAATTCCGAGAGGTGGCGCCGGCGGCGGAGCAACACAGGGTTCCTTGTCCCGACGGGCTGTGGGTGATTGCCTTGGAGTCCTTGCGGGCTGGATCCGGCGTTCGGTGAGTGAGGCGACTTGGTCTGCATACTCTAGGGTCTGGCGGGAGTGGCTGGATCTGCTACAGCGGGTTGAGATTGATCCCTGGGGGCCGGAGGTGGTTTTGGCGGTATTGTTCTTTGTGGCGCGGAATTTTGAGCGGGGGGTGTCGGCTGCTGCGGTGGATCGTCGACTGGCGGGTTTGGCATTCTTCTTTAAGTTGCAAGGGTGTCGGGATTTCACTGAGGATTTTTGGGTTCGGCAGGCTCTCTGGGGTTACCGGAGCGCTCATCGCTGTAAGGATTCTCGTCGTCCGGTGTCTTTTGAGTTGTTGGGGTCTTTGTTTGTGCATTTGTGGTCTGTGTGTTCTTCGGACTTTGAGGTGTGCTATTTTCGGGCGGCTTTTGCGGTGGCCTTTTTTTGGGGCGTTGCGTATTGGGGAGCTCGTTAGTCCGTCCAAATCGGTTCTTGGGGGGTTATTGGTGGATGAGGTCAGGTGCTCCAGTGAATGGGTGGAGGTGCTGGTACGTCGGTCTAAGACGGACCAATTGGGACGTGGTGGTCGGGTGCGTTTTTTCGTTTTTCCGGCTTCGCTGGTGTGCCCAGTGCGGGCGGTTCAGGAATTTTTGTCCCGTCGTCCAGTGGGGCAGGGGTGTTTTTTCAGGCACGCTGAGCGGGAGCTGGTGCGTGATGTCAAGCTGGACTTTCTTCAGTTGCGGCGGGCTTATACGGGGATGGTGGTGGTGTGGTTCGACATTGTCGCCCGTACCTCTTGGCGTTGGGCGCGGTCGGTGGAGAGGCTCAACAAGGCTCGGATCAAGGTTAACAGAGAGGTGGGGCGTTTCTTTAGTCACCATGGGGGGTTGGTGGTCCGGCACTTGGAGTTGGAGGTGGATACTTGGCGGTATCTCAGGTGCGATGGGGTGCATTTGAATGCGGTTGGGACGGATTTATGGTCCCTGGATCTGCAGGATGGCATACAGCGGGCTGTTCGTTTGTGGCGTGGCACGCATGGGTAAGGGCTTACCCAGCGTGCTGTGGCGGTTGTTGGTCTTTGGAGGCGGTTCTTATTTGGCAGGTAAACAACAATGGTGTGGGACCCATCCGTGGTATGGGATGCCCGGGGACATTCCCAGTTAACCAAGGTTTAACTGGAAGGTGGTGGTGCTGCACTGCGGACGGTATGGTTGTCTCCGAGCTGGTTGGTTGCAGCTGGAGGCCTAGTGTATATGGTTGTCCGCAGGTGCATTTCGGATCGTTTTGGGGTGCCTTCGAAGACCAACAACAATTCTGTGGGTTTTTGTTATAAGGAATGGTTGGTGTATTGTAACTTGAGTTGTTAATAAAAGGCCATGTTGGCCATTTACTCCAAAATTGGTGTTATGTCTTTTGTTAGTATAATTGGTTAAGGGGAAGGGGGTTGGTGCGGAACGGTAATGGTGGTAATGGGAAAGTGGACGAGCCTATCTCTGGTGCAATAGTCAAGAAATGCCCGTAGCGAAATAAAGAAGAAATAGCGCAGGGCATACATGACTAGGCCCAGAGTGGGGGAAGGAAGAGCAGAAAGGGTTAAGGTAGCTCCAGGGGGATTTGTTATTGTTAGTGGGGGGTAGCTGATTGGTAGAGGTTGGTGTAGGTGGGGTTTTGCTGCATCTTAGGGTGGGAGGTTCTGTGAAGGGGCGTCAGTTAGCTGGACGGCAAGAGTGTGAGCTTCCCTCCCGCCCTCCCTGTTTGGGTGAGTTTTGGGTCCCTCCAGGTAGAGGGGGGGATTATGTTGGTTCATGGGCGGTTGTTGGTCTTTGGAGGCGGTTCTTATTTGGAAGGTAAACAACAATGGTGTGGGACCCATCCGTGGTATGGGATGCCCGGGGACATTCCCAGTTAACCAAGGTTTAACTGGAAGGTGGTTGGTGCTGCACTGCGGACGGTATGGTTGTCTCCGAGCTGGTTGCTTGCGGCTGGAGGCCTAGTGTATATGGTTGTCCGCAGGTGCATTTCTGATCGTTTTGGGGTGCCTTCGAAGACCAACAACAGTTCTGTGGGTTTCTGTTGTAGGGAATGGTTGGTGGCGGTTGTTGGTCTTTGGAGGCGGTTCTTATTTGGAAGGTAAACAACAATGGTGTGGGACCCATCCGTGGTATGGGATGCCCGGGGACATTCCCAGTTAACCAAGGTTTAACTGGAAGGTGGTGGTGCTGCACTGCGGACGGTATGGTTGTCTCCGAGCTGGTTGGTTGCGGCTGGAGGCCTAGTGTATATGGTTGTCCGCAGGTGCATTTCGGATCGTTTTGGGGTGCCTTTGAAGACCAACAACAATTCTGTGGGTTTTTGTTATAAGGAATGGTTGGTGTATTGTAACTTGAGTTGTTAATAAAAGGCCATGTTGGCCATTTACTCCAAAATTGGTGTTATGTCTTTTGTTAGTATAATTGGTTAAGGGGAAGGGGGTTGGTGCGGAACGGTAATGGTGGTAATGGGAAAGTGGACGAGCCTATCTCTGGTGCAATAGTCATGCTTTTTGCCTTGCTGTCTCTGCCTTCAACACTATTGTCACTAACCTGGTACAAGTGCACAGTCACTAAAGTCAGATCTTCTGATGTGCATATTTGCTGCAGGTCAATTTCTCGAAGGACTGAAGCCATTGGATCATCATGATCACTATCTAATTAGCATGCCCATAAGAAGAGATCAACAGCGACAGCCTTTACATTTTTCTCAGCACAGCTTTGCTTAAAGAACTAGGAGAGCTGCAGAGGACCTACTAATGAGTATGCAGATAATATGGTCTCTTGTAATTACACAGCCATTCTACTGGTAATAATTGCATTAATGGTCATCATATTTACTGAAATGTGCTCTTATACATTTCCTGGAATTTGTAATGCTAGGATGCATGACCACTTGAGAAGAATTAGCTTTGGGTTTGCCCATCTGTTCTTTGTACCTTATGTAAATGGAAAGGCAAGGCAATACCATGAAACATGTATTTACAAGATAAATTGATTTTCTAACAGGTTTGTTTTTAAGTGATATTAAACTCTTTTTTTTGTGAATTACATGCGTCCCCCGGTCATTACAGAGGGGTCAATTTATTAAAGGATTTTGCATGCAATATGAAGGTCACGTGATTCATTTTTTTTTAGAAATATGGCATGAGATAGTAAAAGAGTCAATTCATCAAAGTAAACTATCAAATGTGAGATAAGTACTGCAAAAAAACATGAGCTCAATCTTTAAAGTCAATTCACTAAGGCTCGGTTCACACTGCATCGACTTGGGATCTGACTTGTGAGACCCGAAGTCGCATGACATGTGAAATTCCATGTTAGTCAAGGAGAGCTGTCTTAATTAGCCCTACTGAAGTCACTCCGACTTTAGAAAAGGTTCCTGTACTACTTCAAGGCGACCTCTATCCGACTTGTGCCCATGGACTTTAATGGAAGTCGTCTCCAAGTCGGATCCTCATCTATATTGATGTGATTTGGATCTGACATTACAGGAAGATTACCTGTAGCTTGATGTTCTCATTGGCCACTGGCAAAGTCGCATGGCATGAAAGCTGTGGTGTATTTTGGTTTTGTGCTGCCCTAGGCAAGATTAAAATCACACCCGCCCATCTAAATTTGTACTACCCCTTCCTGTTTAGGATCCACCCCTTCATCTGTAAACTCTGCCTCTTCCACGTTAGGCTCCACCTCTTCCTGTTAGAGCTCCACCCCAGGAGACAGTCATAGACTGTGAATAGGATACGGGAAAGGGTCCCCACAACCCCTCCCTTGCATCAGGGTCTCCAAGTTCCCTCTCCTTAAATCAGGGTCCCCAGAGTCCCCCCTCAACATTAGGGTCCAAAAAAGCCCCCCAATAAATCAGGATCCCCCTTTAAATCATGCTCTCCAGAGTCCCCCCCACCTTATGTGTATCAGGGTCCCCATAGCCCATCACCATTTGTGAACAGGCACCATAAGAAGCAATGTTATTTCACATGTCATATCAAACTGCATCCAATCCACATATATGTGAACCGGCACTGGTTGGAACTCTGCACTGGCCAGCAAGTTAAAAGTATACCATGCATCAGTGTAGAAATGTTCTGCTTGAGCTCAGGAATGAAAATAAATTGTAACATTTCACCAGAGGGAGATCGTTTTGTGAATGAGCCCCCATTGCGAATTTGTCATGCGATTTGACTCTTCAAAATCTCTCGACTAGTCACACCCTATTTGTGCCTATGGAACCATTCAAATCGGTGCAACTCTGACTTGCACCAATTTTGAAAAAGGTTCCTGCACTATTTTTGGTGATTTCATTTGTGATTTGCATTGACATCTGTGCATGAAGTTGCACAGATTCCAGAAAGCTGCACATGAAATCGCACTGATGGGAGTCTTTGAAATCACTCTACTCCAGCTGAAGTAGCACAATTTCAAAGCCACATTTGGTGTGAACCAGGTCTTAAAGCACACTAGAATATTTTCATAATATCTCTGTGTGCATTTATTTCTTCCTCTGGTAGAATGTTAGCGCATTAAAAAAGTTGCAAAGAAATAACATTAAAAATAACACAAATCTTAAATGATAAATATCGCAAAACATAAGTATTTAACATGTTTGGTAAATAACGCATATTTTTTAGTGAATTGACTACTTTTGAGATAAATACCACATGAGTCATTTTAAGTATAAAATAAATGCGGTATTTATCACTTAGTGAATGGACCCCATTGTGCTAGTAAGCAATATGTATTAGCACACTATGACATACTTACCTGTCAGTGCTGTACTGTCCCAGGCGCTTCTATCTTTGCCCGGTCTTACTTTGGGGTTCCGTCTGTTCAGCCACTTGAATGGTCAGGCCGCCATGACATCACTACCACACTTGTACACAGGAGTCAGATCATCCCAGCAGAGATCGGGTGCCGTAAATGTACACTACTCTGCGCATGTGTGTGCTCAGTGTGCCCGACAGCCGACAGGCAGAGGAAGTCTTTATGGCCAAAGAGACTGATAGGTTCTCTTCAGTAATAAAAATCCTACCTGACCTTACTACCACTTTAAGTGTAAAGCTAAAGCATGGACTGCGTTAACTAAAAACAAAAGGCATTTTTTAATAAAATAGGAATAGTCAGAGAAAGCTGACTAACCAATCAAATTTCTGTGGCTATTTTTCTGCTTCTGATTATAGACCTGGTACAGCTCACACATTTTTTCTCCAGCTGGTATAGGTGATAATATTACTATTATAGGCAGGACAAAAGAGGTTGCCATGGTTGTAATATACAGAATATCGAGTTCATACTCTATACTGTAGCTTTGTGCCTAGTGATGTACTGTAACTCCAGTAGATGGCGCTGTTCTCTGAACTGAAAAGCTAGTCCATTGAACAATTGGGTTCATGGCTTAGACTTGAATAGACAATATTTTAGAAGTGAAGTGATTCATAATTTGTTCGGGTACAAATGACAGTATTCACCGCCTCTTCAAATACATTTTAACAATGGGTCTACATGTGCAATTGCAGGCTACACAGTAGAAAGAGAACCAAGTACGTGTTTACTATTTCCTGTGTGACCTCAATTGCCATGTTATACATTGTACAATAAAACCCGTACACTCTTCAACTAATCAACACAACATTTTGAGTGTTGCAGCATCTCAGAGATTTGTGTTGCACACATGTAAACTAATGTAAAGCAACACTGGCTTGACATGGCACCTCTGTGAAGTGTGCTAACTCAAAACTATCAGTTCCCAGCTATTGGACATACATAGAAATGCATAAATTGAGAGCGGACTTACCTGGAGGTTGACCTTCCTCCTTAACCACTTACCTACTGCTGTTTGTTTATGAATGGCAATGTGGTGAAGCTTATTTCTACAGTGCTGTTTATAAATCACTGACGAGTGGCCATTGCATCCTTTAACCTCCCTGCCGGTATGATTATTTCAGATTTTTGGTGCTGAAAGCGGTACCATTATTTTGCATGGAAATATGTAGTTTTTTTTTTGTAGGCTGTAATATTTAGGAATAACTCACTGAAATCTGTCCGAACAGGAGTCTATTAAACATCCTGGGTATGATAAAATTTAAAACACAAAATCATAAATTATAATTTAATAAATAATCATAAAAAATAATAATATAATAATAATACATTTAATTCAATAATATAATCAAACCAAAAACACTGAAATTTGAAATATAGCGCCAAGTTCACACATCACTGAGCAAAGTCGCAAAATTGTTTTCAGTGTCTGATGATGAATTTCTCCACGAATCATTTTATCACTCAATTCTGCAAGTGGTTCTGATTTACTATCGCTGTTCTCTAGCTGATCTAAACCTGCTTTTGACCTAAAGGGACGCTTTTTGGATGCCATGGACTTTTCTAAGTTTCCAGGCAGAAAGAACAGTCAAAATGCAGACAGAGGACAGGACAAAGCACTAGGGACAAAATGTATGGTTTGAAACAGCAATGTTTTACTATGTAAAATTTGTTTTGAAAAAAACGACATTTTTTTAAAATTTTCAAATTGCCCACCGCCGGCGGCGGCGGCGCCCGTACATCCCGACGTCACAGGGACCGGAACACAGAAGCCGGATGCCGGCATCAGCCGGAGGAGATGGCCAGGGACGCTGCAGGGGACACGTCGCGGGAGCGAAGGACAAGGTAAGCTCTGCAGGGACTCCCTATGCAGCGCCGCATGGTAAGCCCAAGTGTAGCTCAGGGTTACCGCTTTTGGCACAGAAACTTTACCCCGAGCTACACTTGGGAATACCGCCAGGAAGGTTAATGGCTGTGAACTAAGCCGGAATTGGACAGTTCAGTTCACAGACACAGTGTACAGCAAGCATCACTAAATGCTGAATCCAGACTGAGTCACTGTCCCATCAGAACCGCCACAGTCCCACCATTTAGGAGACAGTTCTTCCCCCAAGCATCACTGCTGTCATTATCACAGAGCTGACAGTGAGAGCCAGGACAGTCATGGATGGAGGGCGGAAGTTGCCCGAGTTAACAAGCAAGTGATTGGTTGCTAGGATGCAGGGTGGTCCTAGCATTGAATCACCAGCTTTCAGCTCCTGTCCTCACATGAATTTTAATTCAGTACCCCTGATGCATAGCATACCTCTCAACTTTCTGACAGATACCTATTAGCAAAAAGTATGTAGGACACACCCCTGCCACACCCCTGTTTCATGGAGAATTAATTCACAAAAATGATTGATTAAACCCACAGGGGTTTTTTTTGCCACTCCTATTCCTTTATACTGGCTCTTGAAATTTACAAAAGCAACAATTTGGAAATTCTGTGAAAGGCTTAACACTGTAAAACACTTTTTGATAGATAGTGTATTTTTTATACAGATATATACACTATATTGCCAAAAGTATTGGGCCAGCCCTTCAAATCATTGGATTCAGGTGTTCCAATCACCTACATGGCCACAGGTGTATAAAATCAAGCAAGTAGGCATGCAGTCTGTTCCAACAAACATTTGTGAAAGAATGGGTCACTCTCAGGAGCTCAGTGAATTCAAGTGTGGTACCGTGATAGGTTGCCACCTGTGCAATAAGTCCATCCGTGACATTTCCTTGCTACTAAATATTCCACGGTCAACTGTTAGTGGTATTGTAACAAAGTGGAAGCAACTGGGAACAACAGCAACTCAGCCATGAAGTGGTTGGCCACGTAAAATGACAGAGCATGATGATGAGTGCGTAGAAGTCACCAACTGTCTGCAGAGGCCTTCAGATTAGCACAACAACAGTGCATAGAGAACTTCATGGAATGGGTTTCCATGGCCGAGCAGCTGCATCCAAGCCTTACATCACCAAGTGCGATGCAAAACATCGGATACATTGGTGTAAAGTACGCCGCCACTGGACTCTAGAGCAGTGGAGACGTGTTCTCTGGAGTGACGAATCGCGCTTCTCTGTCTGGCAATCTGATAGTTGTGTGTCTGGGTTTGGCGGTTGCCAGGAGAACTATTTTATGGGAGGACACTCTTGAAAGAGTAGACTTTTTCTGCAGTGTTACTTATATCGCCATAGTGCGACACATATGTAATTTTTTTGTTTTGCTCATTGTTACATCTTAAAGTAGTCTGTCCGGAGAATCTGTCTATGTAAAAAGCAAGCAAGCCCTTAACTTAACATTGCAAGTGCCAGCAACTGAAACTGATAGCAAATGCAGAGGTTGATATTTTAATATAAAATCTCTTTAAATGATAGTGGTTTCCAAAACAGCTTCTGTGTTCTCAATAGTCCAAGCTTTCATGTCATTTTATATTTGTAAAAATTTAACTTGGCTATTTTACTGCATTTAATTTTTTCTATTAGCAATTGTGAATCAATCTGCATCCTGCAGGGTGAAAAGCTCTACATAACTATCATTATCTTATGTAATATTACTAATGACTAATAGAAGGCACAAAAGCCTCTTATAATAGCTTCTTACAGTACTAACTGTGCCCAGTAGTGGGAGACTGTATACCGTCTATACAGAGAATATACTGTATATGCAGAAAGGTCAAGTGTCTGTACAGACTGTAAGAGTATGTTCATGGTAGTTATATAGAATATAAAAACATTTCACTTTTATATCATAGATATCGCTAAGGAGCAACATCAACTTTGTGAGCTGACAAAGGGATGTTATGATGGAAAGCTAGCGTGTAACCCACAGAATAATTGGGCCACCAAATTACATCACTGTAGCCAGAATGTTTATAATACTTAGAGATGTGCTGCAAAAGTAAAGAAAGTATTCAAAGGGCAGCAGACATGGCATAGAGACAGCATATGCAGCAGTGTCTTGGTGAAGGATCCCACGAAGAGGGACACATTGCAGTATCTCACTAGCAGAATTGGGCTGTAGGACCTTGGCACAAGGCACAGATTATTGATCAATGCAGAAAGGTCAATGCGGAGCAACGTTTGATTGCCATACTACGGTATCTTGCCACGGGGTGAAGCCTGCAGGATTTTAAATTCACCACTGGCATTTAAACGCAAGCCCTCGGAGTAATAATTCCAGAGACCTGCAGGGCCATCATCAAAGTCCTACAGGATGAATACATTAAGGTCCAATTCATTTTTTAATTTCCATATTCTAAATCCAAAATCATTAATACTCATTTATTTTTATGGAAAATAATGTCTTTCTGAATTTCCTTCCTGAAGTATTGAAAATACCTACACTAAAGTGTTTTGTGTATATTGTCTTAGCATTATTTTTTCTTCTTTTGTTGAGTACAATTTCAAAGCAATTCTGAAGAGTGGAAGGAAGTTACTACAATGGCAATTTCCCAATTGTGGCGGAGCTATAGATGGGAAACATGTTCGAAGCAATCCTCCCACCAAAGTCTGGCTCCTACTTCTACAACTACAAAGGCTTCTTCAGTATAATAATGCTGGCAGTGGTAAACGCCAAATATGAGTTCATCTACCTTGACATTGGCAAGAACGGTTGCAATTCTGATGGTGGAGTTATTGACCAGACAGAATTTCAAAAATGCATGCTGAACAGAACTCAACTGTGATGAAAACATTGAGGGGATGAACTTTGTATTTGTCAATGATGAAGCCTTCACACTGGGTGAAAATCTACTGAAGCCATTCCCCATGAGGAACCTTTCTAGGGAGCAAAGGATCTACAATTATAGACTATATTGCTGTGTAAAAAAAAAAGTATGTATGTATTTATATATAATTTTTTTACACACACACATACATGTGGGGGCCATGCAGATTTCAGCAAAACGGACTAGCCTGCTGCATCATGTTTCACTTTGATTTTCAGGGTGTCTTCAGTCCTCTGTAGGTTGATAATTTTCATTTTCATCAAACAATGGGGCATCCTTCTTTTCACACATTACCCAGTCCATATCAGTATAGATATCCAGCATGAGATTTTGCCACATTGAAATCTGATGTGTTTTCAATGTGTTCCTTTAATTGCTTTGAGCAGTGTGTATATATACACAGAGGGTCAGAGGTTTCACATCCCCCTAGAGAAGAAAGAAAACACCTCCCACAAGCTTTAACTGCTGAAGTCACAAGATTGCTCTAACTGTTATGTACATTGTTTTCAAATTAGATAGAGACATATGACAAATGATGAACAAATATGAACAAAAATAAAGTATACATCGACAACATATTTAGTAAATTAAATATCAAACTTTTTTATTTCCACATTACAAAAAATATAGCTACTTATCTCCTCTTTATGAAAAACAAATGCAATTTGTTTTAACCAGGCATGCACATTAGAGATGTAGACAATTAACTGTCAGATGTCACTTGCACAGTTGCTATAAGAATGTACATACATGTTTATGGAACTTCACTGTTACATAGTTTCTCAAAAATGAAATATGCAAATTTTTTGTAAACGATTATGTCGGTCACAATGACCTATGCACAGGTCAGCAGCCACTCCAAGGGATATTTCAAGTAGAGCAAATGCACAACACACAAAAACATGTGCAAAATGCTGTAAATGTTGGTATGTGTTTGTATTGTTGTTATTATGAAGTGTAAACATAATAAATGTCTATAGAGGTAGAAAATAAGGAGATACCCACATAAAGATTCCATAATGTAGTGCAATATAATTATTTGTAATGTAAGGACTGTAGGTGTCACAAGTTAGCCTGCAGTTTCTTGTTTGTGTATTCTTACCTCCTTGCTGCAGTGTTGTTCCTGATCCCTTTCACATGTGTGTTTGTCTGTGCTCACTTATGGGCATCGTCTGCTGTTCTCTGGGTTTATTTCCTTCACTTCCTGGCCCGCCTCCTTGTTTGCCTGCCTATATAAGACATGCTTAAGTCTAGGCCACTTTGCCTAAGCAACTTCCTAGTTGTCTGAGCTCCTGTGTGTTGCCATCTCCTGTATCCTGCATTGACTACTCGTGTACTGACCCCTGCTTCGTTCTCTGACTGTGCTTGTTTTCCACCAGTCCTAGTCTATCGGATTTCCGTGTGTCTCCTCTCATTGTACTCTGCTTCTGCGAGCGGTCTCTTCATCCTCAGCTGGGCGTACCCGGGGGCCGCGACCTGGTCCCAGCTTGCTGCAAGTCCATACCCACCATCAGGGGCTCTGGTGAAGAAGCAGGCTGGGGCTTAGAACCCCAAGTTGACTATCTACAAGGCTCACTACCACAGGTGCTGACAGTAGGAATATGATCAACTGGAAGCATGATCAAAGATTGTTATTATAAGGTCAAGATATCCAAATGTCACCCGAGCACTGGTGATATAGAGAACTTAAGAGTGAATTATCCATATTTACCAAAAAATATGGATGGTAATTGCAATCAGTGAAGCCAGCAAAAGGACCACTCTATTAAAGGATAAGTTCACCATTGGCAAAACAAAATTGCACAGCAATGCTGTTTTTAAGAAGTGACAGCTGTAAGGGGAACATCTCCCCATACTTCTGTCACAGGAAAGGGGCGAGGGGGGGGGGGTTAACAGGCAGCGGCTGCAGCATTGGGAAAATGTTACAGATTCCACCCTAAAAATGGGTGGAACATAGCATGTTCCCAAAGGAGATATTGCATTAAAGGTTTAGAGAAGCACAATTTACATTATTAAGTATCAAAAGGATAGCTTTGCAGTGTGCTTTTTAGAACCTGTTGGTTATTTCCTTCATTAGCGCACATATTGTAACACCAGACATTTACATGAAAAACTGAGCACAATAACAAAAAGCCAATAAAATGCTGTACACACAATTAAACATGTAATGAACAACAACAAGAACACAAAACGAAAACATATTGACAACTCTCTTGCCAGCTAGAATTTGCCAATAACGTCTATGGAGTCCTCCAGTCTGTGCAGATTCTCTAATTTTATGCAGTTCACCACAGCACTGGAATAAATCCATAGTCATGTGGGCAGTTGTGGCACTGCCAACCAAATGGCCTGTGAAAAAGTAATGTTAATAATCAATACAACATTGCTCAAAGAATTCCAATCATACAAGTAGATACATACAGATATTAACGTGTGAAGGACACATGGGGGTTTATTTACTAAAGCTGGAGAGTCCAAAATCAGACTCCCTTCTGCATAGAAACCAATCAGCTTCCAGGTTTCATTGTTTCATCTTTTTCACCTTCAGCTATTCAATGCATGAAGTAAACTTCCACCAACTGGAAGGGAGGGGGCTGAACTTCGCTGTGTGTGTCTCATAGAAACACAGAGCTGGCTCTGCAGCAAGCACGTATGAATGACCCCATTTCAAGCAGCTTGCTAGGGGGCAATAAGTAGGAGGGAGTGTCCAGGAGTGCCGGAAGGGTAGACAAGTGGTGGATCAGGCCTGCTGTGTGCAAAACTTTAGTATGGAAAAGGTAATTATGTTTTTTTATTTTTTAAATTGCAAACTACAAAAATCAAAATAACTGGTACATCCACCCAAAAAAAAAAATTAATACTCACCTACTGTGCCTGGATTCTTCATAAAGTACAGTTGCTGTCCCCTGACGTGTTGAATGCCCACAAATGTGCAGTTACAAATACACAATGTATGCTCTAAACATGTACAAATATTATTTGCACATACCTGTGGATTGCTCCTCCATATAGGATCCTAGTGTTTGTTCATGTTCCTGGTCTTCAGTTCGAGCCACCATGGTCTTAACATATTTGAACTTGCGTTGTTTTCTCTTTGCAAGCTGCTTCTTTATTTTTCCTTTAAAAAAAATAAAATGTAAACTTTATTTGTGCAGAAAAGAAAAAAAATCAATTTAAAAAAAAAAAATCGACTTATTTTTTGGATGAGTTGGTGAATGTGGCCTAGTTCGTCCGGTTCCCTGTGTTTAAGATCTGACCATCGTTTCCTGAGTTGATCTTTTGAGTGCAGGATGCCATATTTATTTTTGAGAGCTTCTATCACTTTATGCAGAATCCTATCTTTCCTTGTATTTGGCTTTCTGTAGTTTTTAAGCTTGCCATCATAGTCATTTCTTTCAAGCAGGAACACAAGCTCCACCATTTCTCTTCTGCTCATGGCTGTAGCCTTCACTTTTCTTGCAACCTTTTTGCTGCGCTCTTTTCTGGCAGGCTGTGTCTCCTCTGTGTCCTCCATGTTGCTTGCTAGTTAAAAATGTGTGGGCAGGGTGTGACAGGGGCGGAGCTCATGACACATGTTCTCTAGCTTCTCTAGCTTCCAAGTGATCGTTCAGTCACATCGAATATTTAGTTCCAAAACTCCAAAATATTGTCATCACAGGAAATGTAATTTCACGAACGAAGGTAAGCCTTGACATACTGATAATGCATCATATGTTGGATTTCTTTTTACAGGAGCCATGGCAGACAAATTTACATCGCTTGAATTCTTGCCCCAGTTCATTGACCAATACAAGCAGATGCCTTGTTTGTGGAAAGTCAAGTCAAAGGAGTACTCGGACAAAAATAAGAAGCACGAGCCTACACCAAGCTTGCTGAAATGTGAAAAGCTGTCTGTCCACAAGCTAATATAAATTATGTGAAACATAAAATTGCAAATCTGAGGACTGTGTTTAAGAAGGAGTTGAACAAAATCAGTGCATCTGAAAGGTCAGGGGCTGAAGCAGATGACATCTATGTACCAAGACTTTGGTACTTTAACATCTTGCACTTTCTCACTGATCATTGTGACTCCAGAACATCATTATCAACTCTTCCATCAACTTCTACAGAGTCTTTGTCACCTGAACTGTATGGAGATGACCAGGAGGAGCTACCACTGACACAGGAGCAATCAGTGACACAAGAGCAATCAGTGAGAACGGTAAACTATTGTATTTTTTAACACCTTTTTTTTCTGAAATGATCAATTCGTATTATTATGCACTATTTACCTACATATATGTCTATCATCTGACAGCACTTTAGAATTTTGGATGAATTATTAAATACTACCTAATTCCTTCCCATCCCTAGGAAATTTCGGATGAAACCATCATGCCACCACCAAGAACACCTGTGGCTAGACCCAGGAAGAGGAAAAATCAGGATGATGCTACTACATCCTTCCTAACCCAAGCTTCAGCAGTCCTACAGAGGAGAGCCGATGAACAGGATGCCTTTGGAATTCTTACAGCCAAAAAATTGTGCAACATGTCTGTTCACCAGAGACAAATGGCAAAGTACCTGTTGCTCCAAGTGATGAATAAAGGGGCAAGAGGTGAAATTACACAAAACACCTGTATTGCTGAATCACAACCTGCACCTCCAATGCCACCTCCATCAGCACGACCGCCTCCGTCATCCCTGCAGCACAAACCACAATGGCACTATCCTGCACCTGATCTTCAAACCTCATCATGGTGCCAGGATTATCATTACACAAATCTTTAGTTGAATGTCCTGTTTGCTACAACTTCTTGGTTTTCTAATATGAAGCACTTTGTTGTGGATTTGCATTTAGTTTAATGGTTATTTTTTTAACATGGTATATAGTTGATAATAAAATTCATTGTTGAAAATATATAATTTTTAATTGTGTTTTTTTTACAACAACATGCAAACACATACATTCATTGTGATGCAGTGCCATATGTAAAGTTTGCTTTTTGGGGGTGGGTTGAAGACAGCTGTTTATTGACATTAATGGCTGTAATGCTTTCGATTATTCTGTAGTGTTTATTTTCTTCTGGTTCTTCCAGGTCATAAGCAGCTTCCGATTATGAGTGGTCTTTCGCATCCAATTCTTCTTGTACGAAAACAGTACATTAAATGAACATCGTTCGTTCTGTTCCCGTACGACAAAAATTTTGCTGTGTGCCCCTTTGGTAATTTTCATTCGGAAGGTTGAAATCGGCTGTCGAAAATGATGTACACACCATCAGAAAATTGCGCGATTGTTCGTCGTACGAATACATTCACCCAATTTTCTTTCAGTGTGTATGGGGCATACGTTTACATAAAAAAATGCAAAATAAGCACAAGGGACATTACTTCAGTGTGATATGTCCCTTTTGCTTCTATCTTTTAGTTCAGTCGAAATCTTCCTGTTTCGATGCTAATCGTTGTAATCTTCAGGAGCGGCAATGGTTAATAGAACTCATAAACTGTCACAAGAACTCAACAAGACTTCCCAATTATGTCCAGTGTCCTCAGCTATCTCAGCCCACCCACATACAACTCATGGGGGTTTGTGGAGAGGTGCAGCATGGTGCAGTGGCAGTAATCACACAGAGTGTGATTGCAATAAACTTGAAACTTGTGTTGAGCAGAATGCCAAAGTTACATACACCCTAAGCGGGAGACCGCATCTTAAGGAATAAGTTTCGTGCACTTCGGTCTGGCTAGTCCAGTTCCAAATGGGGAGGATTCTTTGCAGAATAGCTAGTCTCTAACCTGTCCCTCCTCATCTGAAACCTTTCCCTACTGCTAAATACTTTCTCTAGAAATCGGGGTTTCTCTCTCTACCCTAGCCTAGAAAAGCATGCCAAAACCTGAGGGCATATAGACCCTGCTAACCCAAGATGGCCACCAAGGGTCACATGGCTGCAGTGTAGCCAAATGGAATGCTGCTCCATTGACCCAGGAAACCATAGAGAAACTATGTTTCCCTTGACTTCCCCTGCAGACTGTGGTACCACTCAGGTTGAGCGCCATCCACAGTGGATAAAACAGACTGTGGATAAAACCTTCCTATATGTTGAAGGGATGAAACATCCCTCTGGAAGCCTGCCCAATTTCCTCTACTCTGCCACCACCCCAACTCCTCTCCTCAAACTCCTCCTTTGCCTCCTGCTGCCAATGTAACTGACTTACAGGGATGGAGACAGTAGTCAAAGGATCCTGTTCACCTTGAGATAGCAGGATTTCCTCTTCTTATTCCTGGTTTTATGTGTCCAGTGTCCGACCTGTGGCAGCATGCAATGTTTGCTTCAGCAGGAACACCACACGGATTGGGTTGCTCATGCCTGCCTCATCATGGCTCACCATTCTGGTTGCCTCTGTGAATTGTGACAAAATGTTGCATGCATCCTAAATCAGGAGCCAATGGAAAGGTGAAAAGGCCCTCCCAGAGCATTTTCTAGGGCTTACTGACACAGATACTCATTGAAGGCCTACTTCTGCCTAAAGTAACTGCATATTCTTTTGGCCTACCATCGGATATCTTGGAAGCCAGGACACCTAACCTGTAACCATTGCAACACCAGGTTCAGGACATGTACCAGGCAAGGCACGTGTGTGAACTTTCGTGTGGAAGGTTGTCAGCAGGTCAGTGCTGTTGTCACACATGATCTTGCCTTGCACAAGATGCCATGGGATTGGCCACCTCTTGGCCTGCCCCTTCTTTGCTACCAGAATCTCTGGCCTAGTGTGGCTTCTGTCCCCTAGGTACACCAGCTGTAAAATATCCTGGCGACATTTCCCTTGCACAGACTATGGATCACCTGGGGAGGTTTAGTTGTTCTGAGGAGTCACCAAATGCAGCCATTGAGGAGGAAATAAAGATGACTGCCCTGTATCCTACTTGCATCGCTCCAAGCTTCCAGCAAATCTACCCAGTGGGCTGTAAAAAAGATATAACATCCCTACGCATGCTTGCTGGTCCACATGTCTATGGTCATGTGGACCCTGCTCCTGATGCGGTCCAGCAATGTGAAGACATTATTTTCGACATCCTTGTGTAGTTGATGGATGGCCCTCGCCAAAAAACTGTCGGCTGGGTACTGACCAATGTAGTCCAACACATGCTATAAACTTCGCCAGCTGGAATTGGAACAGCAATAAACCAGCAAGTTTTGCCAAGCTGACACTGAGAAGAAAGAAAAAACAAAACAAAAGAAAAAAAACACAAAAAATAGGGGGCAGCAGTGAAATAGCAACTGAAAGTGTTACTGACACACACAAAAAAGGTAGACTTTTGGATGTATGCACTGTGAGCAAAGAGGGGGCTCCACAATAATATATAGCCCACTACACCGCAATTTACAGAAATGTAGCACAATACAGCACAGTGAACACAGGGAGCGTGCACAATAATATTTAGCCCTTCACATTGCAATTCACTGTAATGTAGCCCAATACAGAACTGTGTAGAACACTGCATATAGCAATATATAGCAGCAGCTGTCTATCTCTCCCTGATATCTCAGCTCTCTCTATCTACTCCAAGTCTCCAACACACGACAAAAGGCTCCAAGGAACCCTGACTTTTATAAAGACAGGGCTGGCAGATTAAAACATTTTCATTATTGGTCATTCTAAGCCATGTGACCACAATTCAAAGGCCAATACATTATTGCTAATTAGTTGCTATAGTGGCAAACAGCTGCATTGGTTTGTCATTTTCCCAATCTGCGAATGATGGTGTTTGCCTCCAACTCATGTTTATCCTGAACCTGAAGCTCATTCCTATTGAGTGTAACATAATTTTTACCTATCCTATTTCTTGCTAATTTCCACTAAAAAATGTATATACAAAAATGAAGAGATATCCAGGGTTAAGGTACTGTATGGGTGGGGAGAGGGTGGAGCCACAGAATACAAGACAAACTAAAACACCATCCAGATCAACACACAGCACAGTAACAGAGAAAAGTAGAAGACCAGGTCACAGGATCACATCCAGCAGAGCGGGGACCATGGCATAATTCCCGAATTTTGGACTCAATGGTTTCACACTCTTCAGAGTGAAACAGCTACTGCAAGAGACAAGATACATCAGACCAAGGGCTGGTTGCACAGAAATTTTTTTTTTAAGTATGGCAATGGCCTTTTTTTCAAATATGTTGAAAACATTTTACTTGAATATTTTATTAAAAAGAGCCTTGACTTATGCACAGTAGCACTCTGTATTCTATTCTGCTATTTCTACTATAATTGAAAGATTTTTCTTTACTTAGACTCATTTTCCAATGCTTTCCTTCAGTAATTGCCCTTAGAAAATATACTAAATATATTAATGCTCTTTTGACTAGCAACTCAAAGCTCTAAATAGCTTATGGAAATGATTCTACTTGGTTCAAGTATTAATCAATGAAGCCTTGCTAAATATATACCATGTTTTGTGTTACATAAATACAGCATACATACACAAGAAAACTGCTATTTACTTTATACTTTGTTATAATTATTTGGTCAAAAGAGCATGTTTGAAAATCATTTTATTGACAATATACAGATATGACATTCAAGCACTGTATTCCTTATATACGTGTATATATGTAAGCAGATTGAAACTGTTTAATAGATTAGGTACTGTCCCAGGCTGGGTGGGAAATGAGCTCCCTTCTTCCAGTGCACGGGTTTTTCGGAGCTTCAGCTAGCCCACCTGTGGTATAAATTGGGGGGGAAGGCTGAGGGGCCCTGGAGAACCCTCTGAGAGTTTCCATATTTTCTGGTGCTGTGCTACTGTTTCCAGTTCCAGGAGAAGCCCAAGCTGTCTTCCTGATTTACTGAGAGTCCCGGGATGCCTCATCTATGGATTATGCCACCAACTATGGACTGTGCCAACCTCAATAGACTCTGTCTCGATGAACTGTCACCTGCAAGGTATGCCTGGGCAATCTATTAATTGGTTAGGGTTATTGAAGGAACCATTTGCATTTTTTATCATGTTTTGCACTACAGATGAACAGTAAAGATTATTAATTTTTTCTCAAGTCTGGTCTGAAGTTATTCAGAGAGGTGCATAATGAGGCTGGCATATACAAAAGAACCTGGACCTATAATAGCATTAGAGGGGTATGAAGAATGCTAAATTACAGTATCAAGTCAGTATGCTAAGGAATAGCACGGTCATTGCTAATGGTAACTAAGTATATGCTCAAGACACCAAGGAACCAGTCAAGGTGTGGTACCTGGGTAAGGTGAGGTGTCCTCCGGTAGCGTGGGAGTCACTATTTGGGCTCCCTCCCTAGCGGTCCATCTGCCATAGCAACTGGGAGCAGACCAGTATTACAGAGGTCCTCAGCCTAACTGTACGGAACGGAAGAGGAAGAGTTAATACAAGAGATGTAGGAGATCCACGCTACGTGACTGTAGGATCCCATTCTGTTACTGAGAGTGAGGTAGCAGAGGTACACTGGCTGGTGGAGGTGGTGCGGCTCTACCTGCCACTCAGAATGCAACACATAATAGTTGCTGTATGTAGAGCTATGGGACAACACTTTATCAGGAACTCAGCTTCATTCTACATGCAGTGCCAGCTCACCTCTAGGTCAGGAGACTGCCTTAATGTTAGACTGTGCACATGACCGCAGTTCCTGCCTGGCCCTGGGCTTGGGTGAGCATGCCTCTGGCAAAGGTACCCCTAGAGCATGGGGGCCCACCTACAATATGGTGTAGCTGGTAAAACCCAACTGCTGTACATATATATATATATATATATATATATATATATATACATATATATACAGTGCTCAGCATAAATGAGTACACCCCTTTTGAAAAGTAAGATTTTAATCAATATGTCAATGAACACAAGAGCACTTTTCAAGATTTTGACAAAACTGAGTTTTATAGAACATTTGTTTAGCTCATTATATGAAAGTAAGGTTAATAATATAACTTAGATTACAAAATCTTCAGTTTTACTCAAATTAGTTGATGCAAAAATGAATACACCCCACAAGAAAAACTACTACATCTAGTATTTTGTATGACCTCCATGATTTGTAAGAACAGCACCAAGTCTCCTAGGCATGAAATGAACAAGTTGGCGACATATTTCAACATCTATCTTTTTCCATTCTTCAAGAACGATCTCTTTTAGAGGCTGGATGCTGAATGGAGAGTGATGCTAAACTTGTCTATTCAGAATTCCCCATAGGTGTTCGATTCGGTTCAGAACAGGAGACATACATGACCACTGAATCACTTTCACCCTGTTCTTCAGAAATGCAACAGTGGCCTTAGATGTATATTTTGGATCATTGTCATGTTGGAAAACTGCACCATGACCAAGGGCACAGAGTGATGGTAGCATTTTCTCTTTCAATATAGAGCAGTACATCTGTGAATTCCGGATAACATCAATGAAATGCAGCTTCCCAACACCAGCTGCACCCATGCAGCCCCACAGAAGGACACTGCCACCAACATGTTTCACTGTAGGCACCATGCATTTTTCTTTGTACTCCTCACCTTTGTGATGTCATACAGTTTTGAAGCCATGAGCTCCAAAAACATTTATCTTGGTCTCATCACTCCAGGGTACAGAGTCCCAGTAGTCTTCTTCTTTTTCAGCATGGGCCCTGGCAAATTCTAGGCGGGCATTTTTGTGCATCGGCTTTAAGAGAGTCTTCCTTCGTGGATGACACCCATGCATGGAATTCCTGCAGTGTGTGCCATATTGTGCCACGGGAAACAATCACCCCAGTTTGGCTTTCTACTTCTTTAGCTAACTGCAGTGAACTTGCATGGCTTTTTTCTTCAGCCTTTTTCATCAGAGGATGCTCCTTTTCAGCTGTTAACTTCCGTGGACGGCCTGGTCATCTCTGTGAGATGGTTACAGTTCCATCATCGTTACATTTTTTTATCACTTTTGATACAGTAATCTGACTGATAAGTAAAGCTTTGCTGATCTTCTTGTGGCCTTCACCTTTCTTGTGTAAAGATATTATTTTCTTTCTCAGGCCTTGTGACATTTCTCTTCCATGTGGTGCCATTGCTGAAAGCATGAAATGGGAAGGGCTTTTTTTTGCTAAGTAACACCCTTTTATAATGGACTGTCTGCTGGACACCTGTTTGATGAATAATTAGACTCACCTGCAGTTGAATCCTTGTTAATTAGGATTTTGTTGTGTAAAATGTAGCTTTGCTGCTAAGTTTTTCATTGGGGTGTATTCATTTTTGCAACATGGTCTTGAATGAATTTGTTAGGAAAAATACTTTTTTGTGTATGCAAATGAACAAATCTTGTTTGCAATCAATGGCTGGCATTTGTGGGAGTATTTTGCGGTATAGTGCCCCATAGGAAATGTTGATTCTGAAAGGAAAGATGGTCACTCTGAGCTCCAGTAATCCTGTGGGGAGATGGAACAATGCTCTTTCTCTTGTCCATGCTCCATGTGGGACACAGAGACACACAACAGAAAGGTTGAGTAAATTTTACACCATTTTAAGTGGTTGTGAATTGATACAAGTGAGCTTAATTACAAATTACAGGAGCATCACAAACTTGGTATACAACTATTTCTTACAATCTTGAGAAGGTGCCAATAATTTTGTCCAGTCCATTTTTGGGGTTTGGCGTGAAATGTGTCAGATTTGGCTTTTTGTTTCTCCACTTTTTCTGTCTTATTAATACAAACGAAAGAAATAAACATGAGAATGCCTAAACATCTGTAATTTCAACAATTTTCTGAGCAAAGTGTGTGCACATATATATATATATTCATTTTCAGTATCAGCAGTAGTCAGCAAAGTTAGCCCCCGTGATTTACTCAGCACAGGTTTCTTTTATCATATATAATGAAATTTGTAATATATTATAACTGTTTGGTATACTTGATTACTCAGACTTAATTTTTCCTCCAAAGAAGACAATAAATTCTTAACTGTCCCACCAGAAACACTTTGTGTACCACTGTAATGAAGAGAAATTGCAGATTGGAATCTCCTTAGAATGCAATACTACTTGAGGTTCCTGGTCCCTGGACTATGTCCTGCAATGGCATGGGGCTAGGAACCAATGAGAACAGCAGGCAAACCAGGAGTTTGAAACTAGTGTTTGTTTCTGAAGTGACTTCAGGTGGCTACGTCTCCTCATTGCTGCTGCATTTGTTAACTTCGGCAGTGGGAGACCTTATTTACTATGTTTTTTGCAGGAAACTTTTTATGGCACTGTGCTTCTAGTGACAGAGTCACTTTAAAATAGGTGAGATTGCTCAGAAAAGAGGGGCAGAGGAATTTGTGTGCAAAAGTGGGGAATTTTCCCCTGAGGAACAGAAGAAAGCTGTGTGTATGGACTATAATAGGTTAGGGTCAAAGCAGTCTGTCAGTTATGGAAAAAATAGGGGTTGATTTACTAACGGCAAATAGACAGTGCACTTTGCAAAATGCAACGTAAATGCTCCAGAGCTCAGAGCTCAGTAAATGAGGTAACGTTTCACTTTGCAAAGAATTCCCAATCACATGCAAGGAAAATAAAAAAAAAAAAACAGAATTTTTGCTTGCACATGAATGGACGATGGAAGTCAGCAGAGCTTCTGCTCATTTACTAAGCTCTAGATCAACTGCTCTTGCAGAGTGCAAATGCACTTTGCAAAAGTGCAGAGTCCATTTGTCAGTAAATCAACCTCACAGTCCATTGCAAGTCCTGCTAGCCTTGCTGAGACTTGCCAGTCCTTGACAGGTGACACCTGCATTACAGTATAGGTAAATGACACTGGACTTTTTGATGCTTTTTATATACTGCTGCAATTAATGTGATTGTAGTCATATTAAAGAAATACTAGAGTGCAACTGCAAGAATATTCCTCTCTTCAGTGTAATTCTGCTCTGCAGTTCTGTTGTATAAGGACACTGCAAAGATACATTTGTAAGATATAATTCCATAGCAACAGCCGTGGGCAGAAACACATAGAACGGAATACAAGACTGTGTCATCCATTCATTGTGCTTCATTCCCGATGCTCGGGAGTAAAACATTATGTGATGATCAATTCACTATGAAATGAAAGTTTACGTCAGCAATTTCCAGTTTAATCTAATTATGGACCTGTGAAAATGTTCTTACACCCACTTTCCCTTTAGGCTTGCAGCTTCAAGAATAACAACTTGATTTGTCCAGTTTAATGAAATGGAAATAGAAGACACTTTATGTAGTTAAATCTATTTTTCAGTTTTTTATAACTGTATATAGGCTAAGGTTAAAAGAATCAAAAGGGCACATTCACAATTATATGCATGTTTTTGCATACATTAGCACACATTTTTAGCCATACTGATGCTCTTTGTGGTATGTTGCCCATTCAATGGGCCTGATACATCCACATTCAAAAGACATACCTGCCTATTTTTTCTTAGCACACCACAAGACAGCACATTTATTCCTAATTACTATACATTTACACAGGGCCACCATGGGGAGGGGCAGCCCATACACAGGTAGGGGGCCCGGGCATCTCCAGAGGCCCAGTCATCAGAGTTGCCACCTGTCTATTTTTGATCCAGACAGTCCAGGTTTTGACACCTGTGTCTAGCTTTCAGTCCACCTGAAACCTGGACAAAGATATCTCCAGTCCAACGGTCCTCTCCCAGTGCCGAAGCAAGTTCCAGGTGCTCTGCTCCGGTGAAGATTCCAATCCTGTGTCTGTCCAGCACAGCAGTCCCTGCCCGTAGTCTCCCTCCTCTCCCTTCACACAGTGGGAGGAAAATAGCACTACAGTAGAGCTTCTCCACCTCTCAGCCCTTGCCGGTAAGGAGGGGACTTTAGGGGCAGGGGGTGCTAATACGAGGGGACTCTGACCTACTTGCTACTGTAAAAGGGATCTAATGGAGGTCTCTAAGGGGTGGGGGGGTGCTAGGGACTCTGACCTAATTGGTTCTGTAAGGGGGAGCGCTGATATAACGTGAATCAGAGCTAATGGGGGTCTCTAAGGGGGGTTCTGTCTGCTGATCTAATGATTGGTGACCAACCATTTATCAGCAGTCAGCACCCCCCCCCCCAAGTAACCCTCCATTAGATCAGAGTATCTTTATATTAGCAATCCCCCTAAGAGACCCCCCCATTAGATCAGAGTCCCCTTAAATCAGCCCCTCTTAGAGACCCCTATTAGATCAGAGTGTCCTTATATCAGCACCCTCCTCCCTGCACCCCCCTTAGAGACCCCCTTAAAGGGGGTGATGTAATAAGGGGACTCTGATCTAATGCGGTTCTCTATAGGAGCCCCTGCATTATGAAGGGGGGAAGGACACTTACTGTTGCCACCTGTCTGAGATTCACCCAGACAGTCAAGGTGTTGAGTGTTGTGTCCAGGTTTCAGTCTGTCTGTCTCTTTGCTACATAGAGATGTCTGTTTGCTGGATTGGACAGTCTCTTTGCTGAATATATCTAGATGTCTCTTTACTGGATCTGGCTGTCTCTTTGCTGAATTGGGTTGTCTCTTTGCTTGATTGGAATGTCTCTTTGCTGAATATATGGGGATGTCTCTGCTGAATATATGGGGGTGTCTCTTTGCTGGACTGGGCTGCCTGTTTGCTGAATATTTGGGGCTGTCTCTTTGCTGGGTTGAGCTGTCTCTTTGCTGAATATATGGGGATGTCTCTTTGCTGAATATTTGGGGCTGTCTTTTTGCTGAATTGAGATATCTCTCTGCTGAATATATGGGCTGTCTCTTTGCTGAATATATGTGGATATCTCTTTGCTGACATTTTGGGGCTATTTCTTTTCTGGATTTGGCTGTCTTGTTGCTGAATATATGGGGCTGTATCTTTGCTGGACTGGGATCTCTTTTTGCTGGATTGGGTTGTCGCTTTGCTGATTATATGGGGCTGTCTCTTTGCTATATGGGTGTGTCTCTTTGTTGGATTGGGATGTATCTTTGCTGAATATATGGGGCTGTCTCTTTGCTGAATATATGGGTATGTCTGTTTGCTGGTTTGGGATGTCTATTTGCTGAATATATGTGGCTATTTCTTTGAATATATGGGAAAGTTTCTTTGCTAAATATTTGGACTGTCAGTTTGCTGAATATATGGGAATGCCTCTTTGCTGGATTAGACTGTCTCTTTGCTGACTACATGGGGATGCCTCTTTACTGAATTGGACTGTCTCTTTCCTGGATTGGGCTGTCTCTTTGCTGAATTTATGAGGATGTCTTTTTGCTGAATATATGGGGCTGTCTCTTTGCTAGATTGGGCTGTCTCTGCTGAATATTTGGGGTTGTCTCTTTGCTGAATTAGGCTGTCTCTTTGCTGACTATATTGGGATGTCTCTTTGCTAATTGTTTTGGCCTGTCTCTTTGCTGAATATATGGATATGTCTCTTCACTGGATTGGGCTGTCTCTTTGCAGAGTATATGGGGCTGTCAGTTTGCTGACTATTTGGTGCTGTCTCTTTTCTGAATTAGGCTGTCTCTATGCTGAATATATAGGGCTGTCTCCTTACTGGATTGAGATGTCTCTTTGCTGAATATATGGGGCTGTTACTTTGCTGAATATATGGGGATATCTCTTTGATAAATTTATAGAGCTGTCTCTTTGCTGAATATATGCGGCCGTCTCTTTGCTGAATATATAAGGATGTCTCTTTGTTAGATTTGGATTTCTCTTTGTTGAATATATGGGGATGTCTCTTTGCTGAATATATGAGGCTGTTTCTTTGCTGATCATATGGGGATGTCTCTTTTCTGAATATATGAGGATATCTCTTTGCTGGATTGGGATGTCTCTTTGTTGAATATATGTGGTTGTTTCTTTGGCAAAATATATTTCCTTACTGTTAAATTTTGAAAGCACTGATGACTTGGAATCCACTTTTCATTTTATATATTAAGTTGTATATTAAGTTATATATTAAGTTGTAAGAGTGTTAATAAAAGTGGGTGCACTGAAGGGATTCTGTGGGATGGCCTTGCATTCCAATTTAAAATGAGTATAAGTAGTTCAAATATATAATATCAATGACTAATACCTAAAGAAAACTTCAGGATAAAGCATTATACAGGAGAAGGAAAGAGCTTGCAAGTCCATTTACCCTTGCACCCATTCCAGAGATTCCATCTTCTTTATCCTTTGAGTCCAGAAGCAACTGCTCCTTCATCTCGGGCTCCTATGCAGATACATATTTTATGGATACTCAGAGCAGAGTACTTATAGCAGTTACTTACAGGACAAAGGGAGGAAGTGATTGGTTCTTTCTCTTTAAAAGATCTACATTATTTTAAGGGGGACCAAACTGAGTGAATTTGGAACTTCAGATATTCCCTCCCCCCTCACACATACACCTCTCTTAAATAAATCACTTAATCCACACATGGCTTTAAAGAAACACCATCACTTTACTCATTCAAAATATGCTGTCTCCCTGTACTTCCACAATACTCTTTAATGGATTACGCCTTCCAAGATTGAAGGAGCATGTGACCTCCTGTAGGGGACAGTGCTCAGGCATGAGGGTCCAATCTGTGACATACTGATACTGTGACATGGTGGGGTGCCATGATGTCATTTCACATCCCAATCTTACAAAAACAAAAACATTTCACACTCTATCCAAAACCTTAAAAACATTTTGGCTGTAGTAAAGGATCAATAAAACAACTGTAATGCTGCCCCGTTGGAGCTGTTGGATAGGATGGGTCCTCTGTTCTTTGCTTCCACCTTCTCAAGAACCTCAGCCCCTCTGAGATACCAGGCTGAGTGTAAAAACTTACAATATCACAGGGAATCACTGAAAGTAATAGTTAGTACCCAATGATAGTGCTATATAAAATAAAATAGGCTCCAATCCAGGTAATAGGAGCTAATTTTATATATTGTCACCCAATATGGTTAATAACTAGGCAAGAAAAAATGGATTAACATTGGTAGCATATAAACAGTAAGAACTAGGCATAAGATGACTTTTGGGGGATTATTTACTAAAGCTGGTTCACTCAGAATCTGGTGCACGTCTGCATGGAGACCAATCAGCTTCCAGGTTTTATTGCTAAAGCTTAATTGAACAAGTTGAGTTTTGAAGCTGATTGGCTACCATGCACAGCTGCACCAGATTCTGAGTCAACCAGTTTTAGTAAATCTCCCCCTTGGTGTCCAGATCAGCATAAACAGTAGCAAGGCCACTTCAAGTGCAGCAGTGAGCAGAAGTAAAGTTTAATCTACTGAGTGCTGGAACTATAGTGCTAGAGCATATTTATGGCAACAATGTTAGTTCTAGACCGACTTTGTATGCACTGTCAAAAAGTAAAGGAGGATGGTAGTGGAGGGGGCAGGGAAACAAAGGGGGCTTGCAGAATAATTATTATGGGAGGGGCAGTCCTTTGAAATTTTCTTCTGCTGACTATTGTTGGGGCCCTTTAAGAGCTTTGTTGCACTTAACAACAGCCCCAGTTAACCTGCATGCAGTATAGGTACAGTATAGGTATGGTGTAGTCTCGGCACAGGTGTAAGGTCGATGTGGTGCAGATGAGGTATAGGGTTGTTATAGGTGCAGTCTAGGTATGGAATAAGTACAGTACCTAGTGCAGTGTGGATGTGGTATAGATTGGGCACACCTGGTGTCCTGCTAGCAGTATCAGCTATGGGCAAATAGCCCTCTCACCAGTACCCAGGATGCTGCAGTGACCTCTCTCTGTAGAAGGGGGGGCTTCAGTCCTGCTCTCAGGGGCTCAGTCCCTGCTAATAGTATCAGGAATGGGCAAATAGCCCACTCACCAGTCCCCAGAACACTGCATTGACCTCTCTTTGTAAAAAGGGGGGGCCCCTCAGTCTTTCCCTGAAAGTTTCCAGTGATCAGTGATGGGCAGCAGAGGGTGAGTGGCAGGCCCTGCCTGGGACAAAAAATAGGCCTGAACATTTTGGACTAAGCAGCCCCAAGCATGAGGACCCTTTCCTCGGAGCCCGGTGGCAAGACGCCAGGGCCTGTTCTTTGCCAACCCTGGTAGTTTTGCCACTTGTGTCAGTAGGCTTTTATTTTTATAACATGTTTTATAATTTGATATTTTATTATTTTTTTTACAAGAAAGAAAGAAGAGACAGAGAGAGGGAGGGAGGGAGAGAGAGAGAGGGAGAGAGAGAGAGAGAGAGAGAGAGAGAAAGAAAGAAAGAAAGAAGGAAAGAAAGAAAGAAAGAAAGAAAGAAAGAAAGAAAGAAAGAAAGAAAGAAAGAAAGAAAGAAAGAAAGAAAGAAAGAAAAAGAAAGAAGGAAAGAAAGGAGGGAGAGAAAACACAAGGCTGGTGGGGAGTGTGGGTGGGGTAGACACAGGAGGAGAGGGCGAGAGGAGGAGCAGCAGAACCAGCTTTCTCCCTCCTCTCCCGTTTGTGGTGGGCAGGGAACTGCCAGCACAGGGGACAGAATATGCTGACAGATGCTCCGCAGCAGCGGCAGGGAGGGTGTAACCCAGCAGAAGCACTGCAGGAGATGAGGGGGGGGGGCGGCCGCAGGGGGAGCATACAGGAGCCCATGACATGCAGGAGATGGGATAGGAGGGGCGGCTGGGTGGCACGTAGAGGAACCAAGAAATGCATAGTCCAGTTCCTCTATGTGCCACCCAGCCACCCCTCCTATCCTGGTGGCACCGGCCCACTGGGCAAATGCCTGGTGAGTGGACACTTTAGTCTTCCTGTGGCAGCGATGCATGTGATGTGAGCTGTGCGCCGTTGCCCCTGGATATCCTTACTTCCAGTCTCAGGCTTGGATCTCTGCTGGTATGGTCTCCCGCTGGCAAGTGAATATCCAGACAGATGTGCTCTCTCTAACTCCCTTGGTGCCAAGAGAAAGAACTTTCCTGATAGTTTAATAACAATAATCTCTCCACTCCTGCTGCACTGTGTCTATTGGGATCAGTAGTATAACTATTGTATAGTAGCCATTATACAGCTGCTTTCACAAACTACAACTCCCAGGATTCTCAAGTCTCTGCATAAAAGTCTATGCACATGCCTGGCTTCAGTGTTTCATATACTGATAGTCCTGACTAATAATAAGGTTGTGTTCTTTAACCCTTTTTATAAGTTATGTATTGCAGGTGGCTCATTCACATGTGCATGTATCTAAATCCAAACAAATCGTTGAGACTGTAAAGGCACATTTGAAAGTGATCATTGGGAGTTAGTAAGCATGTATCCCATTAACACTTTTGAGTGTTTATGTTAAGCGGTGGCACTTTATGCTATTAGGAGGGAATGAACTTTCCATTTATTAACACTTATTACACTTGAATGGGACTTGTACACACAGACTTTGTTTCACTCGCTTTTATATTATTATTTGCATATGATTATATGTTATAAGTTATGTTTCTATATTTTGAACACATGTAACTAATCATTTAGGTCGAGCACAACACATTTTATGTAAGTTAATAAATGTGAATGTTTTGTAAGAGACTATTGTAAGTGGATGTTAGTACATCACTTGAACACAATGATAGTACTCAGCTGCCCTCGAAGCAAGGTAACATTGACCTATAAGTTTTGAAGTTGTGATGTTTATGTAATAAATGAGATGCTTTAGACTGTAGCTGAGCTGCCGAACTGTTGCTCTAAAAAGTTAGGTGATTTTCAACTGCTCCTATCTCACTGGACATTTCCCTTATCCAGCCAGTTATGGTCAGATCAGGTAACAATCAGGTTCAAGTTTTTCCCAGACCTGGGTGCAAAGATGTTTTATTTTCTCTTCTCTATGGGCGGCATAGGCCTATCCTTACCCCTAATCTTGCAATGAGTGGGGAACAAAAATTGGAGAAAAGAAGAGCCTAAGGCCTTTTTCTCTGATGTATCTCTGCCTCCATCTCAGCCCAAGATCAGTAGGGAAACTAAATGTACAAGGTGTGACAATTTAATTCCCTGAATGGTCTGTAAATACAATGTTTGCTTACCTACGTATTGTAACCTTTAAAGTAGTCCCATTGTGAAGCGACACTATTCTAGGCAGTTGTGCCATTGCCAGAAACATTCCTGAAATTAGTTTCTTTGCTGCAGCATGCTGGATATCCAGGATGTCACCAAATCTGTGTCCTTTTAAGGCATTTTTTTAATTTTAGAAACAGTCAAAAGTCACAAAGGAGTAAGGAGGTTGGTCAAGTTTCAGAATGGATTTCTGGGCCAGGAATTCGCAAACTATTAACATATCAAGTGCAGGAGCATTGTTGTGGTGGACAATCCACTTGTCAGGCCAGAGTTCCAGTCTATTCCTCTGAACAGTTTCCCATTCCCACTCTGTACACATTTTCAACTGTCCTTTGTGTTTTTGGCTGCTGACCTCTTATGTCATCATGGATATCTTCATTGTCAATGGCTGTGTGACTCTCCACCATAATTTTGCATTTTGGGAATTAAATAGTCACACCATACAGTAAGAAGGTCTTTAAGAGATTTTACTCTACTTTCCCCATTGTGGTATTGTAACAGAGGTTCTGTTATTTGATTTACATGAAAAGTTCTCCAATCAGGAGAAGGAGTTGCTGATGTGTAAAAGTCTCCCTGCCATGACAGTCAGAGAAGAAAGGCCATTCTACTGGTGATAAGAGAAACTGAGGCTTACCATGTAAGGTCTTCACAGAGTTCCCTGTCTTGTGAGAGCACAGGACTAAAAACTTGCTCCTCAGAAGACTTTCAGAAGCATGTCCCAGTCTCTGATGAGGGCATAGGACTGTAAAAAATGCATCAGCTTGCTATCAGTAGCTTTATTGCCACTGCATTAGATGCATGATCTGTTTCAGATGTTGTTTTGCTCCATCTTTAAAGTATTCTGTAAAAGTCCCTGAGAATGCAGAAGAGTGGGCACCCATGGTTTCCAATGGCACTAATAAAGAATCTGTGAAGTAAACGCTAGTTGAGGGGGTGGACGATTGGCACAAGCTACAATGCGAAGAGGCTGCATAAGTGTAGCTACAGTGCTCCCTGGTTCTGCCCCACAAAAGGAAACAAAGAAAACAGAGAGAACTGGACACCTACAGATGGATGTATGAGGTCTACTGGGTGAAGGCCGTTCATTTCTGTAGAAGGATGGGTTTGAGCCTTAGGTGACATTGCTTGGGCACATTGGCTGAGAGTGTACCCCTGGAAGCTCCCAGTGTTATGAGAAAGTATTTTTTTTTCTGTGATGTTTCCTTTTATGTTTGGCCCTCCAGCACAAATCTTGAATATCTTCCACTGCTCACCGCTAATCTGGTCTTATAAGAATGTATCATTGAAGGTGAATGCTTTTTTTTTTAACAAGAAAATTGCTCTGCACCTAGTCCTTGGCCTACCTTTACCATTTTATCAAAAACACAGGAGAAGGGAAACTATAAAATAGTTGTGTGCCATTAGCTTTCACGTCTGGAGCATGACCTGGATTTCCCAAAGAGCCTCGTATGAGTCATAGTCACAAGAAATCATTACACTCTATTGCCAATGCATTTTGTTGGAGAAGAAATGGGATTATAAAACTGTGCTCTATGAAGCATACCCCCAAGGTGTTCCAGTTTTTGACAGATGATTCCAAAATTTCCTCTGTTGAATGAGGCGTCTTAGTCTCCAACACCCACTGCGTGCATAGAAAAAAAATCACATTCTATTTCTTTTTTTTTTGTACTTTTTATATATAGCACAAAGAGTGACATACTTTATGTACCTAAAGAATATATTAGTAAAGTTTAAATGAACATGAATATATCACCATGGCAACTAGCACAGCTGCTTAGCTCCAGCTGCATTTTTTTTTCAGGGTCTGTTAGTGCTGTAAAAAACCTGGCCTGCAAGCCTTGACTTTCAGATGAAGTTGATGAAATGGCACCCTTCTTACATCCCATTATGTAGCGCACAATTGTCAGTGACCTAAACAGCCAACAGCTTGATGGAGCATAGCGAAACCCTCCAAAACAAAAAAGTTAGCAAAGACACAGTCAAGGAAATTTATAAAACCAATGGCCACTGCTCCGTACTCTTACTACTTGACCTCTCTGCGGCTTTTGATACGGTTGACCATCCCCTTCTCCTCAAAAAACTCCACTCTCTTGGCCTCAGAGACTCTGCTCTCTCCTGATTCTCCTCCTACCTATCACAGCGCTCCTTCAGTGTTACCTATAACGCTGCCTCCTCCTCTTCACTCCCTCTTTCTGTAGGGGTCCCTCAAGGTTCTGTCCTTGGACCCCTTCTCTTCTCCATCTACACCTCCTCCCTTGGTCACTTGATAAACTCGCAAGTACCATCTCTATGCTGATGACACACAAATCTATCTTTCTACCCTTCACCTCACCCCTTCAGTCTCCTCTCACATTACTAACCTACTAAGTGACATATCGGCATGGTTGTCACTCCACTTCCTCAAACTCAATCTTTCCAAAACTGAGCTCTTAGTATTCCCCCCCAGCCTGTGCCCCTCCCCTAACTTCTCCATCAAGATCAATAACACAATCATCAGTCCCTCCCCTCATGCCAGGGTACTAGGCATAATCCTAGACTCCCATCTGTCCTTTCAGCCCCAAATCCAATCACTGTCCAAATCTTGTAGAATTCACTTCCGCAACATCTCCAAGATATGCCCGTTCCTAACCTCGGAAACCACTAAGCAACTTATCCACTCCCTTGTTATATCTCGCCTTGACTATTCTAACTCCCTCCTCATTGGCCTACCTCATCACAGGCTATCCCCTCTTCAGTCTATCATGAATGCTGCTGCCAGAATCATCCTCCTTACTAACCATTCTGTATCTGCCACCCCTCTCTGCCAATCCCTCCACTGGCTTCCCGTTGCCCAACGGATAAAATTCAAAACATTAACAATAACGTATATAAAGCCATTTATAACTCTGCCCCAAATTACATCACCAATCTTGTCTCTAAATATTACCCAAACCGTACTCTCCGCTCCTCGCAAGACCTCCTGCTCTCTAGCTCCCTTGTCTCCTCCTCCCATGCTCATCTCTAGGACTTCTCCAGAGCTTCCCCCATCCTCTGGAACTCTCTACCTCAATTTATCAGACTATCGCCTACTCTGCTCACTTTTAGGCGATCTCTGAAAACCTATCTTTTCAGGGAAGCCTATCCTGCCCTCAGCTAATAATGGAATCTTCTACCCTTCCAATCAGTCCATCCCCCACAGTTACTACCTTTTGTACCACTAGCCCCTCCCTCCTAGATTGTAAGCTCCAAGGAGCAGGGCCCTCAAATCCCTCTTGTATTGAACGGTATTGTTGATGTATTGTCTCCCGTTATATTGTAAAGCGCTGAGCAAACTGTTGGTGCTGTATAAATCCTGTATAATAATAATAATAAAGAGTATCTACGATAATTTTTAGATTTCCGTTGTGCTTGAGAAATGTTGCTGCTTGCCCCAAATTCATGTACCTTTTTCTAGCATGACAAACATGCCACTCTGCTACACAGTGTACTGAGACAGACACTCTACCTGTCTCTGCACACCAAGTTTGAGAGTTAGAGACTTAATTACCTCCAGTTTTGTTATCTACTGTACAAACTGGAGGCAATTTGTAAATTGTGTAGCCATAGCACCGCTTTATAAAAGTGGTGCTATTAAGAACAACCTGAATCTATTGAATGTTTCAGTAAAGCTACCAAAATTGGTGGCAGAGCTTATCTGAATCTGGTGAATGCCTTTTTAAAGGACCAGGCAGTCAGAAAAGTTGTACAAATGCTTCATTGAATTCTACTGAGTGTTTGCCAATTTGATGTATGTATCTATTTTAGTAAAATACCGCATTATGGCCTCTAGATGAAGCCAATGATCATAGGAAATAAAGATATTAGGCAAATTTGGAGATTCTTTGTTACATGTTTGCAAAAGCTTGAGGTGTTCGCACAGCAAATTTTTATTAAATAGATCCTCATAAAAAAATGGCCTTCAGGATTTCAATACAATTGGCATTACCTGTGTCACATATGTTTTCTAAAGTCCACACCTATAAATTAAAAAATAAATAAAAAAAGATTGTGAGATAAGCAGTTCTTATGAAAACTTACCTTTCCGTAGACTAACATAGAATTCTCACTTAAAATACTGTATCCTTTTATTTAGATTAGCCATTAGCTGTTCCACAATCATGTAACAGAGGTAATTGATGTACTTTCAGCGAAATGTGTGCCAGCACAGAGAGGGTTCAGCACTGTACTGCACTGTATTCAGCTGTAAGATTTGGAAATGGAGATGTTTCTACTTAACACATTTATGGTTTTTGTTTATCACAGCTGGCATGCATACTAGTTGAGACCTAGTTTTTTAGTTATTATAGATCAATTACTGTTAAAGTATTCTCTCTGCTTAGAAAATACATTGGGCTGCATGGTCAGGTAATGGGGTGTCTTTAATATTAGCTCCTGCCACCACTGTCTGTGTAAAGTAAAAAGGGACACATTTTTGGAGGGTTTTTTGCCTAACGTTCCTACCACTTTCTTGTACGAGGGGTTTTAAAGTCAAACTGGGACTCTTAATTTTACGGGTATAAAAAGGGTTGCTAGCGTGGCAGTACCACATGCAGTAGTAAGTGGCAAGTGTGTCCTATTACTGACTACTGGCTACTGACTATTACTACGACTATTACTGGCAGTACATATTTCACAGGCCAGTCCAGAGACCATTAATCAAGATGGAAGACAGCAATGTTAGTACGTGCATGGAACAGGGTGTGGTGATGAAGTTTCTTGTGAACGAAGGTGTAAAACCAGCAGATGTCTACAAAAGACCTCAAGCACAGTATGAGATGCTCAGCTGCAGTAAGACATTAGAATGGTGTAAACGTTTCAAAGATGGCCATATGTCCATCAGTGATGATCCCGGCTGTGGTGATTCCCAGCCCACACCAGTCATTCCTGTAAACATTCAGCATGTGGAACACCTGATCCTAAATAATCAATGCATAACCTGTTATAAAACTGAACAAAAGACAAATATTTATGTTGGAACGGTGAACACAACCATTCACAAACATTTGCAATGTAGAAAAGTTAGTGCACGTTGGGTACCAAGACAGCTTTTTGCTTTTAACCAGCACAGAAGAGTTGAAGTCAGCACTGCATTGAAGTCGCGTTTTGACAGGGAAGGCCAGGATATGATCACTAATGGTGTCTTTTTTCTCCAGGACAATGCCTAAACTCATACTACTCACCCTACTGCGTGCACATTACAGCAACTAATTGCTACATCCTCCTTACAGCCTGGAACTCGCTCTACCTGTTTGGACTCCTAAAAGAGTTCCTTGGAGGTCAGCATATCAGCACTGATGACGAAGTGAACCAGGCTGTCCTTGGATGTTCAGGTGTACTGACAAATCTTTCTATGCTGAAGCTTTCCAGGCATAGAAATGCTGGGATAAGTATATAAATGTAGCAGGGGAGTATGTTAAAAAATAAATGCAGTTTCCACCCTTTGAAATTTGTTCTTTTATCATATAAACCGAGTGGGAAAGGGTTAGAGCTTCTGGCTATATTTTACTTGCTATTTGCGACTGCCTGCACTAAGGTATAAAACCTTCTGTGTGCAGCTTCCCCTGCAGACTCCCTAAATACATACCTGAGCCCAATCTCGATCTAGCGATGTGCATGAGATCCGAGGCACTCACGGCTCTCTTGTTCCTCATTAGCTCAGATGCAGCAGCAAGAGCCATTGGCTCCCACTGCTGTGAATCAGAGTCAGTGATGAGGAGTGGAGGGCGGGGCCCGAGGCCTGCTCTATATGTGTTATGGACACACAGAGCAAGGCCCAGGAGTGAGCACACACAAATTCCCCAAGAGCAAAAAGCTTGCTCTTGGGGCACTCATGTATGCTTGCACTCAATAGGGGGGTGGGGCAAGAAGTACCAGTAGGGGAACCAGGAAGAGTTGGATCGGGGTTGCTCTGTGCAAAACCTTTGCACTGAGCAGGTAAGTATAACATGTTTGTTGTTTTAATAAAATTAAAAAATGCAGCTTTACAATCACTTTAAAGTAGAATTTCAGCATTCAATTCACTTTATTAGTCATTTGGGCCAAGCTGGGCCAAACAAGCTATTTCCATTACACATTGATACCGCCACCGTGTGTGCTGCAATGTATTGTAGAGACAGAAGCTACCTGCAGTAAGTGGAGCTGTGTTGCAGCAGCTGTATGGATGACCTACCAGAAACTGAGTCACCCTGAGTGCTTCTCTTCCATTCAAGAGAAGCCTTGAATTTTTATCAGTGAATACAAGGCTTCCTCTGATTGATGGAGATGGAAATCATGATGTCATCCACATGCCCCTCCACCTTGGCCAGTCATAGGAAGCCATGTATTCATTCCATGTTGGAGAAGCACTCCATGACTCTATTTAGTTCCAACAGCAGACAGAACACAGTACCACATACTGTATGTAGCTATTGTTTCTACAGTACATTGCAGCACACAGTGGCGTTATGTTGTTTGTCAGTGCCTGGGGCAAGGCAAGTGATTTGCACCCCTTAAAAAGATGAAAAGAAAGAGGAAAAAAAGTGAAAAAGAGAGAAAAAGAAAAAGAAAGAAAGAGTTAACTAGAAATAGAAAGAGAAAAAGAGAGAAAGAGAAAAAGAGATAGAGTTAAAGATGTAGTGTGCCAGAGGGAGATAGCTAGAGTTTTTTAGGCAGAGGCTGAATAGCAGCCTGGGATGAGTTAGCCAGGTAACTTGAGGACAGGGCTGAAGGCTCTGCAGGTCAGTACCCTGATACCTCCCCCTGCTCTAGAAGCTTGAGAAGTTTCTAGAAGGCAGTGGGTGGGGGTGCGAAGGGGCTGATTTGCATACTCAGAGGACTCTGACCAATCCCCAAGCAGGAGGCTTGGCATGGGGTCAGAGCAGCCCCTTATGCTGCCTCCTCCTCCCCCACTGCTAGACGTAGCTGGCTCCCCTCCCTAAATGTGAGCTGGATGGAGCAGGGAACTGCAGAGGAGCCAGAACTGGGATCAGTGGTGTCCCGACTGAAAGCTCTGTGGGGAGTCCGGGCCTGGCACAGCATCGGGCACTGGGCAGCAGACACCATGAACAGACAACGGTCAGTCACAGTGTGGGGCTCGGGTTAGCGCGGGACTAATTATGGCACCCCTTTAAATTTTGCACCTAGGGCGAGCACACGCACAATGGCCACATCAGTGTGTAATGGAAATAGTTTATTTGGGCAAGCTTGATCCAAACAAACTTTTTAAAGTAAACTGAAAGCTGGAATTCAATTTTATTCATAGAGTTTCAATATGTAATTAAGCACTGGAATGCATGAAACAATTGGGGGGGGGGGCTGGGAACCTGGGTAGAGCCTCTATGGACTCTTTGATACGATACCTAATATGGACTAATTACCTTTGTAGTTTATTGCTAGTTATGGACCCTCAGGGATACATAATATCTTTGTGGATCATTTGCCTTAATGGACTCTTGCCTTTAATTGACTACCTTAAAGACTTGCTGCTATTCCGTTATGATTACCCAATGAGTACTAGAGAACCTCTGTACAGGAACATATGTGAAGTTGCTTTGCATGAACTGTTCCTGTATGTTTGCAATATTTCAGTAAAGACTGCTCATGTTCCTTTATTTGCCTGGTCTGAAGTCTCTACAAGGGATGCATTGCATGGCGTATCTATAGAATAGGACTTACATCAAGAGGACCATAGGTTAGAGTAGATACAGCATGTAGTTTGCTGTCTAGTGTAGGCTATATTACGATTTGTAGAAACAACCATACATTTATCATTGCTTAAGGCAGCCAACCAGATAGGAAATTGGTGACTTGGCATAGGGTGACGGTTATGGTAGTAAAATGGTCCTGTGCTTGTCCCCCTCACTAACATCCAGTTCCCCACATACTGAGACCGGACCCGATGCACAGCATACCTAGGGACCTAGCCTGGAAGTCACAGAAGAGATGCAGTGAGACCCCTGAGAGAGAGAGAAAGCAAGCACGTAGTTATAGAGTGAAGTGCTTTTCCTGTATCCAGTAACAACAGTTGGACATGTCACTGGGAGTGAGGTGACAGGAATTGCTGGGTTGGTGGACACCAGTACAGGCTCTGTGGTACCAATTCCTAACTGCTGCTCATCTGCCTGGGAAGTGGTGTTCTCTAACTGTAGTGGTGTCTAGAGTGCTAAGTGTTAACAGTGCAACAAGATAGCCATGGGTTGCTAGAGGGTTAACTGTGTTATTTGTTGTTTGTTTCTGAGTCTGGAGTTGTGTCTTAATGCTGATTTCACAGGACCGCAAACTCCTGCCTAGTGTTTAGGCAATTAGCAAGTGTAGTTCTTAGTGTCCCCACTAGGGTGTCTAAGCCCCATCCACAAGTTAGACAGTGAGCCAACCTTCTATTTGCAAAGATGAAGCTGATTTGCTAAAGACTGAGACATCTGTTAGACTCAAGCGCACAGTAAAGCTTTCCTTGAAGTTATGACTCTACAGGGCAGAAATGTCTGGTAAACTATTTTGTATGTGGAATAGGACTTTGCAATGCAACTAAAAGCTGCACTTGCAAAACTATAAAGAGCTTATGAAAGCTATAAGAGTCTCTGCAAGCATTAAATAACTTTACTGTTCAGAAAGGAGAAGTATAACCAAAGCTCTTTTGGTTATACTTCTCCTGTCGATCACAGAAGTGCAGTTCGTTCTGCATTCCTGTGGCCCATTTTCAACCAACAGCGAGCTGAAATCACTCAGCCAGTCCAAGCTGGAGAAATATTCCTACTTCAAACTCATAATCCACGCCAGAGTCTGAAGCGACACCTGGCTCAGCCTCTCAGAGAGCCGGTGAGAGCCTGAGCCAGCCGCCCCATCCCCCTCCACAGCCCAGCGCTCCAGTGCGGATGAGATGACAGTTGGATGTCGAATGTCTGAAATGGCATTAGATATTTCAACATGGGCACTCTCCTGTGTGGCAGGCCAAGAAAATTAAATAAAGCTGCCTCAAAGAACAATGGTAAATTTGCTACACAATACACCAGGTTTGTTTATTGCCCAAGTCCTGTCTCCATGTTCGCCTTACGAAACTTGGAATAACAGTCTGAAGGTCTGGTGGAACATCTGCCTGGGAAGACTTGAGAAATGTTAAATCAAAGTCAATTTAACTTTTTAATATTTTAGAAGACAAAACAGTTGATAGTTTTTTCGACACTTTAGAGACTATAAAAGATTACATCACTTTTTCAGTTTTTGTATATACAAGACATTATGCTAACCAAAAGGATTCATTCATGATTAAGATAAAATTACTATGTCTATGTTTACTGTAATCCTTATAAGAAATAAGTGGGTTTCACAATATACATTCTCAGAAGTAGGATGGAAATGGTGCAAAATGTATTCGAACATTTTTAAGGAGTATAATTAATATCTTAAAGTAATTGCTGGATAAAATGACACTTGTTTAGCCAGTGTTCATTATTAAGATGCTAATTTACTGAAGATTAAAATCACAAATAATGCAACAAACACTCAGAATATAGTTATATACCCTCTAAGTAAATTGACACACTTAAATTAATCTAGGGATAAAATGATTGTATCCTCTATAGATATCTATATATAGGTGAATATTCCAAACTACACCCTCTGGATTGATCCCTAGGTTTTTGGGAGTAAAAGGGAAAATTCAGAGAGATAAGAGATCTTTATCCATCATAATCCAGCTTCAGTCATATTTATCCATCCATCTTCAGCCATATTCATCCATCCATCCAGCGTCAGCTATGTCCATCTATCATTATCTATCTTGATTCATCTTGATCTCCAGCTCCATCTTGAATCATAATCTTCATCATTGGTCTCATGAGCACGCTCTTGTATAACTTGCTCTCTCGGCTCTTAACTCAACATCAATAACTTCCTGGGTATAGTATAATCTGGACATTACTTTGAAAATTTTATCCTACTCCTGAATGCAATTTACCTATATAAATGTATGTCCTTATTTGTGTGCTAGACTTTGATATATTCCGTTCATGGTATCATAACCCCTAGGGATTAAGTAATTAAATATAATTTGTATTGACAGAGCCTGTAGCGGAAACTCCACCCCTTCATTCTGCTGCAGAAGAATCTGGGGAGGGGGAGGAGGATGTCTGTCTGACAGCACAGACTGGTTGTGTGCTAGTTTAGTCCATTTATTTGCACACGGTTGATACCTATGAGTGGAAAGCAAATAATTCAATTTAGCTATTAGTAAGCAAAACATTTCAGTTGTAAAGGTTGAGGTATTTTGTTATGGAACATAAATATTTTCTATATAAAAAATATTTAATTATTTCTTCCATATTGGAGGCACCCTAAGATACTGAGCTATTCAACAATTAATATTGTTGACTTAAGCCTGGTACACACAACCCAGCATGCTAAACAAAAAAAAATTGAGAGATCACTGTATTAACAAAGCAATGTTAGTACAGCAATCTCTCCTGCTGTGCCTATGTGTTCTGACAGGGGAAGTCCCCCCACCAGAACACACTAATCAGTCAATGGCCGCAAGCAGGCCCTGACTGGCCATAGGGCACATGAGGACAGCGGGGGAGGGATTCCCCAGGGTCCCTCCCATGCGCTGTCATCCAGGCCCGCAACACAGATCTCATAGACACAGTCTAGGGGTGAGGGGATTTGCAACCTCGATGAACCAAGTGTGTTAAGGAACCCACTATGGCAGCCTCCAAGGCGACTGCTGCATCATCAAGAGGTTTTGTGAGCCATCTATATGCAAACACCAACTGCCCGTTTGGATGTTTTTCCTGTTTATATTTTTCAGGTCCTAGGACAAGTCATCTGTTATGGGGCAAGGTGTGTTAAAGTTTAAGGCCTCATCAAGAAGGGCGCTAGCACATGTACTGTGTGAAGGAGGAATTTGTTTTTGCGCCTGCATCAATCTCAAGCTGTGTAGAGGCAGCCTAGTGAAGTGAATGCAGACACAGCAGCGGCACAGACACAGCTGCATGTCAAAAATTTGACAAGTGTACAGGAGCAGGAGCAGTGCTGTGGCCCTGAACGCATGCTGTCTGTGATATGGAGCACATGCTCCTGTAGCCCATGTGAGTGAGGTTTGTTAGTAAAATCTAAAGATTTGAGGCAGGGAGTGTTCTGTCACACCTATTGTGTATCCATTACTGCTGCATGAGATTGTGTTTTAATATTTTGATGTTGAAATCTAGTGGTAATTTAGCATTATTACAACTTATCCAGTACTGCATTTCTCAGTGGTATGACCCTGCTCCCCTTTCTGCTGGGGCAGGTTTGGGTAGTCTTTTACATAGAGCCTCTGTTCTTCTGCATTTTCCCTCAGTGGACTGTTAGCCTTCATAGCATACATATTGCTGAGAATAATAAAGTCTCTTTACACCTCAAATGACAAGTGAGGGGTTCTTGTTCAGCAGGTGACCAATACAGAACAGATGGACCAAGGTTCAAAGGTGGTATGTCAATGCATAAAGCAGATCTTGAAAAAGAACAATTCATTTGAGCTTTGAGAAGGACCTTTCTGCTGAGGCCATTATCACAGGTAATGTTAGAACAAAAACAATAAGCAAAATTAACCCTTTCCTTTACTTGTTTTTAATTAAATTGATACACTTAAATGGCAGCTCCTGTTTGTTTTATGTTTTAGTGCACAGAGGTATCCAATACCCTGTTAGAAGAGCTGCAGCCATTATAGAAGTGGATTAACACGCCTGGATCTACCATATAGAGGCTTCTTGCTTGGGACCTAATCACTCTTTCTCCATTTGCGCTATAGAGTTTTTTATGTTTTTGTACTAATGTTAGAACAAAAGCCAGGTTATGAAAACATCTGACAAAGCTGATTAAAGAGCACTTTTCTCAGCTAAGAGCAAATGTGGAAGATCTTTCACAGAGAACAAATATTGAATAAAGTTGGCCTGAGAAAGTTGATGACAGATCTCTTTCATATTTTTCCTGCATATGTGGTACAGCTTGAAACAAATCATCATCTGATGCAGAAGAGAGAACAGTAGGCTGAATGATATCAAACTGCTAAGCAACCTAGTTCAGTCCCTGGAACCTATCTGACAGCTGGCTTACTGTTATGTCGAAACTCTTATTTTGAACTGTTTTTCCAGGTTTGCTAATCTCACATCAACACACAGCTCAACAAAATGCTTTTTGACAGTACAAATTCATTTTGCTTCAAATTTGGGTTAAATATCCTATTTTTGTGCTAGCTTCCTCAAAATTACTTCTGAAAATGGATAGGTTTTCCAGCTGCTGTTTTAACCACATGCCGCCCAGCCACTGTAGAAATACGTTGGCAGGGCGGCACGGCTGGGCAAAACCACGTTTTAAAACGTGTGTTTGCAAAACAGGTAGGGGGCGTGTGTGAGGCACGCCACCGCCCTACCTGTCCCGCGGATCACGGCCGCGGATGTCAGTCGCCGGGTCACAGCCAGTCGTTACCGGCTGTGTCCCGCCGATTAGCGGCAATCACTGACAGAGAGCAGGGCTGCAGTAGCTCTGCTTTCTGTCAGTTTCCTGTCAGCTTCTGACATGCTGAGCTGGAGAGAAGAGTTTATCTCTCCCGATCAGCGGCGTTCCCTGCAGTACACCCCCCCACCCCCTAGTAAAACACTCCCCTCACACAGTTAACCCTTTCAGTAAATAAAAAAGTTAACCCCTTCCTCCACAGTGCCATTACTACAGTGTCAGTGTTTTTTTTTGCACTGCTCACTGTATTGGTGTCACTGGGGATGTCAGGGACCCCAAGTCAGTTCCCCCCCAGTGTCAAAATGTCCGCCGCAGTCCCGCCATAAGTCGCTGATCGCCACCATAAGTCACTGATCACTGCCATAAGTCGTTGATTGCCGCCATTATTAGTATAAAAAAAAATTTAAAATCCCAGTATCTTTACCGCCATTTGTAAACGCTATAACTTTCACGAAAACCAATTAATTTACACATATTGGGTTTTTTTTTTAGCAAAGACATGTCGCAGAATACATTTTGACGAAATTTGATTTTTAAATTTTTTTTACTGGACATGTTTTATAGCAAAAAGTCCAAAATATTGTTTTTTTTTCTCAAAATTGTCAGCCTTTTTTTCTTATAGCACAAAAAATAAAAACACACAGGTGATCAAATACCACCGAAAGAAAGCTCTATTTGTGTGAAAAAAAGGACATAAATTTTATTTATGTACCGTATTGCATGACCGCACAATTGTCCGTTAAACTAGCGCAGCGCTTTATAGCAAAAAAATGGCGTAAATTGCAGTATCTATACCATAGTTTGTAGACGCTATAACTTTCACACAAAGCAATCAATATACACTTATTGGGATTTTTTTTTACCAAAAACATGTAGCAGAATACATTTTAGCCTAAATTTATAACTAACTTTGAGCTTACTATATATTTTTTATAGCTGAAAGTAAAAAATATTGTTTTCTTCAAAATGTTTGGTCTTTTTTTGTTTATAGCGAGAAAAATAAAAAGCGCACAGGTGATCAAATACCACCAAAAGAAATCTCTATTTGTGTGAAAAAAAGGATGTAAATTTCGTTTGGGTGCAGCATTGCATGACCGCGCAATTATCAGTTGAATTAGTGCAGCGCCGAGTAGCAAAAAGAGGCCTGGTCATTAAGGGGGGTAAATCCTCAGGAGGGCAAGTGGTTAATTAAATGAGTAGCTCTGGGCAAGTCCACACTCTACTTACAGGAGTTGGACAGAGAATTTAAATTGGTGAATATTTAGCTTTGTAGAATAATTAAAATGATGGATTATAATATTTTCAGCTCAATGCTACTTCTTCTATAATTTTTGGTTGCTGCAAAGCTCATTTTGGACTTCTAGTATATTCAGATAGCGAAAATGCAAGACAGGTGGTGAGATGACCATCGTGTTGGACACAATTTCTTAAGGGGAACAGAAGATTTGCTGGAAAATGAAGACATAAATTCCCAACGCTTATTGACCGCACTGGGAAATGCATGAAAATGTATACATTTTGAACAACATCCATAAAGTTTAAGACCTCATTATTATCTGTCACAGCATCCTGGAGGTCAAAATTTAGATTATGCGCTGCACAGTGAACATAAAGAGCATTATACTCTCCCTGAAAAAAATTAGCCTGCACATCAGAATAAGTACCACTCACTTGGGCTGCACCAGCATACCACTGGCCAGGACACTGATCTAAGGGAAATTCCTTTCAGAACAAAACATGAAAGAATTTTGAATTCTATACTTGCAGCATTCTGGTTTTGGAAACTGAATGGAATGAAAACCAATGCTCATGTAGGGTAAATGACACTAAATAATATCCAGAGTCTCTAAAAGTAATCCATATACATTCAATATGTAATATCTTTTCAATCTATTTTTCATTACAATGGTTTCTTACTGTATTCTCTTCCTCCTTGTAACATTCTCCATGAGCTCCCTAACCTCACCATCTCTCTCTCACTTCCTTTGCTTTGGAACGAGCAGTGCTTGGTAATTGCAGTTATGTGCACTGCTCTATGGACACTACAAATCATTCCATAGTCCCTAGTCCGTCTCAGAAGGTAGCAAGAGAGGGTGGCTGCATTCCTGCATACAGTGGGACCATGGAGAACGAACATTGCCACCCTCCAGCAGGAAGTTGGGTCACAGCAACATAATAAAAGGGAATTTGGAGATTGGAAGAGGCTACAAAATAAAAGGTAATTTTTGGAGTCAAGAATACAGACTTTAATAACATGTTTTATTTTATAAACCAGAGTTTAGTGTCACTTTAATCTGGTAGATTCTCATATTTGGATCTCTGTCAACAAAAGCATAAAGAAGCACCCCGCTCAGCAGCTTTTGAGTATTGTCTATAATCAATGAGTAAAACTGGGCTTGTTGCACTTCAGACAAAATGTCCTTAACCGATTTTTTTCCACCCTATAGTAGATATACTGCTACAGGGCAGCAGGGGTGCACAAAATCACATATATATACCACCATTTGTAAACACTATAACTTTCACGTAAACCAATGAATTTACACATATTGGGATTTTCTTTTAGCAAAGACATGTAGCCGAATACATTTTGGCCTACATTTATAACGAAATTTGATTTTTTAAGTTTTTTTACTGGACATGTTTAATAGCAAAAAGTCAAAAATATTGTTTTTTTCTCAAAATTGTTGAATATTTTTTGTTTATAGCACCAAAAAAAAAAATGCACAGGCAATCAAATACCACCGAAAGTAAGCTCTATTCATAGGAAAAAAAGGAGGTAAATTTCATTTGGGTGCAGTGTTGTATGACCGCGCAATTGTCAGTTAAAGTAACGCAGCGCAGTAACACAAAACATGATCTGGTCAGGAAAGGGGGTAAATCCTCTGGAGGGCAAGTGCTTAAGAACCTGCTTTCACAAAATATCTATGAATTTTTGGACACTTTACTGTGCCCTGTGTGCCCCTAATTGTAGCAATTGTTCTAGAACAGGATCAAACTAGACTAGCAGCTCAATTATATTCCAGGAAATTTAGACTTTTGATTTCCCCCACTTTTGTCCTGTTTTCATGAAAGGCCATGCAATTCATAGCCACTGTCAATGTGACATTTAGTATTTGTTTTATAATATCTCTTCAAAGTATTTTTGCTTTCTTCTTTTTTTTTTTTGTTGTTCCCCCTCTTCAGCACTGATTAGAAACTAGACAAGTATCTACTGTATATAAGTTTGAAACATTTCATGAACTTGTATTTTTTGCTGATAAGCCTTTCCATTTAATTTAATACCCTTGCCTAAGAAGTTTTTTTTTAGATGTATTACTAGACAATAGGAAAGCACATACTGTACATGATCTGTTACATTGCCAATCCTGTAAGAGATACATTCTTGGTAACAATCACATCATCATCAAAGACCAGAACAGGATCCTATTACATGTGCAGTATATACCTCCCAGTCTAGCAAAACATTTTGGAGTTTAAATCCTTAAAAAGCTAATAAATCTTATACTAACAAAGCTAGATCAAGAAAAGTATAAGCAATGCTAAAGCCCTCAGAGCATGTGACAACATCAAGGGTCCAATTCACTCACTCCCATCCTTCCCCAAAATTCCTCAGTCAGCTAATTTCCCATCGAGAATTGCTAAGGAGTCTTGCAGTGAAATCAAACCTTTATGAATTTTTGGGGCAACCATGGGCTTCATATGTCATCCTATAAAAGTGGAAGGTCAGCATAAACTAATCTCTTCCACATTACCAAAGTTAAAGACTGTTCATAGATCCACCTCCTAGCAATAGGTTTAAGGACATAGAAACCATTTTGTTGTTGTCTCCTCATCATCAATAACTCCCAGAAGACATGAAAGGGACTTACATATGATAGAGAAGCCAAAATTATCCTCCACAAACTCCATCACCTGAGACCACAGTGGCCTCACCTTTGGGCATTTCCAAACCATGTGAAAAAAGGACCTTCAAACAACTTACATTTATGACATAATGCAAAGTCCCGCTTATGCATGCGAAATAAGCGTACAGGTGTATACTATGTCTGATGTAAACAGCGTAGCTGTATCATCCTGTCTGTAGAGGCTATAACTGTAGGCAAATAGGTGCAAAGCACTTCATCCCACTGCACCTCTAACAACTTTGTTGCTTTATTTGTACGATAATAATCATTGGTGATTTAATCTATATTTCATACTTTACTAATAGATGCATAATCTTTTTTACATTTACAGGGGACCCTTAAGGTCTTCTTGATACTGGAATCAGGACCCTTATGGTCTATGAAAACTCTCAGTTTTTTTTTACATTTTTCGTAATTACACAGACATATAGATATATGTATACTGTGTATAAAGGCTCTTTTTGTACGTTGAATTATAGTGAATTCTGCATGTGTTTTTTATTTTAAGATCCCTCCAGGATTCCTTGAATGCTAATTTGATATTGGTTATTTTTATGTATCTGTACTAATTTTCTTCTTATATACACCTAATTTTGTTACATTATGCATTATTGTAACAAGGGCCAGGGAGCCTAAACAGGTTTAACACCCAATTTTTTGACCTCTAAATAGCCAGCATGGTTCATCGTTCATAACGTTCAATTTTGTAGAAAAGTAAAGCCATGTAATGGGCAGTTTAAGCTGTATCTTTGATTTCTTTTGTAATATTTTAGTAAAAACCACATTTGCCTCATCCTTGTCTATAGGAAAGGGCCCTGGAGGTCTTCAAGGACCATGAGAGATTATAAATCTCTTCACATGTGAACTGTAATAGTAAGAATTCCCTGTCTTTGACATATTTTTCAGAAGGCTTAATTTGAGAATGACCTTGTTCTATGTTTTCTGCATTAACACTACTTAACTCCTGCCTTATTGTTTATTTGGGTAATTCAGGGGGAATTGGCTGGTTATCAAGAGCCCCTGTACAGGCATGTTAGTACTTGTGGACTTGTTTTATCAACAGTGTCAGTAGCGATGAGCTTATGTAAGGTCCAAAACCCAAGAATGTACGAATCCATAGGTTTGGAACCCATGTGGACAAATTAGGTCAATGATGTCACAAGCATTCCTGCTCCTTTGTACAGATGCAGCTATGGGGCAGGGATTCTCCCATCTGCAAATCATTGGCCCAACAGTGATAGCTAATTTCTGGATTCAGACCACACTGAACACAAGCTCATCTCTATTTTTTATTGTCATGAACTACTGTAGAGCTCTCAATAACATTAATTTTAATAAAATAACAAACATGTCATACTTACCTGCTCTTTGCAGCAGTTTTGCACACAACTGTCCCAACCCTCTTCTTTTCAGGTCCCCCACCGGTGCTCCTGGCTCCCCCTCCTTGAGCAGTGCCCCCAGAGAAAGCCACTTGCCTGGGGGGCACCGTTATGTGCTCACTCCTGAGCTGCGACTTGGGGCCACTGTGAATATGGATTGGAGGGGGATCATGTAAGAATAGGGGAGAGCTGGGGTGCCTGCTATACACAGAATGTTTTTTTACCTTTATGCATAGAATACATGAAGGTAAAAATACATTGAGCCTTAAGAACCACTTTAAAAAAAAAAAAAATCCCAATTTTAGGAGGTTTTGTAGGTGTCTTTCTATCCTTTTTACACTTTTGGGCACCATGATGGCAAGTAGGCATAATGGTTGAAATTGCAAAAATAGTAAGCAAAATAGTAAGCGAAAACAGTCTTTATGTCTGATACATTTAATAGTAAGAACAAAACACATGAGCACTGAAATAATTTATGTAGGTCATTGACACTACTAGAGATCATGTATGGTAAACTGAAGTATGTGTAAAGCAAAAACTTTTTTCCAGTGTTGTTAAAGTGGGGAAGAATTAGTACTCCGTGGGGATTTACTGCCATGCAGGACTCTTTAAGAGTGCGTCCTGTATCGCTGACAACTGTTTCACCAGACAGGAAGTGAGTTGAAATTTGCAACAAGTAAAACAGACTAATATGAAAATTTGGCAGGAGTCTAGCTTTCCCTTACTATTCTAAAGGAAAGCCTTTTTATTTCTATCTGTGGTATTGTTAGAGCATTCCCTTACTTCCTGTCTAGTGAAGCATTGTCGGCACAACAGGAAGTGATGGTAAATCTTTTAAATGAAGCTCCAGATAACAGTAGAAAACTGACAGGGTTTTGAAACCTTCTCCACTTTATCCAAAATTAGGAAAAAGTTTTGTTTGCCAAATGATTTTCAGGATGTTTCTAGTTTGTGTTCACATGTCAGCTATTGGAGCGAGAGATCTGACACACAGTGTCTTAGTGAGTGCTGACACAAGCGTAGTTGGAATGAGCATATACTGTAAACAATGAGGCAAGGAATGTTAAAAAACGATGGACCCTAACAGACAGCTCAACCCCTCTGCTCCACGCTCCATTGCAGCCATGCAGGCTACTATGGCAGGAATTCCACCTCTGACTTTAGTGTGTTGGAACTATGGAAAAACCAGAAATGTATAAAACATATCACAGCTACAGAATTATCCTCTGCAGACTCTGATAGGGATGGGAAATATCAAACCAAAAAAAGTGTATTCCCTATAGTTCTTACATCACAAATGTCTTTTCATCATCAGAGGTGTCCTGAACTCCTGCCAGTGACCCGTGTGTCTGTGTCATAATTTTTTTTTAAATAGGCCTACTCATCTAGGCTCCTCACCTGGATCTGGTCCAGGAAACTCCTCCCCAGGCCAAGATTCAAAACTACATGAGCATGCATGTTTGAATTGACTTTGGCACCCAGCAGCCTATTTAACGCCCTGCAAGACTCAGGATCATTGCTGAGTGGTCATTAGCTCCTGTGATCAGACCCTGCTTGTTCTTGTGATATAGCCAGCTTGCCGCCTGACTACGCCTCATCTTGATCCCTCCGGTATCTGACCTCTGGCTTGGTTCTTGACTCCACACCTTGTTTATCCCTTTGGCTTCTTCTGCCTTGGATTTAAAAGGACTTGTCAAAAACTGTCTTTGTGTTTTTTTGTACCCCATGTACCCCATACTCATACACATGGGGGGGGCTGGAATCTAGGGACCCCCTTGTTAAATGGCTTCCAGATTCTTATAAGTCACCCCCTATTCCCCCACAACCACTGGGATGTTGAGGGCTTGTGGCTTAGTATGGCTCAGGAGAGGGGGCTGTCACTCATACCACCCTTCCTGGCTTTCTGGGCTTTATGCTTGAATAAGGGTTTAGTTTGAGTTTTGGGGGAACCCGACGCCATTTCTTTATTACATTTTGGCATGAGGTCCACCAAGGATGGCCATAGTGGCTAAAGACAATTAATGTACCTTGCAGGGTAAAGGCATAGCATACTAGCACATTATGAAAGACTTTTTCACTTCCCAACAGTGCCATTTCTTTTAGCCTTAAAGTGGACCTTCCTCTTCAGCTGGTGCTCCACTTTAAAAAAGGCAGAGAAACTACCCACCTGTTTCTAAGGTGTCACTACCTAGTGTGTTGGATAATTGAGATGTCACTCCCCAGGAGAAGATTCTGCAGCATTAGCACCAGCAAGGAAACAATGCATGGATACAGGTGAGTCTTTCCTTTACTCTCTCTGTAAGGTCCTATTGTGAGATTTGAGAATGCAAGTGTGACACTGGCCTGTCAGCCATCAGTCAGTTCTGAAAGTATCTCGTTGGAAGTTCACAGACTGTACAGCGGCTTCAAAATAGCCTGTTTACATATCTGGCATATGTAATTCTCAATTCAATGAGCCTTTTTCACTAAAAATATTTACCTCTCCATCTAAAATTCCATTTTTCTTCAGAGAGTCGAGGCCAGGAGTTTACCTATGGGGCACCAAGTTATTAATTGGCCGTGACGGACAACGGAACTAGACCAATTTACTCTGATGTCTTTTTCTGCCCTGTTTGCAACCTAATTACTTAGAGAAATGAAATTGACATTTTCATCTCTATTTATGGCACTCAAAGACGGCTGATTACATGAGTAGATTATTGTAGAATAGCTGCTTGCACCGACAGGAAGTTCAATTTGGCACATTTACGAGAAAAGGCCAACTGGCTTATATCAATAATGATAAGTGGTGAATAATTGTATCAGATAGAATGAGAAGAAGGAAGATATAAAGATTTTAGGTAGAATTGTGCAGGTCCTGTCATGCTCTCTTTCCTCACTTTTCATCTTCTTGTCAACAGACCAGTTTCATCAATACGGCTTAAAAAGAAGCACTAATTTAATCATAAATTGGATGCCGGAGGTTGACCTTGAGAAGTGGGCTAGCTATTATATTTCTTAGATTTATGTGGGCACATGAAAACCTCACAGTGACAGATTTTAGCAACATCTTTTAAAGAGAGGCACTTGATGTCATCATTGTAACAGATTTTAAATGTATGCATGTGAGGACAGAAAAAAACAGAATATTTAGAAACTATCCAGCCCATGGGAATGGCGCTTGCTTCTGGTTAATTACAAACGTCAACAACTAAATTTCCTAAAGTGGCAATCACTGTAGTGGAAGCAAATACTACACTGATTCACTTCCACAGTGATCCCACAGGTATGGCATATGCATACTTACAAATGTGTATAAACAGTGCCACGCAGTACCATATGTAAAAGAATAATTTAAAAAAACACCATATAATTACTTTGTGGTGATGGGACATGCATGAAGTATAGATTATAAAACACAGGTGATAAGTGAAAAAGTTAGGAATAAGAAGGATTTTGAAGTTTCATATACACTGAACACTATAAGCATAATAAAGAATATACTGTGGTACATATGGACAAATTGATCACATGTGGAATTATACTTTTATTATTCATCTAGAAGTGTGGTGCAAGATGGTGACCATATTTTGGAAACAAGGGTGTTTTATGTTTAAATTGGTACACACGGATAACATTTTGTACACGCGGACATCTTGTAATATTGGGGAAGAGTGTATATATACGGAGACTGTGAGCCAGGCCTTCTCGTCTGACATCAGTGCCTGACCTCACAAATGCGCTTCTGGAAGAATGGTCAAACATTCCCATAGACACACTCCTAAACCTTGTGGACAGCCTTCCCATAAGAGTTGAAGCTGTCACAGCTGCAAAGGGTGGGCCATCTCAATAATGAACCCTACGGACTAAGACTGGGATGCCATTAAAGTTCATGTGCGTGTAAAGCTCATATATATTCAGGGGTGGAGTTGTAGGAGTGATTGTGCTTTGGTATCCTTGGTTGATTTTTGGATATGCATACTTACATTGGTCCAAGCTGGACCAATGTAACTATGCAAAAAGATTCATATGTGGAATTCACATTTATGCCCAAGCTATGTTTTTTTGCCACTAGATGTCTTCAGTCTTCCAAGTTGAATGATGGCCATCATCATTCAACCCACTTTCTCTGAGCTCAGGCTGTTAAATCATAAAAAAACCTGAGCTCAGCGTACTACTGCACTGACCCACACTTACACATCATTGCGTTCATGCTGTTCAGTACAGAAGTAAGGACCTCCCAGCCCCACTTCCGTAGAAGAAGAGCAAGTACCTATGGGAAAAGGTTTAATGGAAGCCCTCACTGACCTCTGTATTTGCAGACACTGTTGAATAATTCATCCTCAAATTTTCCCGCAGAAAGTACTTTTAGTTTACTTTCATTAGCAGCTAAGTTAGGGCCTGTGTTGATTGAGGTTTTTGGGCTTGTGTGGATGGCATCTGTTTGATATCAGTTTAAGATGCTTCTTAATTCATTCAAAATTCATTTACAGATGCATTTCACTTTCAGTTAGCCTCCTTCTGACTTGCATTTGACCTTCTTTATGCGAGTTTTGCAATCCCTTAAACTTTAATGGGAATGCAAAACCAGTCTTAGGTGAACAAAAGCCCATCGACACAAACCCTTTATTTTAAAACCAGGCTTCTAATTTAAAATGTAAACACATTAGGGTGACAGTGCTGGTAGGGATCTCAGTGCAGCACAGGCACGGTGTTATCAGTCCAAACAGAAAGTTAAGAGTATTCACATAGAACCCTATAACAAATACTACTGTTCATAAGCTACAATAGCCACTGTCAGTTAGCCATAATCTCATAAATTATTATTCTCCTCAACAATAAAATATTCAGCAAAGTTCACAGTGATTCTCTGAACGTTTTACAAATTGGTATTGATAGCAACAGTACACAATTTTTATGGTGTTTTAGTGCAACAATATTCTAGTTTTTCTATAAAATAGTACTACCCAATACCTATAGTAAAAGTCACGGGTGGTAAGGTTATCTACTGATCTTTGGCCCATTTCCTCTTGTAGTGTGTGACTAAGATTCTGGGAGAGCTTGATGTCTCTCTCACCACTAATGCCTGCAAAGAAAGTCGTGGCTGAGAACTCCAAGGGGAACAGGTAAGAAACCTCTATATTTAGTTTGAGACCAATGGGTAAAGGCCAGTTGATGTGCTTTAAAGGGCCTATTAAATGATGAAGTTGGAACACTGGTTAATTGGGTGTCATAAGCTACTAATGTGGTTTGCTGAGGCAGAGATGTTGACTAAATTCTATCACAGTTTACCTAAGGTCCTCTGGGCTGTGCCTTTAAAGATCTTTCATTTCAGAAATGCCCTTAAAGTGGTTGTAAACCCCTACATAATCCCAGTGCAGTGACTGACCTCAAGTGATACGCAGATATGAAACAAAGTCTCCTACATACATTGTACCCATTTACCTATAGCCGTCTTTCCCGCCTACATCCATTCAAAGTTCAGAATTTACACAGGATCACCCAGCTCTGAAAAGAGGGGGGCAGGGAGCTGAAGTTACATCAGTGAGGAGAGCTCTGAGAGATGATTGGAGGGAAGGAATACCCCCCCCTTCAAACAGCTCACAGGAACAGAGCTGAGGCTGTGAATCACAGACGGTTCCCTCCCCTTTCACCATTTTTTCTTTAGGAAAACTCAACAGAAGTGACTCATGCATATAACAGAGGAGCATAGTAGCAGACAGAAATTATACTTAGTGCTCTTAATTGAGACATGTTCACACTATAGAGGGATATGCTTTGTTCATATTTCGTGTCTGAGGTTTACAACCACTTTAAGGGAACTTTGTCAAAATAGTTGGTCTTAACAGGGTGATTGGAAAAGCTGAATATTTTTCACTTAATTAAAGCCAATCACAAAGCTGACCCCCCTACTATATAATCTCTTCTTTCCATCATTTCTCTTACTTTTTGATTGTAATATATTTTGATTCATGTACTATTTTACCAGGAATTAGTTGATTGTACAATCTGTATATGGCCTTTTAATGACTATGAATTTGCAAAGGCCAGCAAACATGACAGAAAGTGCAAAGCCTAAAGCTGCCCATACACTGCGAGGTCCTGGTCCCGTAAATGATTTAGAATCACGGGCAGAATCGTGTCGATTTCCAATTGCAGCAAAACATGCAACGTATGTTTGGGTACCGTTATTCTTAATGGTACCCAAAATGTGGTCTAATTTTGCCATGATTGTTGCATGACAGAATCACGTAGCAATCGTGGCAAAATGGGCATTTAGAAATCATGCCAAACTTGTCAACCAGAAAGGAATAGGAGCTTCTTTTGGGCAACAAACGCGCATAGGGCAGCCCATTGAGGTGAATGGGCTGCCCTCTGTGTGACATGGGAGATCGCACAATAAAAAACATGAATGGGAACATTTGTTTCTGCTACATGATAATTCAACACACTAAGAGTTCTCTCCTTCAGGCTGATAGAGGGAAATCACTTGATTCTTCCACCCACAGTAAACAATGTTGATGTTCTCCCCCAACGGCTATTACATCTCATTGGATGTAGTTGCTGTTCAGCCAACAGTTTTCTGCCCAGCTCCTTCGATTTTTAGATCAAAGAATGTTGGTTAGGTAAGAGCTGAAAGGGTCACCCCAAAACCAATATGTCCTGTGTATGGCCAGCTTAAGAATCTCTTCTGAAAAAGCAATACACTCAAAGCTGTTAGTTTGATGTCTTCTTAATGGTTGTAAAGCCAGACATTATACTGCTTACAAATAAACACCTCTGAATAGACCATTATCTTGATCCTCAAACAATAGCCTAATGTGTGACTAACACAGAAAAGGATAATAAAGGTAGAAAGTCTTGTTCTGAGAAAATTGTCCAGTATTTATCCAATCTTTGTTATCTTTGATATACAGACTGTTAGAAAGCCATGCTGAATATGCTATGTAATTCTAATTGTAAGGGTTTCAAAGCAGATTCAAACTTGTAGTCCTCATTGTCCTGACTGTCAGCTTAAACAAAAGTAGGCTATTCATGGCCTTTCACAAATAGTCAATTGAAAAATTTTGTAACCACCTTTTTGGTGAGCATTGTCAAATGGCGGGACATTAAAGTCTTGCAGGAGAGGATTAAGAAGTAGTTTAATCAATAATTATTAGAGAGAGAACCACAGAATAAAGATTTTCTACACCAAGACAGCTGGGACTGCAGCTCATTTGTTAAGATGGGGATGCACAAAAGACATTAACACTAGGGCAGAGTCAAAAATAATTTTCAAGAATCCATTTCTTATTAAGTACTCTTTGCTTTGTTGCGTGAAAGCACTAGTAAGATTGTTATACAACCTCAAGCTCAAATAATATCTTAACCACTTACCCTCCAGAGGATTTACCCCACTTCCTGACCAGGCCATTTTTTACGATATGACGCTGCATTACTTTACCTGATAACTGCACAGTCATGCAGCACTGTACATAAATTAAATTTATGTCCTTTTTTCACCCACAAATAGAGCTTTCTTTTGGAGGTATTTGATCACCTGTACGGTTTTTATTTTTTTGCGCTATAAACAAAAATTAAACTAATTTAGTTGAGATAAACTTTATTTATGCATTCATCTTTTTCCAGTCATTCTCCTCATGTCCTGCAATGATGGGACTTTACCTTCATTATTAACCAGAGAATTGTAATGCAATAGCCACATTGAATCTTCCATATGACTCTCATTTTGAAATGTTCAGCTGTTCTGTAGAGAGCTAGTGTTTGCAATATTCTTTAAAACAACAGGGTTGAATCTAAAGTTTGACAACAGCACTGCAATCTATGTAGCAGATTTAGTAATATAGTAGAGGAGTTATTTTTTATTAAGCTAGAGTAGGATGCAGCAGAGGGGATTTACTAAAACTGGTGCACTCGGAATCAGGTGCAACTGTGCATGGTAGCCAATCAGCTTTTAACTTCAGCTTGTTCAGTTAAGCTTTGGTGATAAAACCTGGAAGCTTCTTCTTCTCGGTTTCTATGCAGAGATGCACCAGAGTTTGCACACTCCAGTTTTAGTAAATTACGGCCAATGCACCGGTTTTCAGTAGCCGAGGTTACCCACTTGCTATTGTGAAGTATATCATTTTCTACCAAAACAGGCAGTCCAATTCCCTCTCAATCTCTACACACACAAGTCCCTTCTAATAATTGCACACCCACACAATACAATTCTATGCCAAGACCTGCCAAAAGCAATTGCAAGAAAAAGTATGCAAACCCCTTGGGATTACGTGGAGTTTTGCATGAATTGGGCATAAAATGTGCTCTGAACGTCATCTAAGTCACAACAAAAGAAGAACACAGTCTGCTGAACATAATACTACACAAACATTAGATGTTGCCATGGTTTAATTGCACATAACATGTAAACATTCACAGTGCAGGGAGGAAAAAGTATGTGAACCTTTGGACTTAATAACTGGTTGACCCTCCTTTGGCAGCAATAACCTCAACCAAACATTTCCTGTAGTTGCAGATCAGACCTGCACAACGATCTGGAGTAATTTTGGACCACTCCTCTTCACAAAACTGTTTCAGTGTAGCAATATTCTTGGGATGTCTGGTGTGTATCGCTCTCTTAAGGTCATGCCACAGCATTTCAATCGGGTTGAGGTCAGGACTCTGACTGGGCCACTCCAGAAGGCGTATTCTGTGCTGTTGCAGCCATTGTTTTGTTGAATTACTTGTATGCTTTGGGTCATTCTCCTGTTGCATCACCCATCCTCTGCGGAGCTTTAGTTGGCGGATAGATGGTCGTACGTTTTCCTGCAAAATGTCTTGATAAACTCTGGAATTCATTTACCCATCAATGACAACAATCCTTCAAGGCTCTGAGGTAGCAAAGCAGCCCTAAACCATGATGCTTCCTCCGCCATGTTTTACAGTGTGGATGAGGTTTTGATGTTGGTGTGCTGTGCCTTTTTTTCTCCACACATAGTGTTGTGTGTTCTTCCCAAACAACTCAATCTTGGTTTCATCTGTCCACAGTATATTTTGCCAGTAGTGCTGTGGAACATCCAGGTGCTCTTTTGCAAACCTCAAACGTGCTGCAATATTCTATTTGGACAGCAATGGCTTCCTCCGTGGTGTCCTCCCATGTACTCCATTCTTGTTTAATGTTTTCCTTATTGTAGATGTGTCAACAAAAATGTTAGCATGTGCCAGAGATTTCTGTAGGTCTTTAGCTGACACTCTGGGATTCTTCTTTACCTCATGCAGCATTCTGCGCTGTGCTCTTGCAGTCATTTTTACAGGATGACCAGGCCTAGGGAGAGTAGCAACAGTGCTAAACTTTCTCTATTTGTAGACAGTCTGTCTTACCGTGGACACATGAACATCAAGGCTTTTGGAGATACTTTTGTAACCCTTTCCAGCTTCATGCAAGTCAACAATTCTTGATCGTAGGCCTTCTGAGAGCTGTTTTCTGTGAGGCATGGTTCACATCAGACAGTGCTTCTTGAAACCAGTAAACCCAAAACAGGTGTGTGTTTTTTAAGGGCAGGACAGCTGTCAGCAACACATCCAATATCATCACACTGATTGGAGTCAAGGTTGGCTCACTCCTGGCTCCAATTAGTCATTAAGCTAGGGCCTCACATACTTTTTCCTCCCTGCACTGTGAATGTTTACATGTTATGTGCAATTAAACCATGGCAACATATAATGATTGTGAAGTATTATGTTCAGCAGACTGTGTTCTTCTATTGTTGTGACTTAGATGACGTTCAGAGCACATTTTATGCCCAATTCATGCAAACTCCACATAATCCCAAGGGGTTCACATACTTTTTCTTGCAACTGTATCCGCAGAACACTGCTGTGTACGGACAACATTTTCACTTTGTATTTCATTACATTTATAGGTCCTGGAAAATTAGGGCTGAGGATGAGCAATTCTCCCTTAACCAATTAGAAATCACAACCCAGACAGACACTTTCCTTTAATGAGATGTGACTTCTTTCAGATTGCACTTATTTGGAAACCACCACATCCTCATACCTTGCCTTTGCACGGTATGAATAACGGATTACTGTTACTATGTATAGCCCTGTGTAAAAATAGGGAGTTCCTATAAACAATTAGTAAAAATAGTAACATAGAAGAGTGACAGCAGAAAAAAGACCAAGAGGTCCATCGAGTTTGCCCCATTTTTTTTAAAACTATAGAGTATAGATCTATGTTTGTCACAAGTATGTTAGAACCTATTTACTGTTTGCCTTTGTTGGAAATTTATTCCAAGCATCAAATATTCTTTTGGTAAAGTAATACTTTTTAAGTTTAGTTGTGAACTATCCTCCATCTTTTTAATCTTAGCTTCATATTGATACTACTATCCTACAGAAATGTATTCACACTATAATGTATTTAAAGAGTAACACCACTTTTTTTGAGGAAAAAAAAACATTCCCCTCTGGGTGATCTACAGTATGTACATTGCAAAGACCACAATAAACTTTGTGGCAGATTCCCATCTTTTGTTATTCTGAAGAAATAGCTGTTTGTTTGTCTGTGTCCATGTGCAGAGTGATTCTATATAGAAGTGGTTTTATAATTATCAATCAGCTGTTGCACCTGCAGGGCTTTATTGAAGAAATTGGTAAGGTCTGCATCCTATTAGATGCGATTTCCCTTTGGGAGTATCTCACCAAAAATGACATTTTTGTTGCAGCGGATGCCCTAAATAAGACTTGTATTTTAGTGCAGACTTCTGGGAAAATCAGTAAGCCAAACACTCAAGCAAGAATTTACATTTTCGGCGAGTGTTTTCTACACCCTCTGCATTGCATTTTACTGAAAATTGCAACATTGCAGACTGAAAAGGGAAGATCATTTTTAATAACATTCTATTACAATATGAATTGAGTCACAATGTATATGTTATATTCTAATTTTTTTATTTGCTCATTTTTTTCCACAAAAGTGGTCATCCTTTAAAGGTTTTAAACATGTCTCCCCTTTCCCTTCTTTCCTCCAGACTGTACATATTAATTTCCTGAAGTCTCTCATGACATGTTTTAAATCCCAGACCTTTCACCATTTTTGTTGCCCGTCTCTGGACTTGTTTTATCTTATGTATATCTTTTTGTGAGTGAGCTCTCCAGAACTGTTTTAAAATAAAAACATGTTGGGCAAATAAAACTATTTCAAAGTTCAAAGAAAAATGTCCAAGACAAAAAAAATTTTCACTTAACCTCCTTAGCGGTTTTCCCAAGTGTAGCTCGGGGTTAATTTGAGCACCAAGAGCGGTAACCCCGAGCTACACTCGGGCTTACCATGCGGCGTTGGGGGTCCCTGCAGCACTTACCTTGTCCTTTGCTCCCGCGATGTGTCCCCTGCAGCGTTCCCGGCCATCTCCTCCGGCCCATGCCGGCATCCGGCTTCCGTGTTTCGGTCCCTGTGACGTCGGGACGTATGGGCGCCGGAACCGGCGGCAAATTTGAAATTTTTTAAAAATGTCATTTTTGCTGTCATTGCTGTTTCAATGCATTTCACATATATTTTGTCCCTACTGCTTTGTCCTGTGCCCTGCCTGTATTTTGACTGTTCTTTCTGCCCCGGCCATCTCCTCCGGCTGATGCCGGCATCCGGCTTCTGTGTTCCGGTCCCTGTGACGTCGGAACGTACGGGCGCCGCCGTCGGCGGGAAATTTAAAATTTTTTTAAAAATGTCATTTTTTTCAAAACGAATTTTACATAGTAAAACATTGCTGTTTCAAACCATTTCACATACATTTTGTCCCTAGTGCTTTGTCCTGTCCCGTGTCTGCATTTTGACTGATCTTTCTGCCTGGAAACTTAGAAAAGTTGATAATGATTCGTGGGGAAATTCGTCATCAGACACTGAAAACAATTTTGCGATTTTGCTCAGCGATGTGCGAATTTGCCTCTGTATTTCAAATTTCAGTGTTTTTGGTTTGATTATATTATTGAATTAAATTTATTATTATTATATTATTATTTTTTATGATTATTTATTAAATTATAATTTATGATTTCGTGTTTCAAGTTTTATCATATCCGGAATGTTTCCTAGACTCTTGTTCGTACAGATTTCAGTGAGTTATTCCTAAAAATTACAGCCTACAATAAAAAACTACATATTTCCATGCAAAAAAATGGTACCGCTTTCAGCACAAAAAATCGGAAAGAATCATACTGCCAAGGAGGTTAATTGCTCATTGCAGGTGTATTGGAAGCTCAAGAAGCACAAGCAAAGTGTCATCAATATGAAAAACTTGATGATGGCAAGTTAACACAGTCTCTGGAAAGGGCATCTACTGACCCCCTTATACTTATCAAACCTACACTTTCTTTGCACTCACTCAGTCTCGGGACATTACTCAGACCTAGCAAGTGGCTGCTAATTCTGTCAACTTCAAATGGGAGTAGAAAGTGCTGGGTATTCTTGCTAGCTGAGGAGGAGAAAAGAGATGCAATAAGACTACAGAGGCACTGTCACTCAGAGAAAGCTGAGGATAAACAATAGTACTGTGAACAGGCAAGTCACTCCTGCGTAGTACAGAAGCTCATACTTAGGAATTTGAAATCCTCAGTTTGTAAGGGGGACTACTATTGGGCAGGTGTTGGTGTCAAACTGTGCAACCCCACTCTGCTTCTTCTTATTTAGGACAACTGCCCACCTGTTGTTGAGAAATTCTCTGCCATATTGTGTCATATTCCTGGCGTGAGTTCGGCTTACGACATCATCGACCTTAATATTTGAATGGCCACACACAAATGCATTTTCTGCACTTTACTGTAGTTTTTCCATAACATATCACATTGATATACTAACAGAATCTTCAGTGTGGAAAACCATATGCAAGGTTAGATATTCTGTAGCAATCATTTCAGTGCAGAGAGCAGGTACACCCATTTAAGCTATTTTCATTTTACACTTCCATTCCACTTCTTGGGAGCACCACAGACCAAGAATCACCTTCCTATGTATACTAAGTCCACAGCATTGAGCTTCCATCACTAGGTCATGAGACCCACAGCTGAGGGTCGGAGGGTATCAAGGTGCTTCTTTTTGTATACCTTTCTTTTCCCAAAATCCCTTCCATAGTTCTGCCCAGACGGGGACACTCCCAGATAAAACTCACTTCGAGGCTCCACTATTACTTACATCAGAGGACTCTCCCATGCCTCCAAGGCCTTCTGCACCCCACTGCAGGGCCCACAGAAGAAGGTCAGCTGAGACAGGGTAACTACAGCAATTCCTCCCATGTTCTGTACCACCTCACCTGAGACTTTAGCTTTACAAAAGACCCTTTATTTATTTATTTATTTTATTATTTTATTTTTATTAATTTTATCTCATAAATATAAATACAACAGTTTTCCACACATTAAAATCATATAATCTCTATAAAAATGTTTTACATAATCCCATCCTCTCCTTCCCACTTCTCCCCCCCCAACCCCCCCATTTGGTCACCTCCTACTTTAAACCTCTTTCTTCCTGTTCCAATATTTTATTATCTCCTTCCCTACCTTTACCCCCAATTCAATTCAATTTTGCTCCTAATTCCTTTTCTCACTTTTCTAAAAACGGTGGAGGAACAGTTCCAGATATAGCAGTAAGAATCTTATATATGCAAGAAGTAACATGTTTTTGCATTATATCCATACTAAAAAAATGCTCAAATGGATACATGTCCTTCGTCATCCTTAGTGGCTGCGGGAGAGCTGTACCAAAATGTCTTAATTGATAATAACGCCACTCATTTAACAAAAAAAAATTTCCTTCTTATTTTTAAAATCTATAAAAGTACACAATTCCCCTTTATCAGTAATATCTTTTAACCACCTCCCGCCCGCCATATAGTCCAATGACGGGCGCAGGTGGTTCTCTCGTTCTGAGAGGATATGACGTCCTCCCATCCTCACCGCACATGCGCAGCTCAGGGAGCGCGCAGCGTGGCGATCGGCGGTGCGCTGTGTCCCTAGGACACGGCAGATCACCGATCATGGAAAGAGCCGAAGATGTCGACTCGGTCATGTGATCAGCTGTGTCCAATCACAGCTGATCACATGTAAACACGGAAATGCTGGTTATCAGCATTTCTCTCCTCTCGAGCTGTCACACTGACAGCTCAAGAGGAGAGGAGAGCCGGTAATCGGCTTTCCGCGGAGGGTACATGTACACTGATCATCAGGGCACTGATGATCAGTGTAGCCCCAGCAGTGCCACCTGTCAAAGTCTATCAGTGCCAGCTGTCAGTGCCATGTGCCAGTGCCTATCAGTGCCACATCAATGCCACATATCAGTGCATACCAGTGCACATCAATGCCACATATCAGTGCCCACCTGAGCTGCCTTTCAGTGTCAGTGCCACCTATCAATGCCAATCAGTGCCACCTATCAGTGCTGTCAATCAGTGCCAGTCAGTGCCGCCTATCAGTGCCAGTCAGTGCTGCCTATCAGTGTGCATCAGTGCCACCTATCAGTGCCAGTAAGTGCCCCCTACCAGTGCCAGTCAGTGCCGCCTACCAGTGCCAGTCAGTGCCGCCTAACAGTGCAATATATCAGTGCCATGTATCAGTGCCATGTATCAGTGCTGCCTTTCAGTGCCCATCAGTGATGCCTGTCAATGCCCATCAGTGCCACCTACCAGTGCCTTCTCATCAGTGCCCATCAGTGCCACCTATCAGTGTCCATCAGTGCAGCCTATCAGTGCCCATCAGTGCAGCCTCATTAGCGCACATCAGTGAAGGAGAAAATTCACTTATTTACAAAATATTATAACAAAAACTAAGAAAAAACTTTTTTTTTCAAAATTTTCAGTGGTTTTTGGTTTTTTTAAGAAAAAATAAAAAAAACCCTGAGGTGATTAAATACCACCAAAAGAAAGCTCTATCTGTCACAAACAAAATTATAAAAATTTCATATGGGTACAGTGTTGCATGACCGCGCAATTGTCAAAGCGCGACAGCGCTGAAAGCTGGAAATTGGCCTGGGCAGGAAGGGGGTATAAGTGCCCAGTAGGCTAGTGGTTAAACGTGCATTTCTATCTTTTATCCATTTACTTGCAATATTCTCTTTCCCCCCGCAGGGAAGAGTTCTGTTCCCCCAACGGTATTAACAGTGAATTATACTTCCACCCCCTTTGTTTATGAATTCTATCCCAAATCCTGAAAACATTTCGTGTTAAAGTGCTTTTTTCTGAAAATTTCTAAACTGTTGTAGAAGCCAAATAATCTTATCTAACTGTGATTCACTCAGTGTACTTTCCATTATTACCCAACTTTTCCCTTGTGAGTTATAAATCCAATCTGCTATTCATGAAAGCAACACCGCACAATAATGTCTCCTAAAATGTGCACGTTCAGGCCCCTGTTAACTTATTATTTATTTATTTATTTCAGGTACTTATATAGCACCATAAAAAAATCGCCATATTATCTTTACACAATACCTCATAGCTAACTCTTGGTCTCTTATTTGCCCATATATATTTAAGAATCATCTTTTTTATTGTCTCAAAGAATGACCCCTGTAAATATATTGGGAGCATATGAAATTTATACAGGACCTTTGGGACTATTATCATTTTAACAGATTTATACAGCCGATCCAAGAGATCCAATGGATATTTTCCTCAAATCATTATTTGACCCATTTATTAATGAAATGTAATTTATCTTATATATGTTCTTTAAAATGGGGGTTAGCTTTACTCCTAAATAACTCAAATCATTTTCCCTCCATATAAAAAGAAAATCTTTCTGTAGTATCTGTTTATCTGTCTTGAACATTGATATTTAACATCTTTGACTTCAAGGGGTTAATTTTCAAGTTTGATAGTTCTCCATATTATTTTAGAATTTTCATTAAGTTGGGTAGAGTTACTCTAGGATTTACTATATAAAATAACATGTCGTCTGCATATGCCGCTACCTTATGCTCCTCACCCCCTATCAAAATTCCCTTTACATCTATATTCCTTCGTACAGTCACCAATAATGGTTCCAATGATACGACAAAAAGTAAGGGAGAGAGTGGACATCCCTGCCTAGCTCCATTATACATTTAAAGGGCTGTGAAAGCAAGCCATTAACCTTGATCGCTGCTGTTGGGAAACTACATAACCTTTTAATCCATTGCATAATTTTAGGTCCAATTCCCAAAACTTCCAATGTGCCAAACATAAATCTCCAATCTACCCTATCAAAGGCTTTTTCGGCATCAATTGATAGAACTAACACTGGATAATTCTCTCTTACTTTTTTGCAAAAGCAATGATGATCTCAATCCATTATCCCTTCCCTCTCTCCCTGGGATAAAACCCACCTGATCTAAATGAATCCACTCCGACATCAACTCTGTCATGCTATTTGCTAAAACCTTTGCATATAATTTTGTATCTATATTTAATAGCGATATGGGTCTATAACTGACACATTGGGACAGATCTTTCCCTCATTTGGTATTATTGTAATATATACCTGCAATGACTGCGCTTTCATTTCCATTTCCTCTCCTAATGCATTCATGTACATACACATCTTAGACACACGTTGTTCTTTAGATTTCCTATAATATCTCAACGTATATCCATCTGGTCCAGGGCTCCTTCCTGTATAAATTTCCTCCTACGATATAGATTTATCCAATACTGCTAATCCTCCTTCCTCTAGTCTAGGTAGCCCAGCCTCTTTTAAGTACGCCTGTCTTTTTCTTTTTTTTTTTAACATTCTTTATTTATATAAAACTTTTCCAAGACGTACAGAAAACAATACCAGGTTTGGTCCAGATAACGCCTGTCTTTTTTTCCTTCTTTCTTCCTCTAATTCTTTCTGGTTTTTAGATTTTATTTCATATAGATTACTATAATATTTTTGAAACGTTTTAGTAATATCAATGGTTGAATATACCATTTCTCCATTCTTATCTTTGATTTTCTATATATAATTTCTTGATTTCTGTTCCCTCAATCTTCTCATTAAGTATTTTCCTGGTCTATTCCCCCAATGATAGCTCTCTTTTGCAACAATATTAAAGACTCTTCTTGTTTCCTGTTCCATTAAATCTTTTAACTCTTCTCTTTTTTGAGTTATCTTCTGCTGTATCTCTATTTCTATTTTCTCCTTTCGTTCCCCTTTCTTTCTTTTTTTCAGCCCCCATTGAGATCAGGATTCCCCTAATATATGTCTTATGCGCTTCCCAGATAGTAGCAATGGAGACCACTTTCATTGAGTGTAAAATATTCCCCTAATTCCCTCTTTATTCTTTTCTTCATCTCAACATCTTGTATAAGCGTCTCGTTTAATTTCGATGTACTACTTCCACTCCATTCCCCTTCCAACTTTAATCTCGTTATAACAGGTGCGTGATTTGATAGAGACATTACCTCAATTTGGAATTTAGCAAAGACTCTAAAAGTCTATGTTCTATCATTATGTAATCCAATCTTGATTATATCCCGTGCTCCAGATCTCCGAAGATCTGGGGGACCCGGGAACTCACATCCATTCAGAGAGCTCCGACATCCCATCTCCTCTGCAGCGAGCGAGCGGCTGTTCCCAGAATTCCCTGTCGCCGTCACGTGGATGCTCCCAGAATCCACCTCTCTGCACTCTGACTGTGGCTCTTACACATCCAGGGTAGATCAGAGCCTCTACACTCCACACATACGGCCCCGAGGAGAAGGACAAGCCAGGCGGGGAGTCCTATGGCAAGGTAGACATCAGGCGCACCAGGAGTTCCTCACTCTAGTGTCCTGTCGGCGCCATGTTCCTGCTACTAGAGGTCTCTTGAGCAGTCTGCAAAGGACCCTTTAGATCAGCAGCACAGGGGACTACATCTTAGCAGTGGTAGAGGTTGAATGATGTCACCTTCAGCCTGACAAAGCCGCTGTAAGCTGGGTTGTTAGGCGAGTATTTTGTACCATTTACCAGTTGGTTTAAATTTTTGAGAATGTGTTTTTAACTGTAGCACTCTCCTAGTTAGGTTGCTAGGCTGTAAAGCAAATTTTGTTCTTTTTGGCTCTTCTATACTCAGTGGAGCAGTTGTTGATTGCTTTGGGCTGTTCTGTGTTTGATTTTTTCTGTGTAGAATCATAATATTGTGGAAAGTCAAATAAGCAGTCTGAATATTTATGGAATTTCAGCCAATCCCTGGGAAGGTGTGCCCAGTAGGTGGCTGAAGAGCACGCAAATAGTCGGAGGCCTAGAGCAGCCTGTTTGTAAGCCCTGTGTCTAGTCCTTCACCAAGAGTCCCCAGCCTGACAGTCTGTGCCCCTCTGGGCAGCTTGCTGGAGTTTGCTGCATGTTGATCGAGGTCCCAGCTGTGGCATAGCTGGGGGGCCTATTTCTAAATTTCTTTTCTGGAGCTTATCAAGGGAATTCACCTGTGGACCTGGTCTGGAGAGCTTACTGAACAGTACCAGATGGAAGTTGGGAAGGGTCAACCTATCCTGTGGCAGTGTGAGCATTAACCTTTCAATCATTGAAGAGCTCACTGAAGGAGCCATCCAGCTGTCCTATAGCATTGTGATCATTAATCTCTCCCTCATAGAAGAGTGTCTGGTGGATACTGGAAGGAGGCATCCAGTGATCCTATGACATTGTGAGAACTGACCTGAGCTCAGGGTTCAGTATTTGTGGAGTATCCCATATCACTCCATACCCTCTCCATGTTCTTCAGCAATAAAATTATAAAAAGGCATCCCCTTAATGAGCTGGCATGAAAGAACTGTTGCTGTGTGCCTGGCTGCCTCTGCACTAATCTTGGGAAAGAACCAGTTAAATTACAGCAGCTTTGGGTGTAGCGCTACATAAGAAGCTTTTTTAAATGGGTGGGGGTGAGGCATTAAAAATAAAGCCTGCCCTTTATTTTAATGCAGTGTCTGCTATAATAGTCCACGAGTACTTCTGTTTATCAATCCTCTTTTGTTTATGAACGGCAGTACAAGCTCCCTAATAACTCATTTTTTGTTCAGTCAAACATTCAATTTGACTTTTAACAGCTTATCTAACCTCATAACGCATCTTAGAACTAATGTTCAAGTTTACAATACTGCTCTTCATTGATGTCTGAGTGCTATCCACAGTTATGAAACATCCAAGATCCATCAAGGGAAAAGTATACAGAGGTTATATATCCATCTGTATATATCTGCTTTTATCCCCATATAACATACAGTATATAAAAAAAACTCATAGCAGAGGCAAAAGACCTTTTGAAGGGCTGCCTGAATGAAATATAAGCATATGAAGTTGCTCAGAGGATACACAGATACTGTAGATGATGATTGTACGTGAAGATAAACTCTTTGGCATTTAGACCTGCTAGTATCCACTCTATACATTTAGTTAAATTTCTGTTCAAATTATAATTATACCATAGCATTTCCTCTTTAATAGTACAGACATATGGGAGAGGAGATTGAGGGTATTTCCCTTGAAGTTCAGAAACCTGCCCCTGTGTCTTCAGCAGTCTTGGAGCTTGGGTAGTAGATGACGTTCTAGCTCCTGATGGTGGTGATTGTTGTAGTAATGGTAATACTGCAGGGCTGGGCTAGCAAAAGGAATTTCACAGTGCCAGCAATAGCTGCTAAGACACAATACAGCATTTGTAGAAACAAATACAAGACTGGTGTCATGACAATTCCAATGGGTGGTGAAGTCTAGTCTTACAATTTGTGTGCGAAACGTCTTCCAATGTTCAAATCTCTATCATGTGTTTTGTGGAACCTGACAAGAACCTGACAAGAAATTGATCTTCTAAAAGTGACACTTTCCTTTGCTAATATTTACAGAAACCCAAGTGCAAATTATTCAGCTTATATACAATTCACCAGTATACAGTCAATGAACAAAAACTCTGCTCCAGTCTGTCTCCAGAGACCCATTTCTCCTCCCACTGCGTGCTATCTTCCATCTCGCAATATACTTGAGCTTACAGACTATAGGATCCCTGAATTGTACTTCCCTTGGAGATGGTATCCAGACTACTGGGTGACCCTGAGGTCCCAAAGGTCCTTGGCAGTTTATCAGGCTGATGGTGGGTAAGAATTCCAAGAAGCTGGCAGAAGTGAAACCCGGTAAGGGGAAATATACTCTCTCTTTCTTCGTAAGGTACTTCTCCCTGACAATGCTCCTACTTTCTCCCTAACAAGCGGGGCTCTATCCCTGACCTACTTCTACACTGCATGCACACTGAATTACGCCAAAACTGCTATTTAAGCTGTTCTTTGTCAAGATAGGTGGCTCAAATCTTGGAGGATTTTGGCATCCAATTTGAGGTGCCAGCCTCTCCAATATGACCACTTGTAACACATAATAAAGGACAAATTAGTCCCCAATGGTTTCCTGCAAACCTGAAGAAGCAGCACAAACACATCAGCTGCTCAACACTTGCCTACAAGAGTACCAGCCAGTGTTTTACTACTAGAATGGAGATGACACAGCAGTAATAATTGATCAGCAGCAGGACAATTTTAAATCACAAGGTTAGGTCTAAATTTACTAGAAATGAAAAGCCTACCATGTGTAAACCAGGGGCGGACTGACCATTTGGAAACTCGGGCACTGCCCGAGAGCCCGGGGTCAGTAGGGGGCCCCATGAGATGCCCCTGGTACCTTTTTCATAGGCTTTTTTGAGTTTGGGCAAGGACACAGGGGCCCCATGATCCCCTATTTCCCGGGGGCCCCATGAGTTGTCAGTCCACCCCTGGCGTAAACATAACTTTTATATTGTCTATGGGGATAAGGAATGCATTGAATGTTATTTAGACATGTGCATTCATTTCATTTGGATGCATTTGTTCATTGAAGAATGTTTTTATCATATTCATTCAACCATTTCATTTTCGGGAATTAATTTCGTATCTTCGGCATTCGTTTCGTATATTTGTTGGTTCAGGTCGATTTCTGGAAGATTGCTATATATTCAATATAGTATCGATTTGGATGGATTCGAATCAGAAAGATTTGATATTTTTGGACGCTAGTCCAACCCAGTAAAATAAATGATTGACTTGAACAATTTCGAATTACGTCATGGGAATTCGAATAAAAATTTGGATCCATTCGTTATCTGAATTATCGAAAGGGAATTCATTTCCCCATGGGCCTGAACTACTATTGCATCATGTGATGAAATCCAAATGAAATCTCGGAATTCCCAATCTTCGCGTAAATCTTCTTCTCCAAGTCAGAGCGGCTCTCAGGCCCTTCGATCTCTACAGGCCCAGCATTTCCAGGAAGTCTCCACGACTTGATATTTACTGACTGACCGTCATTATACAGCTTCAATACATGTGGATATTTTCCATAGCCTTCACGTGATTTATCTCTTCCAAGCCAAGTGGATTTCGAGCTCCTCCTCCCCTTTTTGTTTTTTCATTTTTTTTCTTTTCTTTCTCTCTCTCTCTCTTTTTCTCCTCTCTGACTGGTTGAGATTTTCATCATCTTACGAGTTTCTTATTGACCACTCATTCACAGGTGTATTACCCTAAGTTGTTTGCATATAAATTCTCTGTTCTTTTTTCATTAATGCCGAGTTGTTTCGGTGGATTATTGTGTCCCCCTCTGAGCTGGCTAGCGGTGTGGTTTTTCGTCCCGCCCGCTACCCAGCCTCTATGTGGGTATTTTACCCACAGTTGACTATTACAATGTTTGTATTAATCTTGCTGTTTCACATATATACTGCTTGTATATCAGATGTCTCCTTGTTTCTTTCTTTCTTCTCCATCTCCTTCTCTTTGTCCCTTGTCATGTGTGTTTTGTGTTTTTGTAAATTTTTTTTCAGGGCTCCCGGGGATCACGGCGGATCTGACCTTTTTTCCCTCCGATCTCTATGTCGTTGAACTGGTTATCTCTGAATGTTCAAGGGATGAACTCTCCGCAGAAACGGGTAAAGATATTTAAGTTTCTTCGGGCTCGTCGCGTTGATATTGTTTGTCTGCAGGAAACTCATTTTTCAACTACTTCTGCCCCAAAATATTTTGATGCACGCTACCCTCAGATATTTCAGGCTACTGGCCTCACTAAACAGAGAGGGGTGCTAGTTGCCTTCCATAGCAAAACTCTGTTTGTCCGCGTGAAGTGTATTGCTGATCCAGATGGTAGATACCTTCTGCTACAGGGCACGATACAAGGTATAGAAGTTACCATAATGTCCTACTATGCTCCCAATGTTAATCCTGGACCTTTTTTATCACACCTCTCTTCCCTCTTGGCTATACTTCAACGGGGTACTCTCTTGATGGCAGGGGACTCTAATTTAGTGTTAAATCCTGCACAAGATAAATACCCGGCAAGCATCCTGTCCCTTCCGCATCAGCTAAGTCCTTTGTACGTACGTTAAATACCGATGACCTGGTAGATCTATGGCGTGAATTTCACCCCCGGGGGAAAGACTATACCCATTATTCTCACCTTCATCATTCTCATTCCAGAATAAATCGTGCTTTTGTATCACGTAAACATCTCCCTTTGGTTCGCTCTGTCTCTATCCTTACGGTTCCATGGTCTGATCATGATCCCATTTTGGTGGTCTGTCGATCTCTTCTCTGTAAGCCGGCCTATTCTTCATGAATGACTCCCTGCTTTTGCTGAAGGAGATTCAGGCAGAACTACAGCGCAAATCTCAGGATTATTTCCAGCTAAACTCAGGCTCGGTCTCTTCTTCGGTGACGCTATGGGAAGCTTACAAGGCTGTTCTTGTTCTGATAGCTTCCAGATGAAAGAAGGATAGGCAGCTTAAACAGTGTCAGCTGGAATCAAAGCTAGCTTCCGCATCGGCTCAATTTAAACAGTTACCTACCCCTTCGAACTGTAGATTGTTAGATCAGGCTGGCCTAGAATTGGACCTTTGCTTGATGGATGAGGCTGAGCGCTGCTTGCACTGGACATGCCAGAAGTGGTATAGTAAAGCAAACAAACCAGACTCCATGTTGGCTTGTAGATTACATTCTTTTACACATCTCCCCAAACCGATTTCTTTACGCACTCGTCACAATACTCTCACAAGTAATCCTGTAGCGGTTTTGGAGGAATTCCGTTATAGACTTGCCAAACTTTATACTGATCCCACGCGGGCTGATCCCCAGTCAATTTCTGACTTTTTATCAAGTTTGTCCCTGCCTACTTCGACTCCTGCTCATAAGGACTTGATGGACCGTGATATCCAAATATCGGAGGTTTTGCGATGCATAGCAGACCTGAAGATGGGCAAACGCCCAGGTCCAGATGGATACACGGCACTATATTACAAGAAATTATCCAATGTACTTGTCCGTCATCTTGCCGCCATGTTTAACGCGGTGAAGGGAGGTTCGAACTTTTCTCCCGACTCTTTGTCCGCAAATGTAGTTATGATCCCTAAACTGGATTGAGATCTTTCTTCCTGGACAAATTATAGGCCTATTTCTCTTATTAACATTGATATGAAAATCCTTACCAAAATTTTGGCCACTCGACTGATTTCTTTTACTTTCTCGTCTGATAAAAGGGAACCAGGTGGGATTTGTCCCTCACAGACAAGCTGGAGATGCCATCAGATGCATTTTACAATTACAACATTTAGCTCATACTTGCAAAATTGATATGATGCTCATATCTTTAGATATCAACAAGGCCTTCGACACTTTATCCTGGCCTTATCTTTTATCGGTCCTTAACCGCTTTGGCTTTGGCCCCTCGTTCATACGATGGATCTCTTCACTATATACTGTACATCCCCTCAAGCAAAACTTAAATATTATGGATTCGAGTCCTCCGTGTTCTCGATTGATAGGGGTACTAGACAAGATTGTCCGCTTTCCCCCATACTTTTTATTTTAGCCTTGGAACCGTTGGCAGAAGCCATTTGAATGCATCCTGATATTAAGGGGATTGATGTGGCCAGCTCCCAACATAAGTTGTCTCTGTTCGCAGACGATATATTGTTGTCAATTACGAATCCAAGGGTTACTTTGTCAAATTTACTTGCGGTTCTGGATTCCTTTGCAATTCTGTTGGGTCTTCATGTCAATCCTGCCAAATCAAAAGCCATGTCAATTACTCTCTCATCATCACTTTTGGCTACTTTGAAACATTCGTTCCCTTTTCACTGGCTCTTGGCTTTACCATATCTAGGAATTAAGCTTACCCCGACATATGACGGACTATACTGGGCTAATTTCCCCACTGTCTTCCAAGAGCTGACCGAGTTGTTGTCCTCCTGGTCTCATTACCCGCTTTCATGGTTCAGCAGAATCAATGCGATCCGTATGACCTATCTCCCTAAATTATTGTATTTATTTCGCGTTTTACCAGTTCCTGTTCCTTCGCTTATATTGCGTATCCATCAGCGAAAACGTTTGTCCTTCATTTGGAGTTCTTCTCGACCCAGAATTAGTAAACATATCTTATTTGCTCGAAGGAGTGAGGGTGGGTTATCTGTCCCAAATCTCCAGTCTTATTACCTGGCAGCTAATATTGCCCCCCTAGCTCATATTCATGCATCTCACCATCTTCCATTGTGGGCTACTGTAGATTTGTTAGATTCCCATCCGATACCACTCTTTTCCTTACCGTGGCTTCCTTTTTCTCATCGTTCATCAACCCTTAGCCTGATGCTGACTCTTTCGCTTTGTCTTTGGGATTCCATTAAATATTCCGCTGGCCTTATTTCTGCCCATCTACCGTTGTTACGTCTGTTACATAACCCGTTATTCCCTCCAGGCCGGGACAATCTTAGGCAATTTGCCTGGTGGCAAACACATGGTTTTTATGATGTACATTCGTTGCTATCCCCTACTCGAATACTTACCTTTGAAATTTTGTGCTCTTACTATAACATCCCATTACGGGAACAGTTTGATTACCTTCAACTCCGTCACTTTAGTAATACACTCATACGGACGCACTCGGGACCTTACCGTCTGTCCCCCTTTGAAAGCCAGTGCAGACATAGACCCCATGCTCCGGGGCTGATCTCTTTGGTTTACTCTTCCATTATTTCTTATAGAACTCCTCCGGTCCATTCCTATCATCAACGTTGGCAGTCGGAACTTGGGGGGACTTTGGATCAACAGGATTGGTGGACCATGACCCAAGCATTATCTAAATGTTCTAGGAATGTCATCATTCTCGAAAATGCCTACAAAATTCTTTATCGATGGTATTATGCACCTGCTTGTCTAGCTAATTTTACTCCTACATATTCTCCGGCTTGTTTTCGGGGGGTGCCAACAATTGGGTACTATGGTTCACATCTGGTGGACTTGCCCTAAGGTTAGCAGATTGTGGATTAGGGTTTATGCCCTTCTCCGCACTATGTTTCACGCAGACATTAAGCGTAACCCGTACGAAGCGCTCCTATTTAAACCACTGGAGGGCCTTCTCCGCCCTGAACGGCAGCTGGCATCACATTTATTTATGGCTACTAAATTGACAATCGCGAGGGCTTGGAAGACGCCTCTCCTCAGCTTCGAGGCTGTCAAAAACTGGATGAATTTCATATTGGTTAATGAAAAACTGATGGCTATACTGTTGGATACCCATACAAAATTCCTGCAGATATGGCGTCCCTGGCTGGATACAGCCCAACCTTCGAGATTTGACCGGTAACTTCTGTCGATATGAGGTTTGATTCTGTTGCGATTGCCCCGGAGCCCTTTTGTGATTGTTTTTGTCTTTGTTTTTTTTATGTTTTACTTTTGTCCCTGTCTTCCCATCGACTGTCTTTCTCTATCCTTCTGTCCAATCTGTTCTTATGCCAGTTGTAATGATTGTGTTCTTTGCCCTGAGTGCTACATCTGCAATACTACCTAGGCAACCTGGACTCAAATGAGAGCCCAATGTCTGGAATATATATTAACCTCTGGAGAAGCTTCACTTCATGCCTCTCCTGTTTTCTGTGCGCTGTTATAGCAAAACTTTCTCTTAGAGTTTGCATTGTCATTGACCTCCAAATGTTTGTTCACTGTTTCCCCCTTTCTCCCCCTTTTATTTTTTCCCCCTTCCCTGTCTTCTCTTCCATGGCACTTAAATGTTCAGTGTATGTTTATGCTTCTACCAGTACATGCTCTGTAATATATCTTAAGTGCCCTGTATGTCCCATATTTGTTGGTCAATGTATATGTTTCTTGAATGTTGGTTCATCTCTGCTTATTCTATAATAAAACCCTTTGTAAAAGAAATCCAAATAAAATGAATGAAACAAATGTGTTCGTTATAACTTTTTGGGGGGATTTGTTGACATTTGTTGCTATGTTCTGTCAAGGATTCGTATCTAAAGGCAATCTTTTTCTTTAAAAAAAGTAATAAACATGTCATACTTACTTGCTCTATGCAATGGTTTTGCATAGAGCAGTTCTGCTTCTTCTCTTCTTGGGTTCTCCACGGTGCTCCTGGCCCCTCCCTCCTGAAGTGCCCCCACAGCAAACAGCTTGCTATGGGGGCACCTAACCAGACTCGCTCCCAATCCACTGCTCTGTGTGATCATCCTGCTCTCTCCTTATTGCCTCACTGGCTGTGATTGACAATGAGGAGAGAGAGACCCAGGAGGCATGAAGCTCTAGATTATGATGGGGCTAAAGGTAAGTATTGGGGGGAGGGATCTGCTGCACACATAAGGTTTTTTACCTTCATGCATAGAATGCATGAAGGTAAAAAACCTTTAGCCTTTACAACCACTTTAAGGTCCTATAAACAAAAAAAAACAGAAACAAAAGCACATCTTCTTCAAAGGGGCTTCCTGGACTGAGATTCTTGTTCAGTGGTGACCCTCATGTAAAGCTTGATTCCTTGCAATTCTTGGCTCTCGGTGGCTGGGCTTTGACTCCTAGCGGCCGCATATTTTTGTACCATTTGATAACACATATGTGCTGAAAGCGCACACCCTTCACACTCCCAGCACGTATGTCGGGGTCTCACGGAAAGGTCCCAATCTCCCCTTGCGATTGGGACCTTTTCCGATCATGTGACTGCCATGACAGCGAATCACGGCGGTCACATGAACCTAAAACCCGCCTCTCCTCTCGGCTTACGAAACCCCTTATAGGGCCAGGAGGCGCTGGCATAAAGAGGTTAACAAATGTCTTAAAGCAATGTTGCAGAATAATCTATAGGTGGGAAAAGATTTAAAATGCTTCTCCTGCTTGCAGCAGACTAATGATATCTCAGCCTAAGCAAATTCACTCAACTAAAGCCCGAAGCTGGCCATACGTGGTTAATTTTACTTTTTGTTAGTTTTCCGTGTCCCTTTGACAGAAGTCAATTAAACAATGGACTTCTGTTGAGTAGGGGAACCCACACACTGATCAAAATTTGACCAGTCCTTTTCTGAGCCAGCTGAATTTTGATCAGTGTATGGCCAGCTAATGACTGTTGTTTAACGGTAAAACTCTTCACTTTAATACACTTTGTTTTTTACTGTAGCCTCTGCTTTAAAGAATAACTCAACTCTGAAAGTAGTATCCAAAAAACGCAGACACCGGGCAAAGGACTAGTCACTAGTCATGCTTGGGCTTTCCTTGCCGCTGATCTTTACCTATTATTGACTTACCACGTCTTGTGTCTCTGTGAAAGTGGCCATCTTGATAGAGGAGGGATTCAAAACTAAAAACACGTCAACATTTTTAAATGGCAAAGCAAAGCTTTACTTTTTGAGTTCAAGTACACTTTTAGGCTTGACTAAGGGATTATGACTCCCCTGAAAGACAACTGTCACACATTGGGGTCTCCAACAAAACACAATACTTGACCTAATTTTTCCACAGCAAGGACCCAATTGCGAGTACACACTTCTTTCATCAGTTACACTTATGAACATTTTCAGGCTGCTAAGCTATGTATATGGTGCAGAAAATCAGACATTCTCAGTAAGGCAAACAGCAATCAGGGACTTAACTGCTTGCCTTCTGCCCACAGTGGTCATACTGTGAGCGGGCAACAGCGCCAGGCCAGGTGACATACCTGTATGCCACAACCTTTCTTTTGGGTTCAGGGAATGAGTTTGGCATCTGATTTCAGCCAATGATTTTGGCTGAAGCCAGCGGATCAGCTGTGCCAATCACACACAGAGATCTGTGCTTTGTAAACACAGAACTCTGTGTACAAGGAACAATGCTCTGGCTGTTTATTCTTCCTGCAAAGCAGGGAGAATAAACAGCCATACAGTAAAGTAAAAGCAGCACTTATAACACACATTACACGTCAATAAGCACACAGTTAACCCTTTGCTTTCCCCTAGATGTTAACCCCATTCCAGCCAGTGTCATTAGTACAGTGACAGTGTACAGTAATAGCACTGATCACTGTAATAGTGTCACTATTGATGTCAGTCTCAGTTAGTGTACCTCCCAGCCAGCATCAGCTAGGACCAGATTGCCTGCCACACTATCACAGTCCCACTAAAAGTTGCTGATTACCGCCATTACTAGTATAGTGTCATAGCTGCAAAAATTCCAGTATACATTCACCATAGTAGATGCAATAACGTTTGCACAAACCAATTAATATACACTTATTGGGACTTGTTTCCAAAGATATGTAGCAGAATAAACTTTGGCCTTAATTTGTTTTTTTAGTGGATTTTTTATAACAGAAATGAGAAAATATAGATTTTTCCTCCAATTTTTTTTCCCCGTTTATATAGAAAAACACAAACAAACAGTGGTGGTCAAATACTACCAAAAGAAAGCTTTATTTGTGTGAAAACAATATTAAAATTTCATTTGTGTGCAGTGTTGCCAGTTAAAGTAGCACAGTGCTGAATAGCAAAACAATTCTCTGGTCATGAAGGGGGTAAAACCTTCCTTGGTTAAGCATTAACTCATCCAACAGTTGAAATTGATCGATCACTGTGGATAGCTAAACTTTCCACTTTATCATTACACTTTGCACTACTTTTATGAGTGCCACATACAGTATATGATTTCCAGTGGATGTGCTTTTCCTTCACATTCCTAATATGAACACACACTGTGGCAAAATATATGTAGCACTACCCCTGTAGGAGTTGCTGGATTTGGGTCCCCCTAAGCTAGGCCAGGCAACACACATTTTCTTCACTTCTCCACTTGCAGAGTCAGTAAAACAGTCCTTGAGCTGTTTTTTGTTGTTTTTATTAAGGGGCTAGCAGCTTGGATGGGGTCTAGGGGAATATGAGGTGTGCAATGAACTGTACAACTTGATGACAACTTCTTAGCAACAACACTGTACAAAAATATGGACTAGCAAAAATATAGTCCCTTTAAGGAGCACTGCAGTCCCCTTTGGTGTACCTCCTCAGACCCCAGATTAATTCTCTTCACTCAGCTGCACTGAGGGTATCCCTGAGTTCTCAAGAGCTTGCAGTTAAGCAGTTCCAGATGAGGACTAGTTGGGTATTACACCTGACCTCCCTCTCCCCTTATCTGGCCTAGGGGGTTCAGGAATACTCATGCTGTTGTTTATTGTTAGCATGGTGGGTCGGTGGCTGCCTTCAGGCCTTAGGCTGGTCTGGCTCCTTCCCAATTAACAGGCTGTCCTCCCTAGGAGACATTGAGACAGTAGAGACTCCTGTCCAGCATCCTGCCTGTAGGTAGGCTCCCCTCCCCTGGTGCCTCCTCCCAGGCTTCACTCTCCAGGCTTCTTCTCAATCCATCCTCCACCTGACACTGCACACCATTCCCCAGGCTTGTGATATTTGAGGGTTGTCCTGGTCACCACGCCCAGCTTCCTGCCAGAGGATTGACCAAGGTCCCACAAACAGGCTGATCTGGGCCCCCTCCCCTCCTGCACTCCTGTTCCAGAAAGTTCTCTCGGTTTCTGGAAAGGTGGGAGGGCTCCAGAAGCCCTGACCTGTAGAACCACCCAGTCTGTCCTAAGGTGAACTCCTGCCTCACTCCAAGGCTGACTCATTCCAGGCTGCTACTCAGCCTCAGTCTAAAAAAACAAAAACAACAAACCTATCTGGCTAAACCTAGAGGGCGTTACATATATCTTTAATCCACATACAAACCAGTGGAGAAAATCATTATCACAGTAGTGGTTTGTTAGAGTTCTAGAATCACACCAAGCAGTGACAGGGTCATTCTTGCAAGCTTAAAAATAAATTCACACACAATGATAAAATAAAATGAGTCACTGAGATACGATGGCATCATGGGAGTTACACTCACTCATATAATTTCTGGATAAACCTTTGACAGATAATTCTGAATGCTGTGAATCGTACTGTGAATGATTTAGTGATCACATCAAAATAACACAGCTATTATTCAGTGTCATTCTATAATGGTACTCCTTCCTACATGAGAGCTATAAAACCCAAAGTCACATAGGCCCTCATATGCCCAATATAGCCAAAATGTTTTTTTTTTTCACTTGGAATAGAGTAGAACTTTTTTCTTGCCATCTGTGTCCCATTGGGTTCCGATGCTGTAGACATAATAGGAAAAGAGAATAAAGCTCACCAAAGTGAGGGAAAAGCCTTCTTAGAGAGTTGTCAATAGAACAACTGTCACTATTGAAAAAGTCCATCTATGTTCCTGTTCTGGTGACAATTCAATCCCTAGAGTTCCAGCCCCTCACCACTCCAAAACTAATAAAATAATAATTTGGGATTTAGATTCACTGTAAAACACTCACCGTTCAGCAGAAGAGGTTCACCCATGACACCATGTATATTGCTTGTATTTAAAATGGTATCTTTGTTTTATCAGGGTTACCCTGGAAAATTGACTATGGAGTGGCAGATGTAAACAGATGTGTTCGTTTACACCCGCCTGCATCCAATCTGATCCGCTAAAAACAAATGGATGGCATTCCACACCTGTTTAGCAGATCGGATCAGATGACAGTCGGATGTAAACGGACAGGCAGTCCAATTACATCTAACTGCCCATAGAGGACAGCGGGCTGTGTCCGTGTCTGCTGTACACAAGCAGAGTGGACATGAACCTGAGCTGGCCGATCTGGTGGCTGAGTCCGCCCGTGTGAAAGGGGCCTAAATGTAATCTGATTAAGATTTACATCTACTTTAACCCCTTCTTGCCCCTGCACCACTTTAATCCAGTATGCAAACCCTGGGTGCAGGAAGGATCAGCAATCATGTGATCAGTGTGATTGGCTGTCAGAGTGGTAACATGATTGGCAGCCGATCAATAGTGGGGACTGAGAGATCTCTTTGACAGCTTGTAGCTGGCCAGCTAAGACCAGTCCTAGGTTGCTAATATGGTTCACATATATGTGTATACCAAACCTGCCAATAACCTCAGTACAGTATATATGTGCATATGTTAAAGCCAAAAGCAGAATCATTGCTGTAATTTATGTCTTTGATTGTTATATGACATTTGTATATTCATTGTGTTAGCAGAAGCAGAAAAGGAAAATATGCCTTTAAGAGTTAGTATAAGGTGAGCCAATCACAGACAGCCTCACACTGTACAGAGCCTTAACCAATCCCAGCCAGTTTCACATCTATGCCTGTGTAAAACTCCCTGCTAGGATTTTCTAGAGACACATGCTCACCAGACAGAAGAGGAAACAGACAAAGTTCCAATCAGAGAAGCTCCATGGAAGTACAGAAGGCCAAATAGGTATTTAATGCACTTGTGTGTTCCTCTATTGTTTAACAGTGCAGGTAGATCTGTGTCTAAAAACTGTTGTATGTGTTTACTTGTAGTCCCACCGAATTTACGAACTTACAAATCAAGTCACTGTAGAGTAATCATAATCGAATTTATAAATCCAAGTGAATTTATCAATCTATCGAAATATACAGTACGAATTTATCAAATCTATTGAACCTATCGAGATAAGCTATCGAATCAACCCAATGTAATACTAATTAAACCATTGTAATACGAAAGAAATAAGCCATTGTAAGCAGTGTTATATGAAGAAGATTGAAGTTATTAAAGAAGTTAACTAAAGTATTCGGTGTGCTCTTTAAACCTACTGCATCCATAGAGTGGCATTGGAGGAATTACAGAGTAAAGTCAGTCTAATCAAACAAAGAAACAGCAATTGCATAATTTTTCTAATGCCACAGCGCACTAGGCACCAAAGGGTGCTGCGCCTGCCACACAGCTTGTCTCTGTGTTGGGAGCATGCAGCACAGAAACATCCGCCGCCCAGTATTGCATATGTGTGGTGTGTGGGTGTTAAAGCCATGCCTTTTGGCGCTGCACATGTGAGTTCCATTGGCAGCAACAGGTTAAATTGAACTCCGCTTTAATCACAAATAAAGAACACATAAATAGTTTGAGATTGAAAAGAATTGTTTTATTTCTGTAAATAGTATATGTACGTTTGTCACAGTTGCTAAGGAATGCCACAATTATTTTTTCACTGAATTTGTTTTAGGAAGAAAAATAAAATAGGAGACTGTAACGTGGGTAGTTGTCTGCGATATTCTGACAGGGCTCAGTGTTCTTGATTTGTATAGGAACTTATTTTTAAAAAAATACATCTTCACAGTAACAAAAAAAAAATGTCTATTATGATTTTCCTTTTTTTTTTCTATGCTCATGTTTTATGCTCTGCTGTTTGCTCTTTTTATTTCTGGGGTAAACAAAGGCAAAAGGTAAAATGTATGAATTGCTTAGCAATTGTGCCACAGTGATTTATAAGTGACTGCAGTTGTTTTCTAAAGCAAATCACATTTTGTGAATCTGTTTTAAAATATTTGACCTGGAGATTCCACCAGTAACAGTACTTCCTTTTGCAGGCTGGCAGTGTTATTAACTGCTGTGTGCACTGTTTCAAATGGCTGTTGGGCTGCCTGTCAGGACTGCAGGAGGTATGAACAAACCTAAGTGGTAGCCTAAGGGCCAACTTAAAGTGCAACTTCACTTTCTCAATCAACATTGATGATTTGTAATCCTTACCTTGCTAGAATTCATGAATAGATAGGAGGGTATATCATATTTACTTGTTTTTAACTTTTTTTTTACATTTCTGCAGTTACTTCCTGGTTTCTGGTCTAGCAAATGATGTCATACATCTCAGGAGTCTTCAGAAGGGGAGGAAGGGTTTTCTTCAGCTAAGCAAACCCTCCTGCCTGCATGCCAGAGCTAAGGGCAGATAGATTCCAGGAAGTAAATGCTACATGAATCATCTGACCTTACTCAAGATGGCAGTGGATAAAATGCTAAGGGGGTGTTTTCAAAGTAATTCTTCAACAAAACAAAGCATGGAGACATGGACGGTTGGGGGAGTTTGCTTTGAATATTAAAAATGAATTAAATTGCGTTTTTGGTTTGTGGTGCTCAGATGCAGTGCAGTTCCTCTATAAGGTACAGCTGAAGACTCCTGTATGACAGTCCCAAATCCAGTTACTATGTGATGCACAAACCTCATAATGAAAATTCAAACTAAATTTACCTTCCTTGACTAAGCCAAAACCCCCCTTCATTTCTGTCTCACATGCCTCCCATTCCAGACATGGCAACTCAGAGCAGGAGCGTTTCAGCCACAGATGCAGTGCATCCAATCCAGAAAGCAGTGGGAAGGACAGTGGTTGACCAGATGCTGATTGACAAGATACAGGCTTTGAATCAGCATTGACAATGATGATCGTCACACCCCTTGCAAACAAGTTTACATCCCACTGTAGTGCAAGCAAGCACAGCCTATATGAGCGTGGCAACTGTTCTATGAATTCAGAAACAATGTAGCATCGTTGTCCCCCATCATAGAAAGTTGCATTAGGTTGAATTCATTGGCAGGATCAACAGGTAGGACTTTTTCTGCTGCAGCACAAATATTTTTTTAACAAATTTTTACTTTAAAGGCTAAGTTAACTTTTTTTTTATCTTTATCTTTTATGTACCAATATGCCATTAATGTACCTCTGCTGCAGAAAAATAGAAGCGCTCTTTGATTTTGAGAACAAGGCCTTACCTTAGCCCTTGCTGAATTAGAAAGCGTCATCACTTGCTGATATGTAGATTTAGGACAGAGAAACCAGTAAGACACAGGAAGGATTTCATCAGCTGACCTCATTAGCACATACTTGTGGCTGCCTTCCCCCTTTCCAGCAGATCACTACCACCCACTTCCACAGCTTCATGGTTTTCCAATGCAATTAATCAATGATCACCGTTCTCACTAAATACACGGTTTACTTTTTTTTTTCTATCTTAATTTCATCTTGCATAGATCGGTCATTTAGCAGAGTGTGCTAAGCGATTAGATAACAGCCTATGTGGATAGAGTTGTAGTACTGAAAACAGCAGAAGTGTGTCCTGGGTTCTGTAAAGCTCACCATACACTGTGCAATCTGATTGTACACTCTCCTTTAGATCTACTGTCAACTATGTATGCAAGAACCTGCCTGATTGGATAGAGAGTGATTGGATAGATGGTGTGTCCTCCTATGATATCGTTTTTGGTAAATCTAAAGGAGATCGTACAGAGATTGTACAGATTTTATTGTGTATGGCCACATTTATACACCTAAAATTAACTAGTTGTGCTTTCGGTGCCATTAATTGTTAACAGCACACCAAAGAGAAACAAGCACACATTTTGCCACATGAAAAAATGAGTGACAAATGCAGCAAAATGCACATTAAAAAACATGCAACCCACATCACTCCACAATGTCCCATGAGCTACTTTGCCACGTGTAGCGCAGCCCATTGAAAATCAAAGGGCTGCTCTATGTGTGTCACTGGAGAAATGAGCCAAAAAAATGTCCTTCCTCTACTCCGTGTCAATGAGGCCGGAAAGTGAAATTGGTTTGTTTACACAAAAACAATGAGCCTCCATTCACATCTATGTGTTTCTGAATGCATGGGAAACTGCACAGAAAATGCGTGCTTTGCCTTGCATCTCATAAACACACTGCAAATGTGCATTGTATTTGTGTTGTCATTACATGTTAAAGGCACCCCAAGTGCGGCAAACACACCAAAACCTGCGGTAATGCACTGTGCTCCACTACCAAAAAAGTTCTGTGGGCAGATAAGAATAGTGAGTAGAAAGATAAGAATAGAGACCGGACAGGTAAGAATAGTGATTGGACAGGTAAGAATAGTGAGTGGACAAGAATAGTGAATGGACAGGTAAGAATAGTGAATGGACAGGTAAGAATAGTGATTAGACAGGTAAGAATAGTGATTGGATAGGTAAGAATAGTGAGTGGACAGGTAAGAATAAAGAATGAATAGGTAAGAATAGTGAGTGGACAGGTAAGAATAGAGATTGGACAGGTAAGAATAGTAAATTGATAGGTAAGAATAGAGATTTGACAGGTAAGAATAGTGAATGGACAAGTAAGAATAGAGAATGGACAGGTAAGAATAGTAAGTGGACAGGTAAGAATAAAGATTGGATAGGTAAGGATAGTGAATGGAGAGGTAAGAATAGAGATTGGACAGGTAAGAATAGTGAATGGACAGGTAAAAATAGAGATTGGACAGGTAAGGATAGTGAGTGGACAGATAAGAATAGTGAATGGACAGGTAAGAATAGTGAGTCAAAAGATAAGAATAGAGGGTGGACAGGTAAGAAAAGTGATTGGACAGGTAAGAATAGTGATTGGACAGGTAAGAATAAAGATTGGACAGATAAGAATAAAGATTGGACAGGTAAGAATAGATACTGGACGGGTAAGAATAGAGATTGGTCAGGTAAGAATAAAAATTGGACAGATAAGAATAAAGATTGGACAGGTAAGAATAGATACTGGACGGGTAAGAATAGAGATTGGTCAGGTAAGAATAGAGATTGGACAGGTAAGAATAGATACTGGACGGGTAAGAATAGAGATTGGTCAGGTAAAATAGAGATTGGACAGGTAAGGATAGTGATTGGACAGGTAAGAATAGTGAGTCAATAGGTAAGAATAGAGGGTGGACAGGTAAGTCAGAGCATGAGGAGAGTACTGCTGATTGTCAGAGGATGGATCTGCACCGGTCATCGGGGCACTGATGATCAGTGCTCTGATGATCAGTGCCCAGCAGTGCCACCCACACGTGCCCAGCAGTGCCACCCACCTGTGCCCATTAGTGCCTAGTAGTGCCACCCACCTGTGCCCAGCAGTGCCACCCCACCAGTGCCCAGCAGTGCCCTCCAACAGTGCCACCCAGCAGTACTGCCCAGCAGTGCCACTTATCAGTGGCCAGCAGTGCCACCAGTCAGTGCCCAGCAGTGCTGCCAGTCAGTGCTGTCAATCAGTGCCACCCATTAGTGTCCATCAGTGCAGCATAATCAGTGCCAGCTCATCAATGCCACCTATCAGTTCCGCCTATCAGTGGCCATCAGTTCCGCCTATCAGTGCCCATTAGTGCTGCCTATCAGTGCCCATTAGTGCTGCCTATCAGTGCCCATCAGTGCTGCCTCATCAACGCACATCAGTGAAGGAGAAAAAGTACCTGTTTGCAAAACTTTATAATAGAAACAAAGAAAAAGTTTTTTTTTAAATTGTTTTTGCTCTTTTTTTGTTTATAGTGCAAAAAATAAAACATCCAACGGCAAGTAAATACCACCAAAAGAATGCTCTATTTGTGTGAAAAAAAATGCTAAAAATTTCATATGGCTACATGTTGCATGACCGCACAATTGTCATTCAAAGTGTGACAGCGCTGAAAGCTGAAAATTGGCCTGGATAGGAAGGGGGTGAAAGTGTCTGGACTTGAAGTGGTTAACATAGAATTTATCGCTTTAATATGTGATTTAAGAGGTAATAAATATCCATAAGAATTATACATTACTTACATTGTTTGTACGTAACAAGTAAAATGCAGCAAATGTATGGACTGCTTTAAAATACCATGGTAATGTAACATTTTTTTTTTTTTTTACAATACTTAACTTTATGGGAGAGAAATGGAAAAATCTCTTCTATCTGCATATTTTTCAGGTCAGTGTCAGCAATGTTTGGAAACATCAATTATAGGTAATCTCTGGAACACATGTGGCTATTTTCGCAAGAAAAACTGCTGATTTAGCTTAATTTGGTTATCTTGTGCTACAGTGGTGGATATCTGCGGAAAACACAACACACAAGTGTTTCAGAGCTACTGCCGGTTCTGTACACACTGTGTCCAATCTCCTTACAGTCACTTAACTGAATTAAATAAAATACCAAATCAGTTCAGAATGTAATAACAGTTTATTAACATTTAGACAGCAAACACGTCAGGAAAAAGAAACTTTAATGCTTTATAGTGATTTATCCCTGCAGAGTAGAAGCCTAAAGCTTTCACATTGATCTTCACTGTTCTGCTATGTTACATGCTGTAAATGCACACTTATTTGATATCATTTTAATTGGAAGAATTTGGGGTCAATTTACCAAGTTAAAATAACTAATGCGTAATATCTCTGGAACAGGCAATTCACTAAAACATGCAAAAAATACCACTTGTTAATTTTTTTTTTCATTTTATGTTTTTTAACTCATTACTTTTGGCCTGGTTCACACCAATGCATTGTGCTTTTTGTCAGTTTTGCAGTGCTTTTTGCATACACTTTTATTGCTGGATTTTGCATTTTTCAGCTTTTTTGTGTCAAACGGGAATTTTTTTTGTTGCTAGGCAAAATAACGCAAAACACAGCAAAAATGCACTACATGCTTCTCCATTAAACTCTATTGCAGCACAAATGCTGCGTTTTGCATTTAAAAAAGTCCCTGACCCTTTCCAAAAATGCCAGCAGCTCGAAAAAGCACAAAAAAGCATAGATGTGAACATGTCCCATAGGAAACCATGTTAAATGGACAGTAGTGCGTTTCTGCAAAAAGCACTAAAAAACGCATTGGTGTGAACCAGGGCTTCTACCTTATCTTACCCCAAACCGGACCTCTGGCTGCAGCGGAAAGTGAAACATTTGGCAATGGTCGTCCTATCACTGCTAAATGTGATAGTTCCAACTCAGAGATTATGGTGGTCAGGGAGCCAGCACCCGCCAGCAACCTGATAACCAGTCATGTTTCCTTGCCCTATTAAAAAAAATGTGTCATGCGGGTTCCATCACAATACGTACCAGAACCTTTGGGTCTGGTTTAAATTTTAAGGGGGCCCAATGCCAAAAAAATTGGCATGAGGTCCCCACAGATTCCATTCCATACCCTTATCTAAGCATGCAGTCTGGTAGGCCAGGAAAAGGGGAGGTGTGCACCCCCCTTTCCTCCTCAAACAATACCAGGTCACATGCTCTCAACACGGGGGGTATCTTACCAAGGGGATACCTCCTAGCAAATACCCTGTCCCCATGTTGATGAGGACAAGAGCCTCTTCTCCACAACCCTGAGCCAGTGGTTGTGGGGCCTGTGGGCAGGCAGCTTTAACAATAAAAATACCAGATATCTTCCCCCCATGTGAATGAGTAAGGTGTTCATTCACATGGGAGTACCCTAGAAATAAAAATATCCAAATGTTTGAGAAGTCTTTTATTAACAAACAAAAAAAGGCCCACAATATACATCAATCATTATTCAGTTGTTCAGTGATACAGGTCCACATCAATCCCGAACGATGGCCGCCAACTTACCTGGAAGAAAATTATATAAACTGAGTGTTGGGGAAAATTACAGAATTCATGTTTTCAAATTTTTCATTATTTCTTTGCAAAACCCTAAGAAATAAAAGATTACTTGTACAAATACGCTATCTAGTTAACAACAAAAGAACAAAAAGATATATATAGTACTTGCTAGGGAGCCATCTCCAAAAACAAAAAATCACTTTGGGACTCAAGGAGAATAAGGAAGAATAAGGTGTGGGGATTCAAGTGGTTAAAAGCTTTAGAAGTACCTCTTTTTAAGTAGAAATTCTCCTACCACAAAACATTATGTAACCTGTGGCTTATTTCTAAAACTTGTTCAAATGTTATGACTTACAAGTGGAATGCTGGTTGTGATTATGCAAGAACTGACGTACACTTTCCTAAATTACAATGACTGCACAGGCTTACAGTGTATTCAAGCCCAGTCACTAAATTTACATGTAATTGTAGCTCTCTTTCGGGGGGGTTATGATAAATGTCCCTCCCCAAACAAGATAATGTGCTAAACCTGTAGGTGAATAAGAGAATCAGAACTTTTGCTAAGTGGAAGAGTGGGTCTTGTAATAGAATTGGCAGTGCCTCCACCTAAAACAGGGCCTCTGTGAAAAGAAGGGATTCCTTTCCTAGGATATGAATCAATAATCTAAACCAGGGGTAGGCAATCTTTAGAGCATAGTGTGCTGAAAATATTTTGAAAGAAATTGAGAGTTCCTGCTACATAAAAAGGCCAACTTCACGTACTCAATCATGAAGAGGAATTTTTATAAACGAAATGCTGTAAAAAAGTTGAATAACAGTAAGAAATGAATATTGAGCTTTGCACCTTCATGCGTCAAATCAGCCCAATTTCTGCAATATAGACTTCATATCACCCCATTTCCTGCACCTTTACACCTCTAATCAGTCCCAAATCCTGAACCTTCACACCTCAGATCACTCCAGTTCCTGCATCATTACACCTCAGATCACCCAAATTCCTGCACTTTCACATCTCAGATCAACCAAATTCCTGCACCTTCACACCTCAGATCAGTCTAAATTCCTTCACCATCAGATCACAGATCAGCCCCAAATCCTGTACCTACATGCCTGAAATCAGCCCAATTCCTGCTCCTTCCCACCTCAGATCACCCCAAATCCTGTACCTTCATGCCTGAAATCAGCCCAATTCCTGCTCCTTCCCACCTCAGATCACCCCAAATCCTGTACCTTCCCACCTCAGAAGAGCCCCAATTCCCACATCTTCAAACCTCAGCTCAGTCCCAAATCCTGCATCATCAGATCTCAGAACATCCCACTTCCTGCATCTTCACACTTCACATCATCCCCAATTCCTGCACCTTCACACCTCAGATCACTCACAAATCCTTCACCATCAGGCCTCAGATCAGCCCCAACTCCTGCACCTTCATGCCTCAAATCATCCCAATTCCTGCACTATAGTCAGCGTCAGCAGAGCAGAGGACGGGCGTTAGTGGGGAAGAGGATGGTGTCACTGCTGATAGATGCAGAGCTGCATGACATATGGCAGGAGTTGGAAAGGCTCAGCAAGGCAGAGGACAGGCATCAGGAGGGCAGAGGAGGGGTGTCAGCAAGGCAGAAGATGGGTGTTAGCAGAGCAGTAGATGGGTGTTAGTAGGGCAGAGGATGGTGTCACTTCTGACAAGGTACTTAGCAGAGCTGCAGGGCAAAGGGCAGGGCTCAGTGGGGCAGAGGACACGCATCAGCGGGGCACAGGACGGTATCATTGCTGACAGGTCACTCAGCAGAGCTGCTCCTCCCAACACTGCACACAGCTAAGATATGATTCTTTTCCAGACACAACCTGGATTTGCACAGTGTGTAGCTGGCTGCTGCAGGTTGAGGATTTCACAGGTCAGAACCGCAACTGCCAGCTACATGCTGTGCTGATCGAGGTTGTGTCTGGCAAAGAAACAGATTAACTGTATGCAGTGTTGGGAGGGGCCACTCACCTACATGTCCTGTCAAACCTGAGTGAAGTCCGAGGATGGAAGAGCTTACCGACTCATCTCCACATCCATCCGGGGGGGGGGGGGGGGAGGTGCGGACCACCTCCTAGACCCTGACATCCACTGCTTCATTGTTGGCTGTATGCAAACTGAGTAGTGAGGCAGGCGGGCAATGAGTTGATTCCAGCCGTGTTCCCTCCTGTGTAGGCAGCAACAACTGCCTGCTGGCTTTGCTGATGCGTGGGAGGTGGGTGTCCCAGGCATCCCTCACGTCTTGCGTGTCAGCATAAATGTGGATGTGTGCCATATTTGGTATGCATGCCGGGGGTTGCCGACCCCTGATCTATACAAAGTAAATGGGAGCAGAGGGACTGCTGCCACTCGCATACTGTATAACATTAACCAGCACTGCAAGAGTCCTACAAAATGACCTCCAGCAGGCCACTGGTGTGAATGTCTCTGACCAAACACTCAGAAACAGACTTCATGAGGGTGGTCTGAGGGCCCGATGTCCTTTAGTGGGCCCTGTGCTCACTGCCCGACACCATAGAGCTTGATTGGCATTTGCCATTGAACACCAGAGTTGGTAGGTCCACCACTGGCGCCCTGTGCTTTTCACAGATGAGAGCAGGTTCACACTGAGGACATGTGACAGACATGAAAGGGTCTGGAGAAGCCGTGGAGAACATTATGCTGCCTGTAACATTGTTCAGCATGACCGTTTTGGTGGTGGGTCAGTGATGGTCTGGAAAGGCATGGAGGGATGCACAGACCTCTACAGGCTAGACAATGGCACCCTTACTGTCATTAGGTATGGGGATAAAATCCTTGGACCCATTGTCAGAACCTACACTGGTGTAGTGGGTCCTGGGTTCCTCCTGATGCACGACAATGCCCGGCCTCATGAGGCGAGAGTATGCAGGCATTTCCTGGAGGATGAAGGAATTGATACTGTTGAATGGCCCCCACGATCACCTGATCTAAATCCAATAGAACACCTCTGGGATGTCATGTTGCAGTCCATCCGATGCCGCCAAGTTGCACCTCAGACTGTCCAGGAGCTCAGTGATGCCCTGGTCCAGATCTGAGAGGAAATACCCCAGGACACCATCCGTTGTCTCATTAGGAGCATGCCCCAATGTTGTCAGGCATCCATACAAGCACGTGGGGGCCATTTAAACTACTGAGTACCATTTTGAGTTGCTGCAATAAAATTTCAGCAAAATGGACTAGCCTGCTGCCTCTTTTTTTCACTTTGATTTTAGGTGACTTTGAATTCAGTCCTCTGTATAGGTTTATAATTTTAATTTCCATCAAACGACCGGGCATCCTTACATTCCTAACACATTACCCAGTCCATATCAGTATAGATATCCAGCATGATATTTTTCTCCATTGAGATCTGATGTGTTTCCAAAGTGTTCCTCATCAGCAGTATATAGCAGTCTTGTGACTTCTATCAGTGTCAAGCTGAACACTGGTTAAAGCTCCAATTAGGAGTTTCAGTTCTGCTCTGACTGTAACATAAAGGCTGCATAACCCAGACCTTCTGTCTGGACGGTGCTGATTGGCTGTTTGCTGATCACATGCACCCTCCCAAAGAAAAAAAAACTCTCTAGTAATACACCTTAAACTGAGCTTGTGCAGAGTGACTCCTTGAGCTCTGTACTATCAGCAGATGGATTGGGGAGAGTAGAAGAGGGGGAGGATCAGAGAAGAAAGGATCAAACAGCCGTTTTACACAATGCGACTGATTAAATGCTTAGGTTCCACAGTGAGTAAAGCAAGCATGCTTTACTGCATATACAGACTGATTTTACTGTTGTGGGTTCAGTAACACTAACTAGAATAAACACTAGAGTAAAAAAGAAACAGATTTGCCTAGTAATATACTGGAAGATCAATGTTACACACATACAGTAGCACAGACCTAGCTATCTGGCACTGTGCGTGTGATATAATAACAATACGATAGAGATACATCTGTCACAAGGATTCTGATACATACTCAAGAAGCTATGGGCAACTGCTGTTAAACTATTAGAACATAGGAATACTTGCCTAATAGTCTCTGCTTCTGGCCTGGGTGAAATACAGCAGCTCCTGTGTGTATAAGCTAAGGTGGCTTAGTTCTGTGTATACTGCCTGGAAATTCCCCTTTATAAACCATCACAGTCCTCCAGTCGAAGTTTCTGACCCAGCTAGCAGGGACAGGAAGTACCAGTTTGTAACCAACTAACTCTGTGATAATCAATAAGCAAAAACTATTGAAAATACAGACAGTAAAGGCAGCAGATCTCTACAAAAGCTCTAACATGTTAAAGCAGAACTTTACTTTCTCACTCAACATCGACTATTTCTAAAGACTAAGTTTTCCTCTTTTTTTCTAAATTCCAGCTTCCCTATGTACCAATATACCATTAATGTACCTCTGTTGCAGAAAAGAAAACATTTCTCTATATTCCAGAGCAGGCATTAGCTCAGGCTCCAGTCTCTTCTATAGAAAACTCCCCTATGACTCCCTGGTATATGTCCTACAGGACGTGAAAACTATTAGTAGAATAAGGAAGTAGTTTACCAGCTGAATTCACTAAAACACACCCTGCACCTGCCCTCCCCCATCCAGGAGATTGCTCACGCTGACCTCTGTACTCATACACTTCTCCAGTGCAATCGTTATCAGTGAGCACAGTTTTATACACCTAAATACACCTAAAATGAACTAGTCATACTTTTTGTGCCATTAATTGTTAACAACACCCCAAACACAGAAGCAAACACGCATTTTGCAAAGTGCAAAAATGTGCAACAAACCAAGTGTAGTAAAAGACATGCAAACTGCAATACGCCAAAATGCCCCATAAGCTACTACTCTGATTTTATGTAATTCTCAATATTTTTAAATCTGCATCTTTTAATATAATAATACCTGGTAATCCTGACATGAAGGTCCTTGTTTGGGTAAATGCTGTTACAGTGTTGTCATGGTCACATAAACTTGCTGGTAGAGTCTACAAGTGGCCATTTCAACTCCAATAACACAGGAATGGTCTACTGTTGTCACCATCAAGAAACCCACTCTGAGAGATGTCATACAGGCATCAGTGGAGTGCATGTAGCTAAGGAGCGGTTGCAAATAGGCTGCATGAGAATGGCAGCCCTGAGGTGCAATAAATGGATTATAAGTGCAATTATTAGATACAGTGCTTTAGCACAAAAATGGTTTTCATCTACTTTAATATTTGCCTTTTATTGAACTACACTTAGGCCTTTTTTACACTAGTGACTCAATTTGCTAGAAGGGGATCATTTTTGCTGAAGCATGTATACACCCCAGACTATGCCTTTGCAGCTTAACCGCTTCCCAACCACTCTATAGCCGAAAGACGGCTACAGCGCGGTTGTCTAGTTCTGGGAGGGCGCCCATGGATGTCCTCCCAGAACCTGCCCCCTGCTCGCCCCCAGCGGCATGCTCCAGGCGCCGTCGGTGATCGATGTGTCCTACGGACACAGCTGATCACGTGATAAGGTAAAAGGCCAATCACAGTGGCCTTTTACCACGTGATCAGCTGTGGACAATGACACAGCAGATCCCAATGTAAATACACTTGCTGGTTATCGACTGCACTTTCTTCACACTGTCACAGCGTGAAGAAAGTACTGGCAATAACCATCAGATGTGACAGGGGAGATCTGCACTAATAATCAGTGCTGCCCAGCAGTGCCCAGCAATGCCGCCCATCAGTGCCCAACAGTTGTGTCCATCAGTGCCCCGCAGTGTCGCCCATCGGTGCCCAGCAGTGTTGCCCATCAGTGTCACCCATCAGCGCCCAGCAGTGTCACCCTTCAGTGCCTAGCAGTGCCACCCGTCAGTGCTGTCTGTCAGTGCCTCCAGTTGGTGCTATCAGTCAGTACTGTCCATCATTGCTGCATATCAGTGCCCATTAGTGCCGCCTATCAGTACTTATCATTGCTGCATATCAGTGCATCATCATTGCCTCCTCATCAATGCCCACCAGTGCCGCCTCATCAGCGCCACCTCTTTATTGCTACCTATCAGTGCCCATCAGTGCTGCCTATCAGTGCAGCATCATCGAGGCACATCAGTGAAGGAGAAAAATTATCTGTTTGCAAAATGTTATAATAGAAACAAAGAAAATCTTTTTTTTCCAAATTTGTTGCTTTTTTTTTCATTTATAGTGAAAAAAAAATAAAACCCCCAGTGGTGATTTAATCTCACCAAAAGAAAGCTCTATTTGTGTGAAAAAATGATAAAAAATTCATATGCGTACAGTGTTGCATGACCGCACAATTGTCATTCAAAGTGCAACAGCGCTGAAAGCTGAAAATTGGCCTGGGCAGGAAGGGGGTAGAAGTGCCCAGTAGGCAAGTGGTTAAGGAAAGGCAGCTTAACGGGCTCACCCACATGTTTTTACTGGACTCTGCAGTTACGGGGGGACAGGGAACATCTCACGAGTAGAAGAAAAAATGGATTCAATAAAATTTCAGCAAATTTTGGATGATAACTTGATGCCATCTGTGAAAAAGCTGAAGTTAAAGAGAGGATGGCTTCTACAAATGGATAATGATCCTAAACACACCTCGAAATCCACAGGGGATTACATCAAGAGGCGTAAACTGAAGGTTTTGCCATGGCCTTCACAATCTCCTGACCTCAACATAATTGAAAATCTATGGATAGACCTTAAAAGAGCAGTGCGTGACAGACAGCCCAGAAATCTCAAAGAACTGGAAGACTTTTGTAAGGAAGAATGGGCAAAGATACCTCAAACAAGAATTGAAAGACTCTTGGCTGGCTACAAAAAGCGTTTACAAGCTGTGATACTTGCCAAAGGGGGCAGTACAAGATATTAACTCTGCAGGGTGCCCGAACTTTTGCAGACGCCATTTCTTTGTTTTCTGTTATTTTGAAAGTGTAAATGATGGAAATAAAATCTAACTTTTGTTGACATATTATAAGAATGTCTAATCTGTAATTTGATGCTTTTTGGAGATTTTTCCATCTTTCCTTGGCTTCTTTATGCACATTAGTACAAATTTTTAGCTGGGGTGCCCAAACTTTCGATCCCCACTGTATATATATATACTATATTGCCAAAAGTATTAGGATACCCCTCCAAATCATTTTACTCAGGTGTTCCAATAATCTCCATGGCCACAGGTGTATAAAATAAAGCACTTAGGCATGCAGACTGCTTCTACAAACATTTGTGAAAGAATGGGTCGCTCTCAGGAACTCAGTGAATTTGAGCGTGTTACCAAGATAGGGGCTTGGTCGCTTAGTTCCAGTGAAAGAAATTCTTAAGGCATCAGCATACTAAGACATTTTGGACAATCTCATGCTCCAAACATTGTGGGAACAGTTTGGGGATGGCCCCTTCCTGTTCCAACATGACTGCGCACCAGTGCACAATGAAAGGTCCATAAAGATATAGATGAGCGAGTTTGGGGCGGAGGAACTTGACTTGCTTGCATAGAGTCCTGACCTCAACCAAATAGAACACCTTTGGGATGAATTAGAGTGGAGACTGCGAGCCAGGCCTTCTCGTCTGACACCAGTGCCTGACCACACAAATGCGCTTGTGGAAGAATGGTCAAACATTCCCATAGACACACTCCTAAACCTTGTGGAAAGGCTTTCCGGAAGAGTTGAAGCAGTTATAGCTGCAAATGGGAGGGTCAACTCAATACTGAACCCTACAGACTAAGACTGGGATGCCATTAAAGTTCATGTGCAACCTCAGACCCATCTCCCTGCTCCCATTTACATCTAAACTCCTTGAGCGCCTAGTCTACACCCACCTAAGCTCTCACCTCAACGACAACAACCTCCTCGATCCCCTACAGTCCGGCGTCCGTCCCCTACACTCCACCGAAACTGCCTTACTCAAACTCTCCAACGACCTGCTAACCGCCAAAGCTAATGGCCACTATTCAGTGCTCCTACTCCTTGACCTCTCTGCAGCCTTCGACACAGTCGACCACCCCCTCCTCCTCAAAAAACTACACTCCCTCGGCCTCAGAGATTCTGCTCTCTTTTGGCTCTCATCCTACCTGTCACAACGCTCTTTCAGCGTTACCTATAATGCTACCACCTCCCCCTCACTCCCCCTCTCTGTTGGGGTCCCTCAAGGCTCTGTCCTTGGGCCCCTTCTCTTCTCCATCTACACCTCCTCCCTTGGCCAACTCATACACTCTCACGGCTTCAACTACCACCTCTATGCCGACGACACACAAATCTATCTCTCAACCCCCCACCTCACCCCCTCGGTCTCCGCCCGAATCACACACCTACTGAGAGACATATCAGACTGGATGTCACTCCACTTCCTTAAACTGAACCTCTCCAAAACCGAGTTTCTTGTCTTCCCCCCAGTCTGGACACCCCCCCCATTGACTTCTCCATCACATCCAACAACGCCACCATCAAACCCCCACAGGCCAGAGTACTTGGTGTCATTCTGGACTCCAACCTATCCTTCCAGCCCCAAGTCCAATCTTTAACACACTTGTGCAGACTCCACCTCCGCAACATCGCCAAAATACGCACGTTCCTAACTCCAGAAACCACTAAACAGCTCATCCACTTCCTCATCATATCATGACTCGACTACTGCAACTCCCTCCTCACTGGCCTGCCTCGCCGCTGGCTATCCCCGCTTCAGTTGATCCTGAATACGGCTGCCAGACTCATTCACCTTTCCAACTGCTCTGTTTCTGCCACCCCCCTCTGCCAATCCCTCCACTGGCTTCCGATTGCGCAATGGATCAAATTCAAAATCCTAACACTGACGTACAAAGCTGTCCACCATACTGCCCCGAACTACATCACTGACCTAATATCCAAGTACCGCCCAGCACGCACACTCCGCTCCTCACAAGACCTCCTTCTCTCTAGTTCCCTGGTCTCCTCCTCCCATGCCCGCCTCCAGGACTTCTACAGGGTGTCACCCATCCTCTGGAACTCCCTGCCCCAACCCATCAGATTATCACCTACTCTCCTCTCCTTTAGGTGCACCCTGAAAACCCATCTCTTCAGGGAAGCCTACCCCACCCCCTGCTAACTTGCCGACCTCCTCCACTCTTCCTACCACTCCATCCCCCACAGCTATCTCCTCCTGTGCCACCATCCCCTCCCTCCTAGTTTGTAAGCTTGAAAGAGCAGGGCCCTCAATCCCCTCATGTTTTGCATTGTATTGGTATTGTTCTGTCACATGTTCTGTCCCCGACTGTAATGTACAGCGCTGAGCGAACTATTGGCGCTTTATAAATACTGTATAATAATAATAATAATGTGCAATCAGTCAGGCCCTTGCACTACTTAGTTGAAGGTAAATCTAAACAAAATTGAATAAGAAAATTGTATAATGTATGACTGGAGTAATACCCATTATTGCTTTTCCTGAATCCAATGTCACATGATCTTCTGTGCTTCTTGGTAATGGTGACCAGAAGATACTTTTTTCATAATAAGAGATATACATTACAAGGGGTTGAGTGGGAATGGTATTTTTTTCCATGAGATCAGCTTTAAGGTCCACACAACAATAGCCCAGCCAGGTTCTGCACTGTTTAAGACCTTTCTGCAGATTACAGAGCATTGATGCAATACAGTCTGGTCCATGTCCCACACCATCTATGAATGACCAATATAGGCTCAGCAGCACACTAATGAGGTCATCACTTTGCTCTCTTCTGCCTGTAACACTCTCCTAATCAGGAGAGAGGATTTGTATAGTTAGGTTAACCACTTGCCTACTGGGCACTTCTACCCCCTTCCTGCCCAGGCCAATTTTCAGCTTTCAGAGCTGTTGCATTTTGAATGACAATTGCGTGGTCATGCAACACTGTACCCATATGAAATTTTTATCATTTTTTCACACAAATAGAGCTTTCATTGGTGGTATTTAATCGCCACTGGGTGCTTTATTTTTTGCACTAGGCAGCACTGATGAGGTGGCACGGATAGGCAGCACTGATGGGCACTGATAGAAGGCACTGATAGGTGGCATTGATATTTGGCACTGATGAGCTGGTACTGATGATGCTGCACTGATAGGTGGCACTTATAGGTGGCACTGATGAGCAGCACTGATGGGCACTGATGGGTGGCGCTGCTGGGCAGCACTGATGGGTGGCACTGCTGAGCAGCACTGATGGGTGGCACTGCTGGGCACAGGTGGGTGGCACTGCTTGGCACTGCTGGGCACAGGTGGGTGGCACTGATGGGCACAGGTGGGTGGAACTGCAGGTCACTGGTGGGCACAGGTGGGTGGCACTGCAGGGCACAGGTGGGTGGCACTGATGGGTACAGGTGGGTGGCACAGATGGGAACAAGTGGGTGGCACTGATCATCAGGGCACTGATGATCAGTGCCGATCACTTCTCTGACAATTGCCGGTAATCGGCAGTACTTTCCTCTGTGACAGCGTGAGGAGAGTGCAGCCAATAACTGGCAACTGTATTTACCCAGTGATCCTCCCAGAACTAGACAACCGCTCTGTAGCTGTCTTCCTGCTACAGCACAGTAGAGAAGAGGTTAAGTATAGCTTTGTTTCTCTACTTAACAAAGAGATTGTTAGGAAAATCTAATTGGGTTCTCTGCTTAACAGAGTGCTGTGATGGATTAGTCAGGTCTGCTCATGATGCTCTGGTGCTGTTGAGTTTGTCTAAGTTCTGCCTGCCTTCAGGAAGCTATGAGAGCCTTCCAGAACATGGGTAGGGGCTAGGCAAATGAACAGCATGAATATGGATTGCAGGGGAGTGTAGACGCATTGCATAATGGGAGTGGTATTTATGTTCTGTGAGCGCATGGGTTCAGCGTCTTTCCCAGGAGTAGATTGCACCATGCATGGTTGGGGGCAGGCTGCCTGGCACTTCCTGCTATGCGGCCTCAGGTGGGGGACCTCAGAGCCTGACTGTTCTACAGCTGACTGAGGGGAGTTGTCTGCCAACAATCTGTCTGGTATCACTGAAGGGAGTTGCTTGTAAGATTGGAAGGAGGTTGCCATTCTGTCCTTGGGCATTGTGAGTACAGACACTGAGGGACTTTGCTCACTCCTTAACTATTTGTTACAACACTTTAAAGAGGAGTGTGCTATCAGCTTTCAGCCAGGACTCAACAGTGCTCAACTAAGAGAGAAGTTCAGATGTCCTCATTGTGAATAGTTCTAATTTTGGAGTATCCTACTAAATTCCCCATCCCTATCCCCAATTCTACAATAAAACTCCAAAAACAAACATCCCTTAGACTGGTCATTGAAGACAACGAGCGGAAGTGTGTGTGTGTGTGTACCTGGCTGTGGAAAATACCTTGTGCCTGGCTGTGGGGCGAAGCAGTGGGAAACCTGGGCAAATACAAGCATTTTCTCCAGGGGTAGCGCTACATACCATTAGCACAGACATTATCAGCACATTTTCCAAATGGCTTAGAGTGCTGAAAAGCCATTTTCTGGTCAGAATTCTGGAATTACAGAACATTATTATGTAGAGATTTTCCTACTTTCTGCCAGCTGCATGTAGACTACAATTTAGCAAATTTTTATGACCCTTTAAACTGGATTTAAAAAAAAACTGGTGTGTTTTATAACTGCCTGGAATTCAGCTTCAGCTATGCAATGTAGACTAACAAGTTTTATAATTGCATGTACAAATGTTAAATGTTTGTAATGCTGATTAACCTGCATCTTATGTTGGTTTTGCTTTACCTCTATGAATTGTTTATATGTCATTGTTATTTTTGTTTTATTATGTAACTTTTGTTTGGTCATATACACTATATTGCCAAAAGTATTGGGACGCCTGCATTTACACGCACATAAACTTTAATGGCATCCCAGTCTTAGTCCGTAGGGTTCAATATTGAGTTTGCCCACCCTTTGCAGCTATAACAGCTTCAACTCTTCTGGGAAGGCTAACCACAAGGTTTAGGTGTGTGTCTATGCGAGTGTTTGACCATTCTTCCAGAAGCGCATTTGTGAGGTCAGGCACTGTTTTCAGACTGAAAGGCCTGGCTCGCAGTCTCCTCTGTAGTTCATCCCAAAGGTGTTCTATCAGGTTGAGGTGAGGAACCTGTGCAGGCCAGTCAAGTTCCTCCACCACAAACTTGCTCATCCATTTCTTTATGGACCTTGCTTTGTGTACTGGTGCACAGTCATATTGAAACAGGAAGGGTCCATCCCCAAACTGTTCCCACAAAGTTGGGAGCATGAAATTGTCCAAATTGTCTTGGTACCTGGAACTAAGGGCCCTGAAACACAACCCCACACCATAATCCCCCCTCCACCAAACTTTACACTTGGCACAATGCAGTCAGGCAAGTACCGTTCTCCTGGCAACCGCCAAACCTAGACACGTCCATCGGATTGCCAGAAGAGTGATTCATCCCTCCAGAGAACACATTTCCACTGCTCTGGAGTTTAGTGGTTGTGTGCTTTACACCACTGCATCCAGCGCTTTGCATTGCACTTGCTGATGTAAGGCTTGGATGAAGCTGCTTGACCATGGAAACCCATTCCATGAAGCTGTATGTACACTGTTGTTGTGCTAATCTGAAGGCCACACAAAGTGTGGAGGTCTTTAGCTATTGACTCTGCAGACAGTTGGCACCTTTTGTTCTTCTGCATGTGGTGACCCTGCTAAATCTTTTTACATGGCTTACCACTTCGTGGCTGAGTTGCTGTTGTTCGAAGTTGCTTCCACTTTGTTATAATACTGCACTTTACTGAAACTACCCTACTAAAACTCACTAATGATCTACTAACTGCTAAAACCAATGGCCATTACTCCATACTCTTACTACTTGACCTCTCTGTGGCTTTTGATACTGTTGACCATCCCCTCCTCCTCAAAAAACTCCACTCTCTTGGACTCCAAGACTCTGCTCTCTCCTGGTTCTCCTCCTACCTATCGCAGTACTCCTTCACCGTTACCTATAACTCTGGCTCCTCCTCTCCACTCCCTCTTTCTGTAGGAGTCCCTCAAGGTTCTGTCCTTGGACCCCTACTCTTCTCCATCTACATCTCCACCCTTGGTCACTTGATAAACTCCCATGGCTTTAAGTACCTTCTCTATGCTGATGACACACAAATCTATCTTTCTACTCCTCACCTCACCCTTTCAGTGTCCTCTCGCATTACTAACCTACTAAGTGATATATCAGCATGGATGTCACTCCACTTCCTCAAACTCAATCTTTTAAAAACTGAGTTCCTAGTATTCCCTCCAGCCCGTGCCCCCTCCCCTGACTTCTCCATCAAGATCAACAACAATAACATGTGGCTAGGTGTAATCCTAGACTCCCAGCCCCCTTTCAGCCCCAAATCCAATCGCTGTCCAAATCTTGTAGACTTCACCTATGCAACATCTCCAAGATATGTCCATTCTTAACCTAGGAAACTACTAAGCAACTTATTTACTCCCTTGTTATCTCTCGCCTTGACTATTGTAACTCCCTCCTCATTGGCCTACCTCATCGCAGGCTATCCCCTCTTCAGTCTATCATGAATGCTGCTGCCAGACTCATCTACCTTACTAACCGTTCTATATCTGCCAATCCCTCCACTGGCTTCCCATTGCCCAACGGATAAAACTCAAAACATTAACAATAACATTTAAAGCCATTTATAACTCTGCCCCAAATTACATCACCAATTTTGTCTCCAAATATCACCCAAACCGTACTCTCCGCTCCTCGCAGGACCTCCTACTCTCTAGCTCCTCTGTCTCCTCCTCCCATGCTTGTCTCCAGGACTTCTCCAGAGCTTCCCCCATCCTCTGGAACTCTCTACCCCAATTTATCAGACTATCCCTTACTCTGCTCACTTTTAGGTGATCTCTGAAAACCTATCTCTTCAGGGAAGCCTATCCTGCCCTCAGATAATAATGGAATCTTCTATTCCTCCTACCAGTCCATCCCCCCACAGTTACTACCTTTTGTACCACTAGCCTCTCCTTCCTAGATTGTAAGCTCCAAGGAGCAGGGCCCTCATATCCCTCTTGTATTGAACTGTATTGTTGCTGTATTGTCTCCCTTTATATTGTAAAGCACTGAGCAAACTATTGGCACTATATAAATCCTGTATAATAATAATAATACTAATACTAATAGTTGACCATGGAATATTTAGTAGCAAGGAAATTTCACGGATGGACTTATTGCACAGTTGGCAACCTATCACGGTACCACGCTTGAATTCACTGAGCTCCTGAGAGCAACCCATTCTTTCACAAATGTTTGTAGAAGCAGTCTGCATGCCTAGGTGCTTGATTTTATACACCTGTGGCCATGGAGGTGATTGGAACACCTGAATCCAATAATTTGGAGGGCTGGCCCAATACGTTTGGCAATATAGTGTATGTTTTGCAGAGAAATCTCACAGCTAGATTGTCACCCTGTGGACAGGGTATTCTTAGAGTGAATGTAGTTTAAAACAGTAGTAAACACAGCTTGGTCATTTTCACCTACAGGTAAGCTTACTTTAGGTACAAAGAATATCTCCTAAATGTGCACTGTTTAGGATGTATTCACTACTACTGCAGTCAGTGACATCACCAGTACATGCGAACTGTGCTCTAAATGGAAGCATGTTGTCCCTTCAGAGCTCTGTGTTGCAGCCATGACTCCCGTGCGCATGCATTGGAGTGTCGTCATTGCAGCTCCCTCGAAACCCGCAAGAAAGTTTGGGTAAATATAAAAGCCCTGTCAGCAATGACAGCATGCCACTGAATGGCTTTGTCTTAAGGTAAGTCTTTCATAATATTAGATTGTAAGCTCTAACGAGCAGGGCCCTCTGATCCCTCCTGTATTCATTTGTATTGTAATTGTACTCTCTGCTCTTTTGTTGTAAAGCGTTGCATAAACTGTTGGCGCTATATATATCCTGTATTATAATAACAATATTAATGTGCTAGTACGTAATCCATACTAGCACATTATGCTCTTAACGTGCAGGGGAAAGGATTTTCTTTTTTTTTAAGGGCCTTTACTACCTCTTTAAACAGATGTCAAGTAAATAACAAATGAAATAAAAAAAGTTAGCACCATCCTTAACTACATAAAAATTAAGCTGGACTTCTGTTTATAGCTAGTGGGGGACAGGATCATAGGAACACTTTCACACTCCTTAGAACTCCCAGCACAGTGCTTTGCCCTATGGCAACCCTTTTACACTTCCCACTACTTCCACCTGATTCACCATCTCCATACTTTAACTCCCCAGTAGCATATGTACCCCTCTGCTCTGACAATGTGCCACAAATGTCCCTCGCTTTTTTTCTGATGCCTCCCTTCTCCAAAATGACATGCCCCCCCTTTTTTCCAGCACTGTCTCACAAGTATTGGCTGTAAGTTTCATGGTGGCTCCCTATCCATACCAGGAGGACATGCTGCTGTGTCCCCATAGCTCCATCACGCAGGCTCCCAGCAGAACACCACATCAGCAAGCTTCACTCCTGTATCCTGTTGCTGAGCTCCTGGAGCTTCGACATCTGCAAAGCTGGCTCCAGCAACTCCAAGGCCCAGTGCTCTATAGTCAAAGCTTGCTCCCTGCTCTGCATACTTCAAGAGGCTCCTGCCTTGCAGGATAACTGTCAAAGAAATTGAGCTGCTCTGCACATCACAATCAACAGCAGCAATGCCAATTCTATGTGCAGGGCTGTGCTAAAACTTTGACAGCCATCCTGCAGTTAAAGTCCATCAGGATGCCAAATGGGAGGAGACCAGTGAGCTTCCATTCACTGATCTCTGCAATTAGAAAACCTGCATGTGCTCAGTACAAAGCACTTCCGTGATCTCACCTTCAGGCTGCCAGTGCACTAAGCCAGCTCAGATGCAGATGATGGTCTAATAGGGCTCTGATGTCACAGATTCAAGTTTCAGATGATGCAGGGTTTGTCCTCAAACTCTTGATGTTCACTCTCCTGAAGTTCCTGCTACTGTATTAGGAAGTCACTCATTTAGTGGCAGCATTCCTACCACTGTAAGCACCCCCAGCAGTGCCATGTAGTTTCTCACTCCCTCTTACTGCCACTTTTACTGGACACTGTGGCCCTGTCCAGCCACAGCAGCTGTCATTCTCTCATAGAGTTTTATAGTTTGCCAGCAGCAGTGCTGGGTGGTGCTCCTGTGCCTTCCCCGGCACCTAAATGCCGGAGCCTCATGCAACGGAGCAAACGCCCAGTGCACACAAGGCCAGTGGGAAAAGAACCAGATCTACTGGCAGGATTGACAGGTAATAAAATTATATTATGGGGTGGCTAGGGGGTTAATTTTAAATAGAAGTGACCTTTATGTTAGAGAAAACAAATCCATATATTAAAGAAAAAGTACAATAGTGCAATAATGTACATATGTCTATGTGTTTGTATACTTCGACAACACTTCAGCATCTGCAGCACATGACAGCTTCCATTCTCTAGCTTGTTTTTCAGAGCTCAGATATAGCCAAAGTGCGTATTGTGTGACGTTGTAATTGCTACGGCAACAGCAATTGCCAGGGTGCTCTGCAGCCTTTCGGAAACTCTGCAATCATTATATAGGGGATGAGAAGTATGTATTTAATGTGAATAGACACATCAGAATGTACACCCACTATAGGCCACTTCTCTTTCTGGCCTTAATTTCAGACATCATTAGCACTCAGCTAAATATATTTCTGCAGGCTGAGATCCACGGAATGGGAAGGGAGGTATAGAGAGATTACATTTTTATGTCTATCAGCTGTAATTTATGAGATAGATTCCATTTTCTGTAATATTTATCTAGGTGGAAACTGACAATATTTTTAGGTGCCACATAGTTTCATTCTTGATTAAAGGGCAAACATCCTGTTTACCCCCCATATTCCTATATTAATGGTGTAATCAGCTATTGTTAGTCTTCAAGAGTAATGCCTCTTGAATTCTTATAGAGAATCTACTGCCAATACACGGTGATAATAATACAATTAATGCTGAACTCCAGGCAAATAAAAAGAAACAAATGAAGCCAGCCCTGTATTCCACAATACCTATATTTTTTAATGCAACAAGTGTAGATACACTATTTTTACTATGTATGTCTTGAAATCCCCTGTACAGCAGAGCTCAGAATAGGAAAGGAAGACGCAGAGCAAAGAGCCAATCAATTGTGCTGCATTGCTCATGTGCAAACAAGAAACATGTTGATAGGAGTAGAGAGTTGAATGACAGAGATATCTAATTTGTTGCCATAAGATTTTGGAAAATGAAAAAAGAAATGAAAATGTGTTTTTTATTTTCTGTTTTCATTTTTCAAAACCTTGAAAACCTGAAGGTGGCCATTAGATTTTGGGGGCCTGTACATGGCTAGGCTGCCAAAAAGTCTCACACATGTGATATCCCCATACTCAGGAAAAGTAGCAGAATGTGTTTTGGGGTATAATTCCACACATACCCATGGCATGTGTGAGAAATGTTTCATTAAAGTGACAACGTTGTGTAAAAAAAAAATTTTTTGACAAAAAATATAATCTTTTATAGACTCGGCTCGGCCTTACCAATAGGCAGGCTGTGCATCAGAGCTGGCTAACATCCACCGCCGTGCCACTGTCCTGTGTTGTCCCTGTCAATGCTAGTGGGGACAGGGAAAGAATATGAGTGGTTGCTAGGACATTGGCGGTCCTAACAACCAATCACATGCTTGGCCTGCCCCCAGGCCACGACATTCAGAGGAGGTGGAGGGCGGTAAGGACAGGACTTCCTTCTTCCAGCTCGTGTAGCTGCCTGGAGGAATGAGATGGAATGGATCCTGAAGTAAGGGTGTGGGGGGGGTAGGCGGATCATGATGTAATAGCAGGGGGAACTTTGGGGACCCAAATTAAAGATAATGGGCTCTAGGGACCCTGATGTAAGGTGGGGTACTCTGAAGACCATGATGTATAGGGGAACCCTGATGTATTGGGGGGACTTTTGGGACCCTGATGTAAGGGAAGGGGGGAACACTGGGGACCCTTATTTAAGGAGGGGGATCTGGGTCTCTGGGGGACCCTGATGTACAGGGAAGGGTCTATGGGTGGGGGGACTCTGGAGACCATGATGTAAAGTAGGAACCTAATGTATTGGTGGGGACTCTTGGGACCCTGATATAAGTGGTAAGGACTATGGGGACCCGGATTTAAGGAGGGGGCTCTGGGGGACCATGATGTAAAGGAAGGGCCTATGAGGACCCTCTCATAGAAGGTGGGGGGATTCTGGAGACCATGATGTAAAGGACTGACCCTGATGTATTGGAGGGGACTTTTGGGATCTGCACCGCAACTGCGTGATGAATGGGTAGTGCTTGGTGGGTGCCACTGCCCGCTGAGTTTGGGTACCTCCATCTGCTGTCTTTGCAACTTAAGGGGGAATGATTGGGGGGAGGGTAAAAACACAGCCCAGCATCGAGCTGAGCCCCCCAGAAAGAAAAATTATATACGGCCCTGCATCCAAACCACTCTTTTAATGTTGAACATACATGTAATGTATGCAAAAAAGAATCTAACAGATTCCTCCTTTCACATCAATCGATGTGGATTAAAAAATCTCGGCCAAAAAAAAGTAAAAAGCATATATGTCCAAGCACAGAAGCTATTGCCCACTGAAGAGCTCCTGGCTATCAAGGACTGTTTGAACTGCTAGAAATAAAATTTACCTGTTAGTGCTAGCAGAGATCAGGCCAGATTCTGCTAACACTACAGTTTTGTGTGCACTGTATCAGAGGTGACAGTAATCTATTGACATTGCAATTGTTGGGGGGAGGGAGCTAAATGCAAGTGCTGGCAGGTATCGGGGCTGATCCTGTTAATGCTACATTTTTGGGGACACTATACTAAGGGGGATACTAGTATAGTTCAGTTTGTGATCAATATATTGATCCATACAGACACTATACTAGTAATGGCGGGGATCAGCGACCTATAGTATGAGTAATCTAACGCTAACTGATGCTTGCTAGGAGCGCTGCAAACTGAACCTGACTCTATCTGGTGTCCCTAGTGACAGCAATACAGTGACCAGTGAAAAATACTGTACACTGACACTGTACTAATGCCGGGAGAAGACAGTGACATACAGGTATGTTGCAGTGCCTGTACGGGCCGCCCGTTCACAGTACACTGTGGATGGGGGGGTCTGCAAGTGGTTAAAGTGAAGCTGTGTCCAGATCATGCACAAGTATATGCCACAGGTCTCTGCCATGTCTAAAATACCTGGCAGACTTGCCTCCGTGGATACATGATATGCAATCCCAAGAGAAAGTGGTGGCCTACGGAATTTTTTGCCTAGGCCAGAAAGAAGGAAGTGCTGTAAATATTCTACTACGTAATCTAATTTACAGAAAATAGGAAAGATTTTTTTGCAGTTCTGTAAGAAAGAGGGAGGTGGAACCAGAAGAGTATAGGTTGTTAGAATGGGTAAAGTTCTGCTGTTAGAATTACCTTATAATTAGGAGAGAGGAGAATAACATTTTTCCTCCTGCCTGCCGAAGACTGATTATATCAGGTAAGTTCCACACTATGCTGCCAGGCTGCAGCTAATCACTCTGAACCTCCTGCTGAGTCTCCTGCATCTAACCACCAATGGCCCAATTAACAAGTATGAATGGGGCCTAGTACAGGGTGGTGAATGCTTGGCTATTACGTTGTAGCCAAGTGCTTTGCTAAGAATGGAGAGTGAGGGAAACACTGGCTGCAGCTGCTCCTGCAGTTGTTGCTTCTGCCCTGTGGTGCTGAACTGGTTGACAGCTATATCAGGACAAAACTTCCTCTTTCCATGAGGGAGCCCAGAGAGTGCACATTGCTGTCCAGAGTGCACCATCACTGCTGCATAATAGCAGCCTAGGCAGCATCTGGAGTGCTAAGTTTAGGGGTGCCAACAGCCACAGTCACCTAGGTGTAGAGCAGAGTGGACTGATTGCTGTATGTGACCAAATGGTGAGCTGCAATATCACTGGGACTGGATGGGGGGGGTCTGCAAGTGGTTAAAGTGAAGCTGTGCCCAGATCATGCACAAGTATATGCCACAGGTCTCTGCCATGTCTAAAATACCTGGCAGACTTGCCTCCGTGGATACATGACATGCAATCCCAAGAGAAAGTGGTGGCCTACGGAATTTTTTGCCTAGGCCAGAAAGAAGGAAGTGCTGTAAATATTCTACTACGTAATCTAATTTACAGAAAATAGGAAAGTTTTTTTGCAGTTCTGTAAGAAAGAGAGAGGTGGAACCAGAAGAGTATAAGTTGTTAGAATGGGTAAAGTTCTGCTGTTAGAATTACCTTATAATTAGGAGAGAGGAGAATAACATTTTTCCTCCTGCCTGCCGAAGACTGATTATATCAGGTAAGTTCCACACTATGCTGCCAGGCTGCAGCTAATCACTCTGAACCTCCTGCTGAGTCTCCTGCATCTAACCACCAATGGCCCAATTAACAAGTGTGAATGGGGCCTAGCACAGGGTGGTGAATGCTTGGCTATTACGTTGTAGCCAAGTGCTTTGCTAAGAATGGAGAGTGAGGGAAACACTGGCTGCAGCTGCTCTTTGTTGCTTCTGCCCTGTGGTGCTGAACTGGTTGACAGCTATATCAGGACAAAACTTCCTCTTTCCATGAGGGAGCCCAGAGAGTGCACATTGCTGTCCAGAGTGCACCATCACTGCTGCATAATAGCAGCCTAGGCAGCATCTGGAGTGCTAAGTTTAGGGGTGCCAACAGCCACAGTCACCTAGGTGTAGAGCAGAGTGGACTGATTGCTGTATGTGACCAAATGGTGAGCTGCAATATCACTGGGACTGACAAGCTGCTGCTGTAGAGATTTACTATCTGCTACTGAAGAGTCTGAGCCCTTAAGGAACTGACCATATAGCCATCTAGAAGCCTTATTGCTGCCTGCAGGCTTAACTGGGAATATTCTCATGTGCACCAAAGGTACAACTGGGTCCCAACGCTAGCTGGCTGAAAAGGTAGGACTAAAGACTGTCCTTTTACAGCTGCAACACAGATATCTTCTGCTATTGCTTATGCTAAGAGGTATATCTCAGGGAACATTAAACTATATCCTAACCATTCACCATTCTAGAGTGCACTCTAGACTAGTTATATTAGTATTATTCACATTGCTTACATGCATTGTCTTTTGCGCATTTGTGAGTTTATTCCAGTCTAGTGGTACAGAACTCTGTTCTATGATACTTTAGCGTAGTGACTATATTGTCTAGCAGAATGTGTCTAAACTTTCCTTCTGTGTGTTTGTTTATGCTCAAACCAACATTTATTCTAACCATACCAATACATTAAGCTCATATACCACTAAACAGTCTTGCGTCTATTTCCTGGTGCTAATTCACAGGAAAAAGGTATCTATACTTGTTCTTATAAGTGCTTGCAGTAACTTTCATTCAACCAGGTGTGTCCGGGGAGCGGAATGTGTTCTCGGATTGAGGTGCAGAACAGAAAACCCAAATTACAAAGCTGCTCTTGTGTGGGTAGCGCCACAAATTTTTAAGCCAGTTTAGCCTTAAACAAAATTAGATTGAATGAGTTGTATTTTCATGTTTAATGTTTCATTGAAACCTTTTTCAACATGTGCACAATGCTTAAACCTTTAGTTAGGGAAACCCATTTTTTCATAGAAAAATAGAATGAGTCACAGTTCAGTGAGTCAGAATTTGCTGCATGTAGCACACTGCTTTATTAAATACATGTCAATATACCAGACAGATGGTGACATTACAAATAGATGTAATTATTCAGAAACCTCTACAAGTGTAAGTTAATTCAATTAGGCCTTTAGCATAAACAAAAAGATAAAGGGTTTAAAATTGCTTAACTATTTAATGAGACGTCATCAACGTAAAAACTTGCAGGTAAAAGCACAGACAAATCAAGTATTTTAAAGTGGTTGTAAGGGCTGAAGGTTTTTTACCTTAATACATTCTCTGCATTAAAGTAAAAAACCCCTTTGATTCTCAGCCCCCCAAATACTTGCCTTCTTGATCCACTGTGGTGCCCAAGAACAGCAGTGCTGATCTATCCCTCCTCACTGGGGGCTGTCAATCAAATCCAGTGGCGTGGGAGGGGGGTCACGGCTGAGCGGCACTGTGTATGTCTTTAGACATGCACAGTGTGTCTCAGGATCAAGCCCGCAAGTGTGCCACCCCAGGAAGTGGCTTCCTATGGTGGCACAAGGAGAAGAGGAGGAGCCAGCAGCACTGGTGCGAGAGGCGAGAAGAGGAAGATTGGGGCTGCTCTGTGCTAAACCATTGCATAATGCACATAATTATGATGTTTGCTATTAAAAAAAAATAACTTTCCAATTGCTTTAAGTGCTTACTTACTATGTATTTATTCACATGTAAGGTGACTTTAAACTTGCTAGAAAATTTGACCATTCAGTTCCCCTTTACAGCCCCCCTTTCCCTCCTTGCATGTCATGGCCCATTTCTTTTCTGAGAATGTCTGATTACTGTCTGTGCTGGCCTAGCTACTATACCCCTTTCTTCACTTCCCTATATAACCTTTTATGTAGCTGCCAGGGAAGGAGAGAAAGGCAATAAAGTGTCACTTGGGTGACAGTTCTGAGTCTGCTGGGGCTGCTGATATGACATCCAAGATGGCGGCATCCAGCAGGAGTCTCAGGGCTTGTGGATGTTCTCAAAAGGGAGGCTTTTACAAGTAAAGAAACATGCATAAAATATGTTAAATGTCCATAAATATTATGGGATTGTTTTTGTTGAAATTAATGGTCTGAAAACCGTTAACCCCAAAGTTAACTCATGTTTCCATACATAGGGTAAAAATTGCTTAACATGCTTTAAACTGTAATTCTCTATAAAACGATTTTACCATTACCTGCACATAAGGTGAAATTTCAAATCACTGTGGAAGTGCATGCACTGCATGCTGATGAGAGCCAGAATATGGAGACCTAAGTAACTTCTCCATCTTCTCCTTGGTTTGTAGACCAGGCCTCATATGGTGTCAAGATCATATAGTGGGATGAGTGAAGGATATGTTTGAACACATTTTTTTATAAATATTTTAGAGGCTTGACATGGAGATGGGACTGGGCCCTCGTAATTAGTTCTTTTCTTAGAGTATCCTACTAAACTCTCCATCCCAAACCAAGTTCTGCAATAAAACAAAACAAACATTCCCTAGACTGGTCATTGGAGGCAACGAGCAAAAGCGTGTGTGCACCTGGCTATTGGAAATACTGTGTGCTTGGCTGTGGGTGAAGATTTGGGGAAAGGCCTGGCCAAACTACAAGTGGGACCTACTGGGGTAGAACTGCAAAATTTTGCAAATATATATATTTTTTTCCATAAATTTAGGCTAAAATGTATTCTGCTACATTTCTTTGATAAATATAACCCAAATCAGTGTTTATTATTTTGTCTGTGTAAAAGTTATAGAGTCTACAAACTATGGTATATGCAGTATATTTGAAAATTGATCAATCCTGATGTAATGACTGCCTATCTAATTTTTTGGGGTCCTAAAATGCCAGGACAATATAAATACCCCCCAGATGACCCCTTTTCGGAAAGTAGACAGCCCAAGGTATTTAATAAGAGGCAGAGTTTTAAATTTGAGTTGTAATTTTTTTGTCACCATTTTTTGGAAAATGAAGAAATTAATTTTAACAAGTTATTTCTCACACGCAGCACAGTCATACTTAGAATTATACCCCAAACACACATTCTGCTATGCCTTCCGAGGATACTACATATCTGAGACTTTCACAACCTAGCCTCCTAGAGGGGCCAAAAATCCAAGGAGCACCTTCAGACATTCTAGGGGCATAAATTACACATCTAATTTCCTCATTACCTATCACACTTTTGGACAGTTGAAACACCCACAAAATGTCATTTTGGAAAGAAAACACTCCAAAGGTATTTTCTGAAAGGCATAGTGAGTCTTTTGAAAATTTAATTTTTTACCATGAGTTTTTGGAAAATGCAGGAAAGAAAATGAAAATGAATGTATTTTATTTCACAAAATTGTCAATTAATAAGATGTTTCCAATATATAGCATTGGTATACTTAGAATTACACCCCAAAAAACATTCTGCTACTCCTTTCAGGTATGGCAATAACGCATGTTATGCTTTTTCACAGCCTAGCAACATAGAGAGGCCCAAAATCCAAGGAGCCCCTTAAAGCAATACTAAAGGCTTATATTTCTTTTTCTAAAAATAACAAACATGTTATATTTACCTGTTGTGTGCAGTGGTTTTGCACAGAGCAGCCCGGATCCTCCTCTTCTCGGGTCCCCCGCAGGCTCTCCTGGCCCCTCCCTCCCTTTCGGGTGTCCCTCACAGCAAGCAGCACATGGACCCATGGCTCAGTCTCACCCTCTCTCCCTCTCTTCTCATTGGCTCACTGACTGTAATTGACAGCAGCCAGAGCCGATGGCTCCCGCTGCTGTCTCAGCCAATGAGGAGAGGGAGTCCCAGGATAGCCGAGACTCCAGTGTACATCACTGGATTGAGAGGGGACTTAGGTGAGTATTAGGGGGGCTGCTGCACAGAAAAGGTTTTTTTTACCTTCATGCATGAAGGTGAAAAACCTTAAGCCTTTATAACTACTGTAAGGCTATCTAGGGGAATACATTATGCATCTAATAATGATCAGGGACACTAGCTACAGTGGCAGTGATCAGGGACACTGTAAATAGTGTGTCAGTGATCAGAAACACTGTAACTGGTGTGGCGGTGATTAGTGACAATATGACTGGTGTGGTGGTGATCAGGGACATTGTAACTGATGTGGAGGTGATCAGTGGCACAAGGACTGTGGTGTGATGGTGATCAGGTGCATTGTAACTGGTGTAAAGGTGATCAGGGACATTGTTACTGGTGTGGTGGTGATTAGGGACAATATGATTGGTGTCTTTGCCTGCTGATCCTGTACTACTTTGCCCGGCTCTTACTGACCTTGGCTTGTCTCCTGGACTTGCTCTGTCCACTGATTTTGTCCCTTGCTGCCCAGCTGTTGCATATTTGTCAACAGTCACGGATCCTCCGGGACAGTCCTGCTTTCTGCACTATTGTCCTGTAATGGCTCTGTCCCAGAAATTGTCCCAGAATCAGAGCCGCACAGACAGCTCCAAGCACCCAACCTGAAACTCTACAAAAGAAAATAGATTTTGTTATACTCTTACCACACCACGTCTAATTTAGGGGTGGTGCGGTGGGAGTATAATATAATCTATTATTACGCAAATCAATATAGTGCCTCCCACTCCCGCCCTACAATCTGCCTACATCTCTGCTCCAGCCCATGGATTTTCTCTGGCTATACCTACCACATAGCCTCTATTTCCAGAGAGCTATTGCCCGCTGTGAGGGGCTTTCGGGTGCCACACAGGGTCAGGGAGCCCAGAGTATTACTTAATGCAGGGACTAGTAAACTTGCTGTCACAGTATAGGAGGCAAGTAACACAGGCAGGGCTGCCGGAGTTGGTGGGAGGGCAGGAGATGTGGCCGCTTCTTTCTGTTCTAGTACAGGTGGCTGCTATGTTCGGGCACAGATAGCAACTGAAAATAATGTAAGAGAAGGGGCCTGTGGGAAGCCTTTCAACTCCAGCAAGGTAGTAAGTGACAGAATAACTGCCCTACCACTACATATACTGACTGCCCCACCACTGCATGCACTGATTGCCCCACCACTGCATACACTGACTGCCCCTTCACTACACACTGCTCACTGACCATCATGCTGCTGCATACGATATACTCCACTGCTCTGCACTGCCATTTCTTACTGCCCTGCACTGCATACATTTTTGGTTACTTTGTATTTGTTTAACCATAGAACTATAGCTCTCTTACATATGTTTAATTAGTGTTAATTAGAGTATGGCATCAGGTTAATGATATGCTTCTTGTAAAACCGCACCCATGTTAAATGAAAGCCCCACCCCTAATCAAAATAAATCTCCACCTACAATAGCTTGCTGGATGCACACCCAAAAAAGGTGTCCCTAGAATTTTTTTTTAAATGTTGGCAACTATGCTATTGCTGACTGCTGCTTGCCTCCTGGCTTTACTTCCTGTCTTCTGCTCTGGTGCCCAGCTGCTTCAGCATGCTTTCCCGAGGACTGTGACTTCTATCTCTACCCACCTAAGAAGTGGACATCACCAGCCAGCTATTCCGACATTCATGCCACTCTGTGCCTTCACACTATCTCGCCCTTCAGGAGCGTTGGGCAGGAGGTGCAATGTTCCAGTCTTCACCAGGTACATGACAGCTGGTTTCTCTAAATTCCACAAAACTTCTGCTGAGCAACCAGTTTGCACAAAGGGCAACAGTGAGGCTTAGTGATGTCAGTAGTATCTTCAGAATTTAAAAAAAAATGCTTAACTTAGGATATTTCATTAGTATTTTTTTTATGGAAAGCAGGCCTTTGACCTTGTATTTTCATGCAAAGTTCACTTTTAACAGCTGTGTGCATAAGATATCACCCTCTCAAGGAGCACAGTGAGCTAGCTCATAGATTTGCATTGTTAGAAGGAGCAAGAAAGCACAACCATTGTGTAGCACTGAAAAGCAAGAAGCAGAGCCTATGTATGTAAAGCACGCATATGGCTGCCCCTTCAAAATGGAAAACTTTTAATATACATGAATACAATTATTTACTTGAAGTTTATTTCTTTTACATGCATCTAAAACATTGAAACGTCTACTCATTCTCTTTAGAGTCTCATCATTAATTACCTGCTTTTTTGCTTTTAGATTTTTAGCTATTTTACGACAGCAGTGGAAAGTGCAAAACCTCTAGCCCTATAAAAAGAAAAACATAATGAAAATAGGTTTGTCTTAAAGTCTTTTTCTAGATGTCTGCAGGCCGTCACATGATATGTGTCTTCAAATGTTTTGCAGTGGTGGATAGTCCTCAGTGATGCACTGTGATGCACTGTGAGTGCAGGGAGCCATGGTGACACTGCTTCAGGGGGTGTCATTCAATTCAAAAGACTGAAGACATTTTGTGGCAGAAAAGAGATACTGTAGGAGACAGTGCCAAAGAGAAGGTGAGCTGTGGAACATTCCAGAACACTTGATAAGAATGTGAGGACACTGTTCCCTTTGAAGCTACTTCTTAGAACGATCCCTTAAGCAGTAGAACATAAAGTAGACAGCACTGTGACACCATTAGTAATGTTCCTGGCCAGGAAAGCCTTAGTATTAGTGCACCAGGGGTTAACAGCAGCAGCAGTCATTAGGATCCTTCTCTCAGGACTGTACTCACAGTATCCCCGAGTATTTGGCTGCATCCAGGCTCCTCAGTGAATCTTCCAGAGCAAATCCCCAGTGAAACCCCTCCCTTACATTCAAAGGAATTTGCAGAAGGGTAGCCCCCCAGCTAGCAAAGCTGGTACCTCCATGAGCAAAAGCACAGCTGGACTGCCCAGAAAGACAGCAGCCATTCAGGCTAGGATCTTCTCCTGGACAAGAATAGGGCAGCTCCAGGCTTCAGATTATTTATGCTCACCCCCAGACACCATCTGGGCAACCTCCCCCAGAGGAGACAGAGACCCGGGACAGCTGAATGCACATTGCTGGATCTCGATGGGGCTCAGGTAAGTACTGAGGGGGCTGGGGGCACTGCTGCACTCAGAAAGGTTTTTACCTTCATGCATAGAATGCATGAAGGTAAAAAACCTTGAGCCTTTACAACCACTTTAATACTTGGAGTGTGGTGCCTTTAAAGTCCCAAACTGGAGTTAAAGATTTTTGTGGTTATGTTTTGTGGATGTGGCATACATGAGAGTACACCCACCAATATTCTGTATTGTGAAAAAATAAACGCAGCCTGTTATCGCTGTAGTGCAGATTGACAGACAGGCTGTGAGAAAAAACAATTATATCCAGGAACAAGTAGAAAATATGCCATATAAACACACATGCAGCCTGTTATCATTATACTGTGGAGAGGGATAAGCTGTGAAAAAATAATTGCAGCAACAACAATAAGGAAATGTGCTATGTGAAAAAACACATGTAGCATGTTATAACTGTAGTGCATGCAGAGGCGTATCTAGGATATTTTGCGCCCAGGGACGAACTATAAAATTGGCACCTCAGTCCCCCTCCCCGTTTAATCACAGATTATGCTCCAGATATTTAAAAATATCGATATAACAAATTTTATTCAATATGTAAAAAAATATTACAGATAAACCTTGTTAGCTCGCCACCGTTGGTCCAGCTTTTAAGTATGGCCAGAGGAGAGTATGGCAAGCTAACAAATATAGCCCACCCATTCACGAAACAGAAGCACTGCCTTGTCCATGTTGTAATCATAGCACAACAACAGACATTACCCAGCAGTTATGGACTGTTTTATACTAGAACAAGTACTACTAATTTAATAAACACTATATGTACACAATATTCAGCCTGCATGTACCTTAATAGAGTTTAAACCATCTTTGTTTTCTGCCACGATAACAACCAGCTGTATGCAGAATCCATATCTCGGCTGGCTGCAGTGGCTGGCTGGCAGGCAGCATCATCACTGTGGATGGCAGACGTATCAGATGACACGTCTGCTGCAGCCGCTACAGTGATCTTGTGACCTATTTATTACCCTTGTTCACTTATTATAATGTAACGTTGTAAGCCTCATTTTGGCGCCCCTGTACCTTGCGCCTGGGTACATACAGTCAGCCACCAATTGTGCAAGTTCTCCCACTTAAAAAGATGAGAGAGGCCTGTAATTGGCATCATAGGTAGACCTCAACTATGAGAGACAAAATGAGAAAAAAAATCCAGACAATCACATTGGCTGATTTGGAAAGAATTTATTTGTAAATTATGGTGGAAAATAAGTATTTGGTCAATATCAAAAGTTCATCTCAATACTTTGTTATATATCCTTTGTTGGCAATGACAGAGGTCAAACATTTCCTGTAAGTCTTCACAAGGTTGGCACACACTGTTGCTGGTATGTTGGCCCATTCCTCCATGCAGATCTCCTCTAGAGCAGTGATGTTTTGGGGCTGTCGCTGGGCAACACGGACTTTCAACTCCTTCCAAAGGTTTTCTATGGGGTTGAGATCTGGAGACTGGCTAGGCCACTCCAAGACCTTGAAATGCTTCTTACGAGGCCACTCCTTCGTTGCCCGGGCGGTATGTTTGGGATCATTGTCATGTTGGAAGACCCAGCCATGTTTCATCTTCAATGCCCTTGCTCATGGAAGGAGGTTTGCACTCAAAATCTCACGATACATGGCCCCATTCATTCTGTCCTGTAAATGGATCAGTCATCCCAGTCCCTTTGTGGAGAAACAGCGCCAAAGCATGATGTTGCCACCCCCATGCTTTACAGTAGGTATGGTGTTCTTTGGATGCGGCTCAGCATTCTCTCTCCTCCAAACACGATAAGTTGTGTTTCTACCAAACAGTTCTATTTTGGTTTTATCTGACCATATGACATTCTCCCAATCCTCTTCTGGATCATCCAAATGCTCTCTAGCAAACTTCAGACGGGCCCGGACATGTACTGGCTTAAGCAGGGGGACACGTCTGGCACTGCAGGATCTGAGTCCCTGGTGGCGTAGTGTGTTACTGATGGTAGCCTTTGTTACTTTGGTCCCAGCTCTCTGCAGGTCATTCACTAGGTCCCCCCGTGTGGTCCTGGGATTTTTGCTCACCGTTCTTGTGATCATTTTGACCCCACGGGGTAAGATCTTGCGTGGAGCCCCAGATCGAGGGATATTATCAGTGATCTTGTATGTCTTCCATTTTCTATTTATTGCTCCCACAGTTGATTTGTTAACACAAAGCTGCTTGCCTATTGCAGATTCAGTCTTCCCAGCCTGGTGCAGGTCTACAATTTTGTTTCTGGTGTCCTTCGACAGCTCTTTGGTCTTCACCATAGTGGAGTTTGGAGTGTGACTGTTTGAGGTTGTGGACAGGTGTCTTTTATACTGATAACAAGTTCAAACAGGTGCCACTGATACAGGTAATGAGTGCAGGACAGAGGAGCCTCTTAAAGAAGAAGGTACAGGTCTGTGAGAGCCAGAAATCTTGCTTGTTTGTAGGTGACCAAATACTTATTTTCCACCATAATTTGCAAATAAATTCTTTCCAAATCAGCCAATGTGATTGTCTGCATTGTTTTTCTCATTTTGTCTTTCATAGTTGAGGTCTACCTATGATTCCAATTACAGGCCTCTCTCATCTTTTTAAGTGGGAGAACTTGCACAATTGGTGGCTGACTAAATACTTTTTTGACCCACTATATGTACCCCCCTGCCCCCCCCCCCCCCCCCCCCCCCCCAGCTACGCCTCTGAGTGCATGAGCTAAGTGACAAGTTGTAAAGAAACTGCCTGAAATGAGCTGGGAAAATAGCAGTAACATCATCAAAACTACAGTAGGGGGTGGATACAAGACCAGTTACGCAACAAAAGCAGAGAGCAAGAGTGATTAATTTTTATTGAAGGAGGCTGCAGCCCACAGGCAAAGTTTTATGCTAAAAAAGACAAAACCTCAGCGCCCAGGACTCTCCTATTATACACACAATTCCCCGTGAGATGCTGCTGTACACAGGTGCAAAAACCAAAAAAACTTATATCAATAAAAACCAGCGCAAACCCACATAATCAATTGCATTACTCAACTTATTAAACAAACTTAAAGACTGTGCCAAAAAAAACCACTTTTGTGTTAATAAAAATTAAATTATAAAATATATAAAAATAAATATATAAATATAAAAAATTAAAATTCATAAGTCCAGTGACAAAAAAATCCCAAAAACTTAAGTAGACAGTCCCGTGACAAAATAAATCAAATAATAATTAAATTATAATTTTCATTGGATTCTTCCGTGCCTTTGATCCCTTCACCATCCACCAGTGCAAAAACCAACATTAACCGCGCTCACCAGATATTAGTAAGTCACACGCCTTTCAGGAATATTAAGGGCTCCTGGACCCCCTTTACTTTTTATGAGACCTCCAAATGCTGCTTCCTCTTATGTCTGGGTACCTCTTCTGCTTACTCCTCTCACCGAATCCCCCAAGGAAAATCAGGAAGAAGAAAAGACCATAGCGTGATACCGTAGTGATTTCTCCTCAAAATAATCTCTCCAGACCACTCACATTTTAGCGGGGTATAACCCGCATTTTATTAGAAACAACAATGATTTTCTTTCAAAATGATCCACTTTCCAGGTACAGCGACTTTGCATAAAGACCCCACAGCCTGGTATACAGCAGGATGGCAGACCTCAGATGCAGACTCATCCACTATGCTAAGATGGCCCCTTGGAACGCACCGCTCGGCGTGCGTTCCACTCACCGGAAATGACGTCAGACGCCGGAACAGGCAACCGGAAGTGCGTCAACGCGTTTCGCCCCACCCACAGGGCGTTATCAAGACGCTCATTTCCACTTCCAAGCCGCTTATAAAGCAATGGGAGATCCCTCCCACTAATTAATCTGGACACAAACCTGGACACAAGCATGTCCATCACCGCCATCCCTCTGTACACCCATGTGGGGTCCCCTTACAACAAAAACAGATCCCATTAAATTAAAAAACATAATTTAAAAACCTAATTTCATAACCTTAAGTCTTCTACCCCAAACATAAGGGTAAAGACAGGAAATTACAATACATTAAATAAAAAATCTATATTAAAATAAAATAAAATAAAATAAAAATAAATGAAAATAAAAATAAATATAAAAATAAAAATAAATAAAAATGAAAATAAAAAATAAAAATATCACTAACATATAACATCTAAATATTATATATATTATAAAACTTCAAAAACACCTAATCATGAACACGCACTTCGGACATTAACTGGGTATTACCAATTTGACAAAAAGCAATTTATATCAATATCTGCATTCAACCCATTAGGATACAATGTACCCATTTGATAAATCCACTTCGTTTCATTTTGAGACACATTTATTACCATATTTCCTCCTCTCCAAGGGACTTCCACTCTATCTATCCCACAAAATTTCAGCGATGCCGGATCTCTGTTATGATACCTTCTAAAATGATATGATAAACTATGATGTTTGAATCCCTTCTTTATGTTTCTAATATGTTCTCCCAATCTGGTGGCAAGTTTCCTCGTTGTTCTCCCTATATACTGGAGTTTACAAGAGCACTCCAGCAGATAGGTAACATGCGTACTATCACATGATATAAACTTATTGATCTTATGGAATGCTCCATTATAACAGGATTGAAAATCCTTGTAATGCTTTTTCCTGTCCCCTTTTTTGTAAACTCCAGTATATAGGGAGAACAACGAGGAAACTTGCCACCAGATTGGGAGAACATATTAGAAACATAAAGAAGGGATTCAAACATCATAGTTTATCATATCATTTTAGAAAGTATCGTAACAGAGATCCGGCATCGCTGAAATTTTGTGGGATAGATAGAGTGGAAGTCCCTTGGAGAGGAGGAAATATGGTAATAAATGTGTCTCAAAATGAAACGAAGTGGATTTATCAAATGGGTACATTGTATCCTAATGGGTTGAATGCAGATATTGATATAAATTGCTTTTTGTCAAATTGGTAATACCCAGTTAATGTCCGAAGTGCGTGTTCATGATTAGGTGTTTTTGAAGTTTTATAATATATATAATATTTAGATGTTATATGTTAGTGATATTTTTATTTTTTATTTTCATTTTTATTTATTTTTATTTTTATATTTATTTTTATTTTCATTTATTTTTATTTTATTTTATTTTAATATAGATTTTTTATTTAATGTATTGTAATTTCCTGTCTTTACCCTTATGTTTGGGGTAGAAGACTTAAGGTTATGAAATTAGGTTTTTAAATTATGTTTTTTAATTTAATGGGATCTGTTTTTGTTGTAAGGGGACCCCACATGGGTGTACAGAGGGATGGCGGTGATGGACATGCTTGTGTCCAGGTTTGTGTCCAGATTAATTAGTGGGAGGGATCTCCCATTGCTTTATAAGCGGCTTGGAAGTGGAAATGAGCGTCTTGATAACGCCCTGTGGGTGGGGCGAAACGCGTTGACGCACTTCCGGTTGCCTGTTCCGGCGTCTGACGTCATTTCCGGTGAGTGGAACGCACGCCGAGCGGTGCGTTCCAAGGGGCCATCTTAGCATAGTGGATGAGTCTGCATCTGAGGTCTGCCATCCTGCTGTATACCAGGCTGTGGGGTCTTTTTCGCACTTTGGGTGCTCCTGTTCATCAGGGTAGAGGTTATGCTCTATAAGGGTGCCGTTTTAATTGATATTTTCTCATATATATACAAATCTATGAAGATACCATATTTTTGGATTAAAGACTGATTTTTAATATACATTGGATATAGCAAGTCTACACACCCCTGTTAAAATGTCAGGTTTCTGTGATGTAAACAAAATGAGACAAAGATAAATCATTTCAGAACTTTTTCCACCTTTAATGTGACCTATACACTGTACAACCCAATTGAAAAACAAACTGAAATCTTTTAGGGGGGAAGTAAACATACAAAGCTAAAATAATGTGGTTGCATAAGGGTGCACACCCTCTTATGACTGGGAATGTAGCTGTGTTCAGAATTAAGCAATCACATTCAAAATCATGTTAAATAGGAGTCAGTACACACCTGCCAACATTTAAAGTGCCTCTGATTAACCCCAAATAAAGTTCAGCTGTACTAGTAGGTCTTTCCTGACATTTCCTACAGACAAAGCCATGGTCCGCAGAGAGCTTCCACAGCATCAGAGGGATCTCATTGTATCCTGGTATCAGTCAGGAGAAGGGTACAAAAGAATTTCAAAGGCAATAGATATACCGTGGAACACAGTGAAGACAGTCACCATCAAGTGGAGAAAATACGGCGCAACAGATAGCTCTTTACAAGAGCACTCCAGCAGATAGGTAACATGCGTACTATCACATGATATAAACTTATTGATCTTATGGAATGCTCCATTATAACAGGATTGAAAATCCTTGTAATGCTTTTTCCTGTCCCCTTTTTTGTAAACTCCAGTATATAGGGAGAACAACGAGGAAACTTGCCACCAGATTGGGAGAACATATTAGAAACATAAAGAAGGGATTCAAACATCATAGTTTATCATATCATTTTAGAAAGTATCGTAACAGAGATCCGGCATCGCTGAAATTTTGTGGGATAGATAGAGTGGAAGTCCCTTGGAGAGGAGGAAATATGGTAATAAATGTGTCTCAAAATGAAACGAAGTGGATTTATCAAATGGGTACATTGTATCCTAATGGGTTGAATGCAGATATTGATATAAATTGCTTTTTGTCAAATTGGTAATACCCAGTTAATGTCCGAAGTGCGTGTTCATGATTAGGTGTTTTTGAAGTTTTATAATATATATAATATTTAGATGTTATATGTTAGTGATATTTTTATTTTTTATTTTCATTTTTATTTATTTTTATTTTTATATTTATTTTTATTTTCATTTATTTTTATTTTATTTTATTTTAATATAGATTTTTTATTTAATGTATTGTAATTTCCTGTCTTTACCCTTATGTTTGGGGTAGAAGACTTAAGGTTATGAAATTAGGTTTTTAAATTATGTTTTTTAATTTAATGGGATCTGTTTTTGTTGTAAGGGGACCCCACATGGGTGTACAGAGGGATGGCGGTGATGGACATGCTTGTGTCCAGGTTTGTGTCCAGATTAATTAGTGGGAGGGATCTCCCATTGCTTTATAAGCGGCTTGGAAGTGGAAATGAGCGTCTTGATAACGCCCTGTGGGTGGGGCGAAACGCGTTGACGCACTTCCGGTTGCCTGTTCCGGCGTCTGACGTCATTTCCGGTGAGTGGAACGCACGCCGAGCGGTGCGTTCCAAGGGGCCATCTTAGCATAGTGGATGAGTCTGCATCTGAGGTCTGCCATCCTGCTGTATACCAGGCTGTGGGGTCTTTATGCAAAGTCGCTGTACCTGGAAAGTGGATCATTTTGAAAGAAAATCATTGTTGTTTCTAATAAAATGCGGGTTATACCCCGCTAAAATGTGAGTGGTCTGGAGAGATTATTTTGAGGAGAAATCACTACGGTATCACGCTATGGTCTTTTCTTCTTCCTGATTTTCCTTGGGGGATTCGGTGAGAGGAGTAAGCAGAAGAGGCACCCAGACATAAGAGGAAGCAGCATTTGGAGGTCTCATAAAAAGTAAAGGGGGTCCAGGAGCCCTTAATATTCCTGAAAGGCGTGTGACTCACTAATATCTGGTGAGTGCGGTTAATGTTGGTTTTTGCACTGGTGGATGGTGAAGGGATCAAAGGCACGGAAGAATCCAATGAAAATTATAATTTAATTATTATTTGATTTATTTTGTCACGGGACTGTCTACTTAAGTTTTTGGGATTTTTTTGTCACTGGACTTATGAATTTTAATTTTTTATATTTATATATTTATTTTTATATATTTTATAATTTAATTTTTATTAACACAAAAGTGGTTTTTTTTGACACAGTCTTTAAGTTTGTTTAATAATTTGAGTAATGCAATTGATTATGTGGGTTTGCGCTGGTTTTTATTGATAAAAGTTTTATGCTAGATTACTACACAGATCTGGAATAAATACACAAAGCACATCAAGATTCAAGTAAGAATACACATACCTCTTGTATTTAGAGGATATTTGTTTATCCCAGAGATCAGCTTTAGTAGATCAGCCAAGCTCTACACTAACTTGTCCCAAATAACTTTATCAGCATATCTTCCTAAGTTTTCCCTATCACAGCTACAGCACATTGTCAATATGGCTGCTAGGAACTCATTCTTTTATAGTGAGGAGGGTGGCTTATCCAAAAGCCCTCCTATTGACCCTTCTACAACAGCTGACCTACGTTAAAGGCCAGGATGTATTTTAGGTTTAGTTGATTGCTATGGTAGGGGCTCAAACTCATGGCAGACCTGAACCCAAACATCATCCCCATCGAAGAGAAGGGACCTCCCACATCCACAACCTTCAGAGGTGAAGGACATATGATGTTCCTAGAGCAGCCTGACAACTACAACATGTATAGAGAATAAGATGAAAAGCAGCAAGGGGGCTTTAGAGAGGTAGTGAAGTTGAACTTTAGCTTATTTGCTATCAAAAACACCTTGCATTATGGGAATCAGAAATGCCAACCCTGAAGGCATAATATTATACAATTTTATGTGTCTAAAAAATCTTGGTTACCATGCCAATTTTCACCACGGGAGTCAGAATGTCAATGAAGTTCCAAGATTCTTGACGTCACGCAGGATTCAAAACCTGACTTGCATACAAATATATTTGTTATCCTTGGCTTTAGCATTGGTTATATTCTACACTGTGAAGTTCCCCTTTGTCTGCCGTGTTTGCTGCTCTCTGTGTTCTTTCTTGTAGAAGTAGTGAAGAGGCAGGTGTTGTTACACATTGAATATGTAATAAATGCTGGTGCCCTTCAGTTTTCCATAATTGCATCAGCGGCTCCTTCTAAACAGGAAATGTGTTCTTCCTCCCAGCAAAAGGTGTCTGTTCATTAAATGGCAGATATTTAGAAGGGAAATACTTGGTGTCATACAAATAAAAAAAGGTGAGTCTATAGTTGTTAAACATAAAGGCTTACGTACAAAATGGTAAGAAGTCAATCAATTTAGAACCAGCTTGGAAGATGTGCAAGGAGAGGGGCTGATAATATAAAAATGCAATAGTTCCCCAATGGTAAGACATGTTAAATACAATGCATATAAAAAGTCTACACACCCCTGTTAAAATGTCAGGTTTCTGTGATGACATCTTGACTTGGCAATATTTGCCCACTGTTCCTTGCAAAAACACTCCAAATCTGTCAGATTGCGAGGGCATCTCCTGTGCACAGCCCTCTCTAGATCACCCCACAGATTTACGATTGGATTCAGGTCTGGGCTCTGGCTGGGCCATTCCAAAACTTTAATATTCTTCTGGTGAAGCCATTCCTTTGTTGATTTGGATATATGCTTTGGGTCGTTGTCATGCTGAAAGATGAACTTCCTCTTCATGTTCAGCTTTCTAGCAGAATCCTGAAGGTTTGTGCCAATATTGACTGGTATTTGGAACTGTTTATAATTCCCTCTACCTTGACTAGGGCCCCAGTTCCATCTGAAGAAAAACAGCCCCAAAGCATGATTCTGCCACCACCATGCTTCACTGTGGGTATGGTGTTCTTTTGGTAATGTGCAGTGTTGTTTTTGCGCCAACATATCTTTTGGAATTATGGTCAAAAAGTTCAACCTTGGTTTCATTAGACCATAACACATTTTCCCAAATGCTTTTTGGAGACTTTCGCTGTGTTTTTGCAAAATTTAGCTGGGCTTGGATGTTTTTCATCGTAAGAAAAGGCTTTCGTCTTGCCACTCTACCCCATAGCCCAGACAAATGAAGAACACAGGAGATTGTTGTCACATATACCACACAGCCAGTACTTGCCAGATATTCCTGCAGCTCTTTTAATGTTGCTCTAGGCCTCTTGGCAGCCTCCCAGACCAGTTTCTTCTCATCTTTTCATCAATTTTGGAGGGACGTCCAGTTCTTGGTAATGTCACTGTTGCGCCGTATTTTCTCCACTTGATGGTGACTGTCTTCACTGTGTTCCACGGTATATCTATTGCCTTTGAAATTCTTTTGTACCCTTCTCCTGACTGATACCAGGATACAATGAGATCCCTCTGATGCTGTGGAAGCTCTCTGCGGACCATGGCTTTGTCTGTAGGAAATGTCAGGAAAGACCTACTAGTACAGCTGAACTTTATTTGGGGTTAATCAGAGGCACTTTAAATGTTGGCAGGTGTGTACTGACTCCTATTTAACATGATTTTGAATGTGATTGCTTAATTCTGAACACAGCTACATTCCCAGTCATAAGAGGGTGTGCACCCTTATGCAACCACATTATTTTAGCTTTGTATGTTTACTTCCCCCCTAAAAGATTTCAGTTTGTTTTTCAATTGGGTTGTACAGTGTATAGGTCACATTAAAGGTGGAAAAAGTTCTGAAATGATTTATCTTTGTCTCATTTTGTTTACATCACAGAAACCTGACATTTTAACAGGGGTGTGTAGACTTGCTATATCCAATGTATATTAAAAATCAGTCTTTAATCCAAAAATATGGTATCTTCATAGATTTGTATATATATGAGAAAATATCAATTAAAACGGCACCCTTATAGAGCATAACCTCTACCCTGATGAACAGGAGCACCCAAAGTGCGAAAAACATAGCAATAACAATTACCTGGACTGGAGGTATAGAGGTGACACAGAAAGCTGCATTGCTTAAATAAGTGTGTCACTTAACTGTGCAGGGTGGCACTGACATGAATATCACAACATTGCCGGAAAAGAACTACAAATTCTTTGTCAGACGCAACAGTCAACATGTATGAGCATGTATTTTAACTGTTTATCTAGCTGTTATTCTGGAGTTCTGCTTTAATACTAAAAGCAGAACCTTATAATGGACCTTCATAATAAAAAAGCACTTTGTACCATTGAAACCATCCTCCCTCCACAGTCTAGAAATGCTGATTTTTTTAGATTTATTTATTTTTATTTACATTCCACCTGGCCCCCATCTTGCCTAGGCAAGAATGATGTGTACCTTGTTCCTCAAACCTCTTGGGAAATCCTCATCATATACTGTATCCAAGAAAGGCATTAGCTAATGCATGTCCCTACCAGCCTGTCCCAATTCATACACCTGCTCTCAAGAATTAAAGTATAAATAGCTGATAGAATTAAACATAAATTTATTAGTACTTTCAATAAAATTGATTTTAAACAATAAGAACACATGCCATAAATCAAAGACTATTCAACACAAAGAGCCCATTTTGGGGGGGGGGGGAGGCAGAAGGGCACAGAACAGGGGAGTCAGGGGGGCACAGTACTGGGATCAAGACAGTACAGGTTCTGAAGCACTGCCATCCTGGTACAGCTTAGTAAAAAGAGTGAAGTGCAAATCTGTGACAGTTGGCTAGTATGGTGTAATGCAAGATGATCATGAGGCCCCCATGCACCTGGGGTGCACCTGGGATGTCCATGCATTAAGACAGTCCTGGTTGGAGGAAGGACCCAGCACTACGTCATCGGGGGGCACCTGCAAGAACAAGGAAGAGACAGCCGACTCCTTGTGGCATAAAAGTGAAGATGGAGGGGTAGGGTTACAGCAGAGAGGTGAATTACAGCAGGACAATGCTGGATTCGCTGGGCATGTATATTTATTGAGAATAACCCAGCATAAAAGGTAAAAGGGATTTAAAAGCAAAATAAACACAGGAGGGTAAAGTTCTGCCCAACCTATGACCCTAAATCAAAAATGCAAAATGGCAACCACTCGGGTTAGTTTGAAATTAGCAAAAAAGGAGAATAGTGCACATGGGTAGGGAAGTATACAAAACAGTACAAAAGGTCCACAGTGCATGTTCAAATTAGCCAGAAACAAATGCACAAGCTAAGAGCAGGAGCACAAGGAGGCAGATTTTTCATACCGAAAGCAGAACTAAAATCCACAAGTACTCACCTTCAATCCAGGGCTGCAATGTCTTCAAGCTCCTGTGCTGATTCATACACCTTCTCGCTGGCTTTTTCTGAACCCGAAAGTTCGTCCAAAAACACAAAAGTTAGCTGTCCCCACAGCTGACACACACAAAGGGGCGGGGATGATTATGCTGACACCACGTGATTTGAAGCCGACAGGAGCATTCTTTGATCTCAGCTCCCCTCAGAGCGGACGGGTCGTCCATTGGAATCACACTGTCCACTTCAGGCTGGTTAATTTTATTATACTTGCTACTTTATCTCACCCAATAAAGATGCACCTCCACTAAGGTGCTTGTCTGAGAGCATTTTCCACAGCGCCTTTTTTTCCAGTTCTCTACTCTGGTTGAGAAAGGCTGGGCTAAGTGGTTAACACTTCCACCTGGCAGCAACTAGGGTCGATGGTTCGAATCCTCACCACAGCACTACCTGCCCTGAATTTCCATGTTCTCCCCATGTCTGCATAGGTATCCTCCAGGCACTCCAGTTTCCTCCCTCAATCTAAAAACATGCTGGTAGGTTAATTGACTACTGTGTAACTTGGCCCTAATAATTTGTATGAATAACTGTGAGTTAGGGACCTTAGATTGCTGATGAAGAGGCAGATATGCCTGGAAACGCGTTCATTGACTGCATGCTTCTTCAATGATGCTCACACCAGGCGGAGGTGGTTGTTCCCTATCATCTCAGCTGCTTCCTGATTGGACGAATGAGTCCCAGCTTCTGTACAGCGACACCCAGCGCCCTACACCATTTCTTTGGCTGTCGGCTTCCCCCATGATCAAACACTGAGCCTCAGTGCTGCAAATCTTATTACTTCCGCCTGCCTCCTACTTGGTCTTGTGAGTGCAACTTATAATTTTTTAATAAAGTGTTTGTTTTTATTACTACACTATATTGGCCCTTCCACCTGTCTGCTCTCTTCCTTGTGTACACCTTAGATTGTAAGCTCTTTGAGGGCAGGGACTGATGTGAACAATATACAGTATATGTAAAGCACTGTGCAGGGGCGGACTGACAAATCATGGGGCCCCCGGGCAATAGGGGATCATGGGGCCCCTGTGTCCTTGCCAAAACTCAAAAAAGCCTATGAAAAAGGTACCAGGGGCATCTCATGGGGCCCCCTACTGACCCTGGGCCCTTGGGCAGTGCCCGAGTTTTCAAATGGTCAGTCCGCCCCTGGCGCTGTGTAAATTGTCAGCACTAAATACATACCTGTAATAAATATTGGTCTTTCCTCAGCTCTGGATCTACAGGTCTCATTATACTTCAGATTACTGTAATTTAATGTATAAATAAAATATTTTCTTTTTTTTGTAAGAATAACTGTCCTCCTCCAAAGCAACGTATAATATGAAGCTGCTATCTTTTGTAAGCTGTTGATAAGAAGGGATACAACATTATACCAATTTAAATGTTTTCTCACTGTAATGGACAATCACAAAATCTCTGTATTTGAAGCCGAATTCCAGGCAGAGACAAGATACAGTTTAATGCAGCTTTATATTTAATTCTTTGGCGCCAAGCGCACACATTTATCCGGCCTCACTGGACTGGGCTTTTTTCCTTGGGGGTGCATATATGCACACCTGTCTTTGTGTTGGCAATGCAGATCATCTGATCGCTATAAGAGCCTCTGTTTGGCTATCATAGTGATCAGTCACTGTGAAGTCTGCCCTGCTGTTTCTCTCTAAGTGAATGGAGAGGAAAGATACATTGTATCTCTCTCTCTGCTCATAGAGAGAGAAAAATAAACAACTGTGTGTAAAATAAAAAAAGAAAAAAAAAGAACAGAAAAAATTATGGAAAAATACCTTGATCAAGGTTTGATCTAGGTCAGCGCAAGGGTTAATGTAAGAGTCAAAGGTCAAGGACAGGGTCAAAGGTTATGGTCATTATATTTTGGGCAGAATTAAAAAAAAAAAAAACGAACATTTTTTAAAATTATTACTAGTGTCAGTGGTACTGTATTTTAGGTAGGATAAAAAAGTCCTTACTACGGGTACAAACAACTAACATACACATATGAGGTACGGCTATGATTGTCAGGAGCAGGAGAATTTATTTTGGGTTGTTCTTTGCTGGTATTTTATACTAGTAACAATAAATATACAGCTACATTTTTTTTTAATTATTTATTTTTTACTATTTTGGTTCAGTTGTCGTTTGATAATAAAACAAAAAAAAATCAGGAGATATCCATTACCATTTACCACCAAATAAAAGCCCAATTTGTCCTGAATAAAAACAAGGTATGATCCACCTGAATGCACAAATCAGTTGTCATGCTATGTACAGTTTTACTAACACATGTCAAGGTTGCAAAATTGTGCTTAGGCATTAACATTTGTTTTACCCTTAGGCACAAAGGGGTTATAATACATCATTCAATTAATTTTAATAATTTTGTTTTATGTTAATTTTAACTACAAGCAATAGAAGTACCTACATTTGACTAGGTATCAGCATGTTGCAATCCATGCACAGCAGAGCTCTAGCTGCAGACTCAGCACAAAGAGCCAATAGGTTGTACAGCAGTGCTCATGTTCTAGCATTAAATATGCTGATAGGAGGAGAAAGCAGAGTGACAGAGAGATTAGCTCATCAGCCTGACATTGACCTGATATGGCCACGTGCCCAAATTACGTCAAGAGACTTGACAAAGCGCAACTGCGTGAAACATGTCGTCTTGGTAACCCCACATATGCTCCCAGCTGAAGCCAACGCCGGACACTGCCTTCGTTTGCCATGGTGACACCACCCAGGACGCTGGTACGCTGACACCACGTGATTTGAAGCCGACAGGAGCATTCTTTGATCTCAGCTCCCCTCAGAGCGGACGGGCCGTCCATTGGAATCACACTTTCCACTTCAGGCTGGTTAATTTTATTATACTTGCTACTTTATCTCACCCAATAAAGATGCACCTCCACTAAGGTGCTTGTCTGAGAGCATTTTCCACAGCGCCTTTTTTTCCAGTTCTCTTCATCATGCATATGATTAACAAGGCAGCAGTGGTGAGCTCATGATTAACTGTTCACATGTTTCCACCTGGAGTGGCCTCTCTGCGCTCATTTGTATGAGTTTTCCTTTCTCAACCAGAGTGCCCAGGCACCCTGGGGTGCCTTGAGGTTTCTTTAGGGGTGCCTTGGCAAAATGTCTACAAATTGCCCAAAACCTGTACACAAGCCAGCGGGTGGAATAAGCTTGCCTTTTAGTTACACAAAGCCACAGGTTTTCATTGAGCACCATTACGACCATTGCGACCTTCTAGCCGCCGGTGTCCTGACAACCAATGACATCATCAGTTGATAAGGAGGATGTCAGCTGCCTGCGCAACATCCTAGTTTGACCCTTCCCTGCCCCTCTCCATCAGTGCTGGGGTTACATTAGCTCAGTGATGAAGAAAAACTGAGTGAGAGGAGAAACATGGGAATACTAACCAGTACCAGTGTGCAAAAGTGTTTTTGCTTTGAAAGAATATATCACCTTTTTCGTTGGGTGTCCTACATGTATGGATGTTGCTACATTGTATAAAACTATTAGAATCGTTTTTCACATTTTAGAATGGGAAGCCCTTTTAAAATTATGGACAGTCTTGAGGCACCCCATTTTAGAATGGGGTGCCTCAAGATTGTCCATAATTTTAAAGGGTGCCTCGAGGAGTGTTCATAATTTTAAAGGGTGCCTTGACTGATAAAAGGTTTAGAAACACTGACTTAGCCACTAGCCTGCATTAAAATGATCAGTTTTCACTTACTTTAGTATAATATCCATTTACAACCATGTAGAACTCCAGCTTTATCCAGACTTCAGCATCCACATTTTTAGAGGTGATGTGACTCATGTAATCATCACCCAATCAATACAAGAAAGTTGTTTGCTATTCTCACTCAACTGTAAAACCATAACAAACACACAAATCGGGCAATCAATTAACTTGTTACTAATCACTTGACTCATTCGGGCCATTAAACCCACCATAAACTCCAATATGCCTTCATATGGAGTGCTACAGATCAGAGATGGAGGGGAATTATTCACTCCTGTGATTTGTTAAGCTGTGTGTGTAATTTGGAATTTTTTTTCCAATAAACAATGTCATCAGAATAAAAAGAGGGGAGGAGCCTCTACAGAGGAATCTTCGCTCCATCAAGGCAGGAGGGGTTGAAGAGGCGCAGCTTTCTACAGACTACAGAACTTACAGACACACTTGTTTTGCTTGGTGTCTAATTAAGGTTACTTTGCGGTATAAGTCAAGGAAATGTGTACCTTTGTAGTGTATTACTGTGCTTTTACTAAATGAAAATGCTGTATATACAAGGTACAAAAATGAAAAATATGGTAAAATGTCCCACCATTTATACTGTTTTTGCCAACATCCCAATATACAAAGACCAAGAAAAGATTTAAAGATATCCCCCTAGGATTTTGTATGGCAAAGAACACAATGAGTATACAGAAGTATAAAACAGTAAATGTTTATTACAAAAAATTGTTGCGATAAAATGAATCGGAAGATTAAATAAAGTAAATTGCAATACATTGGTTCATAGTTCATAGACAAATCCAATGTGTTTCGGAACTCATGTTTCCTTCTTCAGGGAATAAGTATGTCAGGTCTAAAACATAACAACGTATCAGATAAATGTGAACAACATAATCACTTTAAAAATATGTGATAAAAGCTGATTACTCACTTACAGGAAGAGGGCAGGCAGGGATTCCCCAATGGATGATACACCTGCAAGGACCACATTACAGGAGCCAATGAGAAGATCTATCGAGTATAATAGAGGCCATAAATAGTAAAGATGATCTACTGTTTGTTATTTATCACAAAGGGGTAGTCTAATATATAGCTCAGATGCATGAATTATTAATGTAGGGGCTAAATTCAAATATATAATATATTAATCAATAGCCTAGTAAGTCTGACCTAGGAAAAGGTAGCAAAGAACAGATATGTGAGCCTATATCTAAACAGACCCACCCCACTAGAAAGAGAGCATAAAAGAATATTTTAAAGTGCTCACCAATGGTACCGCTGTGCTATCACGTGGAGCCACCTCATGATCATCCAAGAAAGATAATAATGCAAAATGGCTAGTATAAATAGTGGTAAGCTGGAGCTTGTAGTCCCATGGCTGATTGCCTATGTTTGGCGCCAAATATAATTAATAATTGAATTCTCCCCCTATGTTGCTGCACAAGGCAGCCCCGTGGCTGCAAATAGAGGTCTCCCGGGCCCACAAGCACGTAGCACTGCCCTATCCACCCGTGCACTAACGCTACGCGCGAGCATGATGATATCACACACATGCGCGGTGTGCCCAACCAAGCACAGTCTCCACAAGGTAGCAGAGCACCACCCATCCACCCAGCAGCCCAGGAAAACCCAAGGCACACAGACGCCCAAAGTCGAAGCCAGATAACATAAGGCCCCCTGTATGATGTACCAAGGGGGCCTTGGTGTGCCGGGTGATAGGTGATATTATGTATTATGTTGTCCATATTTATCTGATACGTTGTTATGTTTTAGACCTGACATACTTATTCCCTGAAGAAGGAAATATGAGTTCCGAAACGCGTTGGATTATCTGGACAATATCACTGCACAAGCTCCTTTGGGTTGCTAACCCATTTGTCAGTTGATGTATTACAGACTGTCAGGTCTTATGCACACTGTGTATGTTTTTGGATGTGAACTAATGTATTGCAACTTACTTTATTGAATTTTCCAATTAGTTTTATCGCAACAATTTTTTTGTAATAAACATTTACTGTTTTATACTTTTGTATACAAGCAAATACAGTTTTAGAAAAAAACAATACAAGACTGACAGATATACATACAACAATAGTATCCAGGTTCGCATTGTTTAGTAGAGAGCTTGTGTAAATGGTTTTCAAAACCATTTGTTTGAAAAAGTGTCCACTCAAACACTCAGAGTAATGTGATTTCTGTTTCTAAAACAAACAACCAAACAGATTCTTCCTGTAGTCTGAGGAAATCAGTACACATATATATACAGTATATATATATATATATATATATATATACATATATATATATATCTCAAACGCAACACAACACTTTGCTCTAGCACAGTATGTCTGTACAGACTACGGCATGATGAAAACGTAAACTGACCACGCTGTAATGAATTGGTAGCCATGATTAGCGTGGTCAGTTTACTCTCAGAAAGAGAGGCATAGGCAGGATCAACTAGAAATTATACAACATGGGAAGGAGTACATAACATTGCACTATTACAAAGCATGCTATCTTGCTTAAAAGTGACAGTAGCACCATTTTGTTTAAGGTTTACAAACACTTTAAATATTATGAAATGTCTGTAAATGATTTGTCACTAAACTACCACTTACCTATTTCTGTAATATTCATGACACTCTGGCTTCTATCCCTCTTTAGTCTTCTTCCAGCAGTAGGCATCCTTAATATGTAGGAAGCCACTCTCTGCATTAATATACTGTGAATGAAGGGTGGTGCCGTTTTCCCCCAGAGGGGCAGGCCTATGACACCCTCCATTCAGGGTATTCAGTTCTCCAGGTTGAGTGATGTTGGACATCATGGAACACAGCAGGACATCTTGTGACAGAAAAGGAGTGCTGCCAAAGACAGCTCCATAATAAGGGTGAGTATAGCCTGTGCTAAACTTTTTTAACTGGCTGAAGGACCATATGAAGAAAATGAACTAATGTGTGGTTAGGCTTTAGGGATTTCAGGATTTAAAGTTCTATGATTTTTAAACATGCCTATGGTCATGTACATGTAATCAACCACTGAGCTCTTCAGGAAGTCCTAATATTCTTGCAGCAAATGCAAATAATAGTTTTACTTTTATATGACTTTTTCAGCTTACCCTGTATCATATGTGTGCAGTTTTCCTTGTAAGAAACCCTAATACTAACTTATGATTTTTTAAATCTTGTTCCTGTGTGTGGTACTGCTTGATGTTCTGAAGTTTTCATTTTTTTTAGCCACTCACTTTTCTTATCTGTCTATTTTGTCTTGCTGCCAGTTGTCTCTATGCTTCCAGCATCTCCCACCCACTGCTTCCTCCTCCTCCTGTACCTTTGAATCTGCCCCCATTTTCTCCTTCTGCCACGCTGCCCCTGTTTCCTTCATCTGATTCATGCTGCACTGGCATACAAATCTGTGTGTTTGTCTGAGACTACTGGGGAGTAGCCCAAGTCAGGTGGGCGATGGAGTGTGTGACCATGAAGACCTGCTGGGCATATCACCCCTGTACTCTGAATCAGTATCTGTGTCACTACGACTTGGAACATTTACATGAAAGCATATGCTTGGCAGGATATCACTGTGTATGTGTGTCAGTTTATATCCGTGTCTTATCATTGTCACACTAGTTGCGCCCACTTACCCTCCTGTGTTTCTCTAGTGAAGAATGACTCTTGGTATCACAGTAGGAGACATCCTGCTAATGTAAATGATACTCCAGTAGAGGTGACCTTTTACAGTAAAGCAACAAACCTCTTATATCCAAAGGTTACTTGTGTGTCTACCAACGTAGACTGTATGTCATAAGCTTTCATGTTACAAGTCATCATGGCTTCTGCCCACAGAGGATTATGTCTGCATTACATGTATCAGCCACATAAAATATTTATTAACAGAGAAGAAAGAAAAAGCATATTATGACTAATGTCATTTGGATGATGGCCCCCAAGTCTACCCTTTTGGTTTGTCTTTTCTTTATTTAGGCAATTCGCTCAAAGTGGATAAAAGAAAAACCTCTCCAATATCTTGTGTATCTAAAGGTAATTGTTTTTGTTTTGGATAAAGTAAGGTTATAAGACTGTCAATTGTTTTATTACTGTTTGTGTCCCTATTGTAGAAATTCACTTCTCAAATTGTTCTTGTGACCACAAAAAAGAGGGTAAACATTTGTCACTAGAGCAAGACGGGAGGGAAAATCCCCCAATGGGACACCTGTCCCTCTATGATGGGAATTCAGTTCACTTTTGGGAGATTTCCTCTTATTTCCTTAAAATACAGGAAGTTAAGGAAAATCTCCTCAGTGGGACACAGGCAGAAAATAAAAATGATCAAGGTTTTACCCTCTTTCTAAAATGAAAATAAAATGTTTTGGCACTACATACACTTTAAAATCTGATATAAAGTCACATACACTTTAAAATCTGATAAAAGCTTTAACATGTTATTGTATTTCAAAAGTATTTCTTTAAAGTATACCTAAAGGCAAAACTTCTTTTTTTCTTTTTTTAATTTTAGACAGAGTGGAGATGGATTAGAACACCTATTGTTTTTTTTTTTTATTGCTGTCTGTGTCCCTGTTAGAGAGATTCATCAGATAATGCAGCCCCAGGGGGTGGGCAAATGATAGCCTGGGCTTCCAGAAAATTGGTGGGATCATGCCTGTTGTCACTGGCCTAAAACTGGTGACAGCTTGGGAATGAAAAGAAGCACTGTAGGGGGCTTGACTGAAGGTGAATATTGCAGCAATTGTTTTTACATTTTATTTTTACAGATGCAAAGCAGCATTTACAGTAAAGTGAATAGGTGTGTTGCTGGTAATGACAATTGTGGTACATTTTGGTACACTTTGGGAAGCAGCTCTATTAAAGATGAAAGAAGCACAAAACCCATTTAAAAAAGTAATAAAGCAGTAGAAGAGAAAAGTGCAGAGCTGTCAGGTGTTTCTTTCTTTTATTTTTAGGTCTTTCACTGGCATCTTAGCTGTTTTGAAGCTTCAACATGTGAGTGATTTCCTAAATTACCAAAGGGACAATCACCAGAATTTTGTTTGACAATTTTCCAAATGGACTACATGCTGCTTTCAGTGTGTTGTTTTTTGCAACCAACTATAGCCACTGAATTCTGCTTTGTGAACAGAGAACAGGAATAGCTTTATGCTCCATCTTTGAGACACATTGACCGTTCAGAAAGTACACGTTTTAATTGGTCTTTTCTCAGCTTCCATAATCTTTCTCACGAAAAGAAGTTCCTTCATAGACATTGATCAACAGCACTCGGAAGTCTAAATATTAGGCCATTTATAAAATTTACAACCACTTCAAACTTTCTAGTTACCACTTGTGTAAGATTAAAGTAATGTACATCTTACTTATCTAAACTCTAGATTTGTATGGGAAGATGTGTGTCCATCCAACATGACCTGTCACTGTCACATGCCTGATTAGAAGAAAAATCCAGGTTATCCAATGTTGGAGAAAACAATCACTTTGGAGATCCCAAATACTCCTTTTTGCCTATAAAGTGTACCTATAAATAGCATAGTCTTCACCTAATAATTGTAACAGATGTCACAGTGCTCGTTGATTGTTGCAGGGAGACCAACCAACAACAAGCAAGTCAGAGTGGTGGAAGTCCTCAGACAGATGGACTAAGTAACTCTCATGGGCATGCGCAAAATTTACATCCTTGCTTGGCCAATGAGGACAGCTGAAGTTTCTGATCCTGAAAGAAGACTGGGTAAGGATAGATACACTATACTGCCAAAAGTATTGCCTTTACACACACTTGAACTTTAATGGCATCCCAGTCTTACTCCGTAGAGTTCAATATTGTGTTGGCCCACCCTTTGCAGCTATAACAGCTTCAACTCTTCTAAGAAGGCTGTCCACAAGGTTTAGGAGTGTGTCTATGGGAATGTTTGACCATTCTTCCAGAAGCGCATTTGTGAGGTCAGGCACTGATGTCAGACAAGAAGGCCTGGCTCGCAGTCTCCACTCTAATTCATCCCAAAGGTGTTCTATCGGGTAGAGGTCAGGACTCTGTGCAGGCCAGTCAAGATCCTCCACCCCAAACTCACTCATCCTTGTCTTTATGGACCTTGCTTTGTGCACTGGTGCACAGTCATGTTGGAACAGAAAGGGGCCATCCCCAAACTGTTCCCACAACATTGAGAGCATGAAGTTGTCCAGAATGTCTTGGTATGCTGACGCCTTAAGAGTTTCCTTTATTGGAACTTAGGGGCCATGCCCAACCCCTGAAAAACAACCCCACACCATAATCCCCCTCCACCAAATGATACACTTGGCACAATGCAGTCAGGCAAGTACCGTTCCCCTGGCAACCACCACCCACATGGAAGAAAAATATATTTGAAATATATTTGAAAAATATTCTTCCCAAAAATATATATATACTGTATGTTGACATGCGTTTTTATTACAAGATATATGAAAACTATTTTTAAAAATAAATTTTCAAATATACTGTATGTCTTTAAAAATACAAATCTACATTTTTGGAATGCATTTACAAATATATGTAAAAATATGTTAACTTGACTTTTTTATATGTTAACCATTAGCCGCCCGGCCTATAGCCGTTTGGCGGCTGCAAAAATGCTTCAGCTTTCCGGGTGCACGCCATTTGGCGTGCTCCCGCACATGCGCAGTTCGCGCGCTTGCAGAGCCACGCAGCGGCGCGATCTGTCACTGGCCGTGTACCTCGGACACGGCCGATGACAGATCTGAGTACCGTCCCCCGTTGCCGGTACCATGTGACCTGCTGTGACCAATCACAGCAGGTCACATGAGAGTTGTATACAATGGATGGCTTCATTCATGCCATCCATTGTATACTAGTGTCTAGCTGTGAATGGTCACAGTAGGTCACATGCACATGTCATGTGATTAGCTGTGGCCAAATCACAGCTAAGCACAAAAAAAAAAAAAAACTGAATGAATCGATTTTATTCAGGTAAATGCTTGCTTATAGCAAAGTAATTCTTTGCTATAAGCAAATTGTGTAAAAAAAAAAAAATACTGATCACTTCCCCAAAGTAGTATAATGTTACTATGGTAACATTGTACTACTTTGGACATAGTGAAATATAAAAAAAAAAAATCTTGGTCATAGTAAAATATGAAAAAAAATATTAAAAAATAAAAAAAAGTAATAAAAAATTTAAAATAATAAAAAATATATAAAAAAATCAACAATCGGAATGCGCTAAATATATCAAAAATAATATGTGTACAAAAGTCCCAACATCCTAAATACAATATATAAAAAATCTCCAGTGAAAACAATCCATAAATTGGTGTATAAAAGTGTGTAGAAAAAATGTCCAACACCCTAAACGAAAATTCTTTTTAAACATATAAATCCACCGTGCTTAATCCACCACCAAATGAATGGAATAAACTCACCAGAGCTCAATGCTGATTAAATTATAAATCAGCACAAGCGTGTTTGCTCTGGGAGCGATGAGAGAAGGCAGATCATGAAGTAACACTCTGTAGTATAGACACTTCCAGATATCAGGAGCAATACTCTGCAGTGACTTTGAGGTATGGCCAGGACTCCTTATATAGCGATCATCCTCCAAATATATAGTAATACCACTCAAAAATAAAGAAAAGGCATGATGGTGCAGTAAGTAAGAACCATTTAACTTTTATTACACTCTCATCTTACTCACAAAGTTGAGTGTCCACCTGACACTGGTATAACAAGCGATCAAATACACGGAATGGACGAGCCCCGTTCACCGCGGACACCTCGCCGACAGCTCCAGGGAACGTCCTGACGTCATCCAATAGGCTCCGCCCTACGCGTTTCGTCACTCTGACGTCCTCAGGACGTTCCCTGGAGCTGTCGGCGAGGTGTCCGCGGTGAACGGGGCTTGTCCATTCCGTGTATTTGATCGCTTGTTATACCAGTGTCAGGTGGACACTCAACTTTGTGAGTAAGATGAGAGTGTAATAAAAGTTAAATGGTTCTTACTTACTGCACCATCATGCCTTTTCTTTATTTTTGAGTTGTATTACTATATATTTGGAGGATGATCGCTATATAAGGAGTCCTGGCCATACCTAAAAGTCACTGCAGAGTATTGCTCCTGATATCTGGAAGTGTCTATACTACAGAGTGTTACTTCATGATCTGCCTTCTCTCATCGCTCCCAGAGCAAACACGCTTGTGCTGATTTATAATTTAATCAGCATTGAGCTCTGGTGAGTTTATTCCATTCATTTGGTGGTGGATTAAGCACGGTGGATTTATATGTTTAAAAAGAATTTTCGTTTAGGGTGTTGGACATTTTTTCTACACACTTTTATACACCAATTTATGGATTGTTTTCACTGGAGATTTTTTATATATTGTATTTAGGATGTTGGGACTTTTGTACACATATTATTTTTGATATATTTAGCGCATTCCGATTGTTGATTTTTTTATGTTTTACCAATATTTTGGGTTAGAGGTTTGCTGCTGTAGAGGATTGATATTATTGATTGGCGCTTTCTTTTCTTATACTTTAATAAAAAATATATATATATATATTTTTTTTTTCATACTCTCACCAGTCAGTGTCCCTGTTCACTGCCATGCCAGTTATATGATGACGCTGTACTGCACTGGTGACAGTATGTAAAAAAAAAATAGTGAAAATTATTTTTTTAATTTTTTCATTTTCCGAAAAATTATGACAAAAAAATACAACTTCAAAAAACTCGCCATTCCTCTTATGAAGTACGTCGAACTGTCTACTCTGCAAAAAGGGGTCATTTGGGGATATCTGTACTATTCTGACATTCTTGGACCTCAAGAAATTAGATTGGCTGTCAGTACTTCAGGATTGATCAATTTTCAGATCTATACCATAGTTTGTGAACTCTATAACTTTCCTACAAACTAAATAATACATCCTAATTTGGGTTATTTCCACCAATGACATGCAGCAGAATACATGTTGGCCTAAATTTATGAATAACAATTATTTATTTGTAAACTTTTATAACAGAAACAAAGAAAAATGTGTTTTTTTTCAAATTTTTGGTCTTTTTTTGTTAATTTAGCAAAAAATAAAAATCCCAGCGGTGATTAAATACCACCAAAAGAAAGCTCTAGTTGTGTGAAGAAAATGATAAAATTTTAGCTTGGGTACAATGTTGTATGACCGCGCAATTGTCATTCAAAGTGTGAGAGCGCTGAAACGTGAAAAATGGCCTGGGCAGGAAGGTGTAAAAATGCCCGGTATTGAAATGGTTAAAAAAGATCTGAAGAATATATTTAAATAAATATTTTTCATATATTTTGTAATATTTAAAAAATGCATTTCAACATGCAGTATATATATATATATATATATATATATATATATTTATATTTATTGAAATATATTTTGAAATATATTGAATATGGCCAAAATTGTAGTATTTCAAATATATGTCAATATTTTTGGGAAGAATGTTTTTAAAATATATTTCAGATATATTTTTCTTCCATATGGGCAAATCCAGACAGAGAATTGTGATTCGTCACTCCAGAGAACAGGTCTCTACTGCTCTAGAGTCCAGTGGCAGTGTGCTTTACACCTCTGCATCCTACGCTTTGCATTGCACTTAGTGATGTAAGGCTTGGATGCAGCTGCTCAGCCATGGAAACCCACTCCATGAAGCTCTCTGTGCACTGTTGTTGTGGTAATCTGAAGGCCACATGAAGTTTGGAAGTCTTTAGCTATTGACTGTAGACAGTAGGCGACTTTTGCGCACTGAGCGCTTCTGTCATTTTATGTGAGTTGCTGTTGTTCCCAATTGCTTCCACTTTGTTATAATACCACTAACAGTTGACCATGGAATATTTAGTAGCAAGGAAATTTCACAGATGGACATATTGCACAGGTGGCAACCTATCACGGTACCACGCTTGTATTCAATGAGCTCCTGAGAGTGACCCATTCTTTCACAAATGTTGCAATCTGCATACCTAGGTGCTTGATTTTATACACCTGTGGCCATGGAGGTGATTGGAATACCTGAATCCAATGATTTGGAGGGGTGTCCCAATACTTTTAGCAATATAGTGTATGTTGGTAGAGCAACGCTAAAAGAAGGCTGCACTACAAGACAAGGATGCCATAATATACACCACTGTCATTATTTAATTGCTCCAATTGTTGCACTACTTATCATAGTTTGCAATAATGGTTTTTGTCACACTTTAAGATATCCAGTCAATGGGATGTGGATAAATGTAACAAAAATATTGCGTAGCTGTACTTTTATGGTGTGCTGCCATTGTCAGTGGAGCCACACGTGTTTCCCATGAACCAGCACAGTGGGTGGATAATGTGCTCACATGTTAAGGTGGCAGTAATGACAATACTCACTACTATTAATCAGGTGGTGTAGCATGCTGCTGTTCTGTTCTCAATGACCAGCTTACCGTAGTACAAACAAATCAAGCTGCATGGTTTGACAACATTTCTATGACTCATCCCATCTAGACGACTATGATATTGTGATAGCTTTGCTCCCTATTGTGCAACTTTATAAACAAACTAGCAGTCACACAGTTATACAGAGTCAGTGTTTAGTGCCCAATTACGTATTGTTGTGCTGATGTCATTCTGCTGAGTAATGAATGCAGTGTGGGCACATTTGGGTTTTTTGATAATGACAGTAAGTGGGCTCAGTGTTTAAAAAAAAATGGTTGAATACTAATCTTTTAAAATGATTGCAATTACTCAAAAGGTTACAGAATATTCTTAGTTTAACAGACGTCCAGTATTGTGGGCTGGAAGTGACATCTTTGTCTGTGATGCAGGTGATGTCGTCCTTTTAGCTCATCCAGCTGTGAACTTGATTGGCTAGCTGCTGAGTTTGTGATAGTTACAAAGATCAACATCCTAACATCCAATCTCTGGACTTTTCACCTGGGGACAAACAACTTTAAAGGGTAACTCCACTTTTGTTGAGAAAAAAACATTCCCCTCTATGTACATTGCAAGGATCTTAACAACATACTTTGTTGCAGATTCCTCACATTTGTTATTCTGAAGGAATAGTTGTTTGTTTGTTTGTCTGTGTCGATATGCACAGTGAATCTGTATTGGAGTGGGTTTTATAATTATCAGCCAGCTGCTGGGCTCTAATGAGAAAAGTTGCAAGCCCTGCATCCCTTTAGATGTGATTTCCCTTTGGGACTACCTCAGCAAAAATGACATTTTAGTATCTTAGTGCAGATTTCTGGGAAAATCAGCGGGCCAATCACACAAGCAGGAAATGACATGTCTGGGGGGTGTTCTGTACACAGTCTGTGTACAGAATGCCTCCAAGTTGCCATATTGCATTGCATTTTACAGAATATTACAGTGCTGCATATTTAAAAAGGAAAGGTAAATTTTAATAACATTCAATTGAAATATGGCTTGTGTCGCAATTGTATATGCTATGTTATTATTATTTTTTTTATTCACAATTTTTTTTTCGCACAAATGTGGAGTTGCCCTTTAACCTCTTCCCGAACGCTCTATAGCCAAAAGATGGCTACAGCGCGGTCGGCTAGTTCTGGGAGGGCGTCCATGAACATCCTCCCAGAACCACACCCACCGCACATCCCCGTGTGGTGTGCTCTATGCAAGAGCTGTGATCCCTGTGTCCTTTGGACACAGTTGATTACGTGTCCAGGTAAAGGGCCAATCAGAGCCGCCTTTTACCATGTGATCAGCTGTGTCCAATAACAGCTGATCACAGTGTAAATAGGAAATGCTGGTTAGCGGCATTTCCCACATGTAACACCATTGATCATCAGGGCACTGATCATCAGTGCCCTGATGATCAGTGTAGCTCCATTAGTGCTTAGTATCAGTACCCATCAGTGCTGGTTATCAGTACCCATCAGTGCTGGCTATCAGTGCCTACTCAGTATTGGCTATCAGTGTCCTTCAGTGCTGGCTGTCAGTGCCCATAAACGCCACCTATTAGTGCCTATCAGTTCCGCCCATCAGTGCCACCTATAAATGCCCATCAGTGCCACCTATCAATGCCCATCAGTGCCACATATTGGTGCAGCCTCAGTGCCCATCAGTGCAGCCTATAAGTGCCCATTAGTGCAGCCTATCAGTCCCCATCAGTGCAGCCTCATCAGTGCACATCAGTGAAGGAGAAAAATCACTTATTTACAAAACTTTATAACAGAAACTTAGAAAAACTTTTTTTGAATTTAATGTTTGATTTTTTTTGTTTGTTTAGCAAGAAATAAAACCCCAGTGGTAATTAAATACCACCTAAACAAATGTGTATTTGTCTCAAAAAATTATAACAATTTAGTTTGGGTACAGTGTTACATGACCGCGCAATTGTCATTCAAAGTACAACAGCGCTGAAAGCTGAAAATCAGCCTGTGCAGGAAGGGGGTAAAAGTGCCCGGTAGGCAAGTGGTTAAGAGGAACCAGAAATATACAAACTGTGCCCAAAAAGGCAAACAGAGTGCAAAGGATTGGTCAGCAATGTTACCTGCAGGCTGTCTGTAGCTGATCTTTTCCTTTGTTCTGCACTGTGTCTTTGTATGGAGGTGGCCTTCTTGGTAGATGAGCAGGACTTTGCTTGTCAGTCAGAGTTGCCCCCCTGGTGGTTGGTGATCTGATGACTGATGGGGGAATGTTCAAGAAGCAGCAGAATAGGTGCAAGAAGTCCACAGCCACAGGATGGATGAAGTATAAGTAGGAAGTTCCTTGCACTGCAGCTTCCTTTCCAGCAAGGACAAACGTGAGCAGCCGAGAAGTGGCATCACCAAATTTCACTCCAAATTTCGTAGACTAGCTGTGCCTTAGATGCACTGCAGATATACTGCTATGAGGCTCAGGGCACAGGAAGTGCACTTCTAGTTTTCAGGAATTAAAGACAAAAAGGTAAATTTTTCAGGATACACATTAGGCAAAATTATCATTCCTAGATGTTCACTATAACAGAAAATCTTTGAAATTTTTTGGCAAGAGTCAGATGGAACAGGAAGTCAGAGGAACTCTCCCTAATGGGGACACTGGGCTCAATTTATTAAGATATACTGTAAATACTGCATGAATTATTGCATTAAAATAACTTGTGTGGTATTTATCTCAGAAGCACATAATTACCTAACAAGCATGCAATAATTACTGTTTTCATTGTGTTTTTTAGTAAATTTTTTGGGCCCTTTTTTATCTCAGACCTTTGGATTATCTCTCACCACCTGCACCAACACAGGAGCATGTTTTGAAGAATTGTTTGTGCAATTTTTATATGTGGAATCACTGGTTGCTATGGACATTTGTAATAATATCACCTATATATGGTGACCTATATCCCTGTACAGGGAATCACTGTGTGCCACTTATATTTTTGAATTATCACTTGAATATTCAAACTTGATATGTATTGCACTAATCACCTACAAATGTTACCTGAATAGATCTACGTATAATTTTGTATCACTATTATATTTTGTACAAAAGGTAATAGTTTACTTATAGCGCTACATCACTATTATACCAATTTTGGTTCAATAGACTTCAATGTAGAAAACACATGTAGTGTGTTTTTGAGGCATTTTTGATGCATTTTGCATTTTCGTTTTTAGTCTGCCCAGCAACAAGTTTGGCCCCCCAAAAAATGCAAATAGCATCAAAAAACATGTAAAAAAAAGTGTAAAAAAATGTGCGTGCAAAAAATGCAAAATGCCAAATGCCCCATAAAAAGCACTGCAAAATGGACAAAACGCAAACTGCATTAATGCCTAAATGCCTAGTACAAGTGATGAGAATATCAAATGAATGATCATGCTAGTCTCCATATCGAAAATGAAGAGGTTACTCAACTTCTGAAAATTCTTGTGTGACAGAATAGAATTTCAGAAGTGATGTCATGTATTGTATTGTCTTTGCATTGTATTTTCGGTCGACTACACTGCTGAATCAACGAAAATCGTACAATCTGGTATCGTACGGGAAAAATTTTCGCACTTGTCCCTTCAGTTATTGTCACATGAACTGTCATGATCAACTCTCAAAAGCTGTATACTAACGATCAGATTATTGTACGATCGCTCCTCATACTAAAATTTTCAAACAATTTTCTTATCATGTGCATGGGCTTTAAGACAGCACAAAGTGTTTTTTACTCCACAAAGGAGCTTAATCATGGAGTAATAGATGAAAAAAGTAGCCCTTATATCTAGCATCTACATCTGTTCCATACTAATTACAATAACTCAACGAGCTGAATGGATGATTCCACTATTATTATTATTATACAGGATTGAAATAGTTTGCACAGCGCTTTACAAAGTGAAGGTAGACATTGCAGTTACAATACAATTTAGTAGAAGAGAAAACAGAGGGCCCTGCTCATTAGAGCTTACAATCTAGGAGGAAGGGTAATAGCTGTGGGGGACGAGTTGATGGAGGAAATAAAAGGCAGTTTACTAATTAGAAGCAGGATAGGCTTCTTTAAAGAGAAAGGTTTTCAGGGATCATCTAAAGGTGGATAGATTAGGATATAGTCGGACAGATTGAGGTAGGGAGTTCCATAGGATGGGAAAGCTTGGGACAAGTCCTGGAGGCCAGCATAAGAGGAGGTGACACGGGAACTAGAGAGCAGAAGGTCTTGGGAGGATCGAAGAGAGTGGTTTGGTTGATATTTTGAGACCAGGTTGGTGATGTAGCTGGGGGCAGAGTTGTGGATGGCTTTGTAAGTTGTTGTCCGAATTCTGAATTATATTCGTTGTGCGAGTGGAAGCCAGTGGAGGGATTGGCAGAGAGGGATAGCAGACACTGAACGGTTGGTAAAGTGGATGAGCCTGGCAGCAGTATTCATGATGGACTGGAGGGGGATAGCCTATGTAAAGGTAAGCCAATGTAGGAGGAGTGTTGAAGTAGTCGAGGCAAGAGATAACCAGGGAGTGAATTAGGAGTTTTGTGGTATCACTGGTTAAAAAGGCGTGTTTTGGAGATGTTGCAGAGGTTGAGGTGGCATGATTTGGACAGGGATTGGATGTGGGCCTGAAAGGATAGTTCTGAATCCAGGGCTACCACTAGCACCTTGGCATGCGGGGATGGATTGATAGTGGTGCTATTGATCCTGCTCGAGAAATCAGGGGAAGAGGCACGTGGAAGAGGAAATATTATGAGCTCAGTTTTGGATAGATTGAGTTTTAGGAAGCGGTGTGACATCCAGTCTGATATGTCTGTTAGTAAATTGGTGATATGTGAGGAAACTGATGCGGTGAGCAGAGGAGTAGAGAAGTAGATTTGCGTGTCATCAGCACAGAAATGGTATTGGAAACCATGGGAAGCTATCATTGGACCCAAGGAAGAAGTGTAGATCGAGAATAGGAGAGGACCAAGGACAGAACCTTGGGGACCCCAACAGTAAGGAGTAGGAGAGGAGGAAGTAGAGTTGTAAGTGACACTGAAGGTGCGGTGAGATTAGTAAGATTCGAACCAACGGAGAGTACAGTCACGGAGACCAAGTAAATAGAGTTTTTTGAGAAGGAGGTGTGACAGAAGTGTAGGCAGGACAGAACACACAAAGAAGATGGTAAACACACAAAGCTTTATTGAACTATGAAAGACACTCAATCCGGACAGTTCATGGCACTTCGCAACATGCGGCTTGTAGGGACACCCACAGTAAGCGGGCTCACGGTGACTCAACGGGACCTTGGCGATGGGCTCTGATCTCAGCACAACCCCCACACAGCTTACTAGGGACAACATCAGGCTCACGGGGACTCAGCGGGACCTTGGCTGTGGAGTCTGGTCTCAGCACAGCTCCCACACAGCTTACTAGGGACAACATCAGGCTCACGGGGACTCAGCGGGACCTTTGCTGTGAAGTCTGGTCTCAGCACAGCTCCCACACAGCTTACTAGGGACAACATCAGGCTCACAGGGACTCAACGGGACTTTGGCTGTGGAGTCTGGTCTCAGCACAGCTCCCACACAGCTTAATAGGGACAACATCAGGCTCACGGGGACTCAGCGGGACTTTGGCTGTGGAGTCTGGCCTCAGTACAGCTCCCACACAGCTTTCTAGGGACAACATCAGGCTCACGGGGACTCAGCGGGTAGCGATGGCTCAAGCACTCAGGGGGGCAGTCCAGGTAGCTATACTCCGGGCATGCCATGGGGCAGTTCAAACAAGGGTAGTCTGAGCGCACAATAGGGGCAGTTCATGACAAGGGTGGTCTGAGCGCACAATAGGGACAGTTCATAAGAAGGGCGGTCTGAGCGCACAATAGGAGCAGTTCATGACAAGGGTGGTCTGAACACACAATAGGGGCAGTTCATGACAAGGGTGGTCTGGACACACAATAGGGGCAGTCCAGGGCACTCTGCAACATGTGGCTTGTAGGGACACTCACGGTAGGCGGCTTGCAGAAATTCAGCAGCAGGCGGCTTGTAGGGACACTCAGCAATGGACAGCTTCCAGGGACACTCGGCAACTGACAGCTTCCAGGGACACGCAGCAGCAGTCAGCGTGCAGAGACACTCAGTAGCAGGCAGTGTGCAGGGACACTCACAGCGGTCAGCTTCCAGGGACACTCAGCAACGGACAGCGGCCCTCATAGCAGCCAGCTTTTCAGGGACAGCAGCGATTAGCAGGCAGGGGCCCTCACAGCGACCAGCTTTTCCAGGGACAGCAGCGATTAGCAGGCAGGGGCCCTCACAGCGGCCAGTTTTCCAGGGACAGTAGCGATTAGCAGACAGGGGCCCTCGCAGCAGCCAGCTTGCCAGGGACAGCAGCGGGAGTCCTGGCTGTGGGATCTGACCTTTGAGGAGGGGGGGTCTCCTGCAGAGTGCTCAGCGGGGATGGCTGCGAGGCCCGGTCCCCACCTGGAACTCCCAACGGAACAGCTGCGGCAGACAGCACAGGAGGAAAGAGACCGGCCGGCTCCCTCGTTGGTGTTTTAAACCGCCCAGGGCGCTTCTAGGTTGCCCCGGCAAAGGCCGGCCCAGAGCCGTGTTGCCGGGCAACAAGGCACGCCCCCTTGACTCAGGCAGCGCTCTTGTGAGCGCAGCCTTTGTCACTGGTGGGTGCAAAGCACGGGAAGCGCCTGTGCCTGCGCTGCGTCCGCCAGGGCGCGCAAGGACATCTCGGCGGTCTGTCGCTGGGGTCTCCTGGTGGGAGGGGGGTCACAGCTCCTCCGCCTAGATTGCCGGATGAGTTGTGATCCTTGCCGCAGGTGTCCCCTCCCCCCATCCTGCACAGCCTGGCTTCAGAGGCTGTGTGCAGGATGAGAGGACGCGGGAAGGGGGGAGGAGGGTGAAGGGACGGCAGGGCACACCGTAAAAGAGGGGGTGGTCAGCTGTGTCAAAGGCAGTGGATAGGTCCAAGAGTAAGAGTACGGAATAGAGACCTTTGGTTATAGCGGTTAGCAAGTTGTTTTTTTTTTCTTTTTTTTTTTTTGAGGAAACATCAGCACAGTATCACTGATATAATTGAATTTTCACAGATAAAAAAAAAATCAGCAATATCCATCATCATTATCCTCTGATAGCATATTTATTTTACACTTCCCCCTTCCTCCCCCCAGCCTCTCCCCCTTTCTTCTCATCTCTTTAATCAATATATAAACAAACTTAACCCCTCATAAGAATCCAAATACCCATTTTATCTATTACCCTCACCCACCCCTCCCCCAACCTCCCCTCCCCTCCCCTACTATTCTAATATCTATCTGTATCTATTACTATTCCTTTTTTAAATTCTTTTTCTCTCCTTCCCTTTATGTTCCCAACGTATGTTTCTGAGATCTTAAATTTCATCCAACCACTCCATGTTCTCCTAAACATCTCCATTTTATCCTCCTCTATACATCTCAATTCCTCCATTCGAGCAATACCCTCCACTCTATCTATCCAATCTACAATCTTTGGGGCCTCCTTCACCTGTCAATATTTGGGAATCAAACCTTTTGCTGCACTTATCAAATGATACAAAATTTTATTTTTTTTCGTAGTTCCGAGGCGGGCTCAAAATAATAAAATAGACATTTCCACAGGTCTCCCTGGATATCTACCCCACATATTTCTTGGATATATAATGCTATTTCCCTCCATATATACCCAGGGGGATATATCCTGTCTAAGTCCATAAGGATCTTGTATATCCTAGAGATTATATTTTTGGGGGTTTCAACCCCATTCATTAGTTTTTCCAGAGGATTAATTTCCTCCAATGATCTCATCGGTTGCGGTAGGCTTGCCATGAAATGATATAACTGGTTATACCTCCATTCATCCAACTTATTAAATAAATCTTTTTTTTTTTTTAACACTTGAAACGTGCTTATTTTCCCTCCTTTTACAATATCTTTCAAATATGCACTCTTTTTTTTGTTTCCATTTCCCCCCTATTTTAACATTTCCTGGTGCAAAAAATTCTGTACCCTCTAATGGTATCAAAAGTGAGTTGTATTTCCATTTGTCCTTACTGTGAATTCTATCCCAAGTGTCTAGTACAATCCCAGTCATCTTACTTGTGCCTATATCTAATGTTCAAAACCTATGTGGTATCCATATCATCTTCTGTAATTGTGTTTTACTTAATTCCTCTTCCATTTTTACCCAACTTTTCCTTTGCAAATTAAAAGACCAATCCACAACTCGTGATAGCAAAATTGCTGTGTAATAATCCTTCTCTTTAGGTAATCCCAGTCCTCCACTTCCCTTTGCTCTACATTGCATCTCATGGCTTATTCTAGGTCTCTTATTAGCCCAGATGAATTTTGTAATCATCTTTCTAACTATGGTAAAGTAGGCTCCTGGGAGGGGAATCAGGAGCATTTGAAATTTATATAGAATTTTTGGGAGTAACACCATTTTAACTAAATTTATTTGTCCAATCCATGAGGCCCCACCCTTTGCTAACCTTTTTACCTCCTCATTTATTTAATTTATCAGAGGAATATAATTTGCCTGATATAATTTTTTTAATGAAGTGGATAATTTTACTCCAAGATAGTCTATTTCATTTTCCTTCCAGGTAAATGAAAATGCTTTTTGAAAATTTTTCTTATCTTTCACTGATAGATTAATGTTTAAGATTTCTGATTTCCCAGGCTTTATCTTCAAGTTTGATATAGCCCCATATTGTTTTAATTCTTTCATTAGGTTTGGTAAAGTTAATATAGGGTTGTTTAAGTTATTTGTGAGTTTTAGGTGAGCAGCTTCTGTTTGTGTTGTGGGCGAAATCCAGACTGAAGGGGATCGAGAAAGTTATTCTCAATAAGGTGGCAGCTCAGCAGGTTGTAGACTAGACTTTTAAGGAGTTTGGAGGCAAAAGGGAGTTAGGAGATGGGTCTTAGGTTGCTAAGATTGTTGAGGTCCAGTGAGGCCTTTTTAAGTATGGGGGTGACTAGCGCATGTTTTAGAGATTTGGGGAAGATGCCAGTAGAAAGGAAGAGATTGAAGATATGAGTTAAAGAGTGAAGGATAGAGCCAGAGGGTGACCATAGTATTTGCGGGGGAAACGGGTCCTACACTACCTTGATAGTACCAATTTTACATCAGCTAAACCACAATACTACTCCACACTACCACCTAAGATCTGATATCCATTCTAATATGTATCATATGTATCAAAATTATCAGCCAAAATACCAGAATACTCATTGCAATATTTGCCAACAAAAGTTAGAATCTAACCTACAAGGAATATGAGAAACTCACACATCGTGTATACATATTCAAACTAGACCTATAAGGTCACATCTTTTGCAATGAATGTAGATGAACACATTATGGACATAGAACCATCCAATCAGCTAATCACCAGTGCAAATCAAAATAAAAAAAAAAATTAAAAACAAATTATTTATTAGAAGAACAATGAAAACAATATTCAAAACTGATTATCAAATACACAAAATGACATGAATATATAGTATATACTATATCAATATGGTATATCAATAAGATTCCTTATAACATGACTTTAAGTATTCCTTTATAGTCTGGTTAAAAAACCTTTTACAGACCTCAATAGCTGAAGCTGAAATGTACACACAAAAGTGGATAACGTATCTCTTATGAGATGGTTTTTCAAATAAATATACAAAAAAACAGATATAAAACAGTTTAAAAAGTTAAACATTTTAGAAAACGACTAAAATATGTACTTATTACAATTATAGCTTATCTTAACAGTTCCAGCTATTTAGGATAAGTTATTGCAGACTTTCTCTACAGAAACCCCCCTCCCCACCATTAAAGAAGTACTGTCACTATTCCCCAGTTATGCCCACCTTAGTTCATCTTCCAGGAATGGGGAACATGGGACCTTCTCCCACTGACAGTGGTCAGGTCTAGCAGCCAATGGTATTATTAATAAAGTGATACTAAACCTAAACATTTTTTTTCCCTGAATGCATTGCTTGCATTAAGGTAAAACATGTTTTTAGTTTCCCTGTCCTCCCCCTTCCCTGTGTGAGAGGAGAGAAGAGATCAGCGCTATGCACAGCTGCATCTCTTCTCCCCTCGCTTCCTCAGAGGGGCTCGAACAGCAGCTGTACCCATTGGCTCTTGCTGCTTTCAATAAAATACGGTGTAGAGGAAGTGGGGGGTTTGCTAATGCAGGCCATAGATGGGTCGAAAATCGGCCGATTTTTTTGCCAAAAAGAAAAATCGGACGATTTTCGCATCGTTAATGGATTAATTGGACGGCCGTTTTTCTGGATTTTGGCACATTTTTTTAATCGGTAAAGTTGGAAAAAAATTGGCGGAGGAGGAGGAAGAAGAAGGAGGAGGAAGGAGGAAGAGGAAGGAGGAAGAAGAGGAGGAGGGAGGAGGGAGGAGGAGAAGAAGCAGAATTCCAGTCCGCAATTATATTTGACATGAAAAAGTCTTGCGGTTGCAACAATGTATCTATTTGTATCCGAATAGAAACATCTGTATCCGAAATGGATACAAATAGATACAATGTTGCAACCGCTATACTTTTTAATGTCAAATATAATAGCGGAGCTCTCTGCAGGGACAGAAGTAATTAAATGCCGGTTGTAGACGGGACTAAAATCGGACGATTGTTTTTACCGTTGGTGGTAACGTCGGCCTATTGAACAACTGATTTTTCTTTTTTTTTTTTTTTTTTTTTTTTTTTTAAACGGCCGGTTTTCGACCCATCTATGGCCTGCATAAGTCCCGCTGTGTGTGCCTATGGAGCGAGGCTCGGTAGACACACAGTTCAGGCGCAAGTATGCAGCATGTGACCCCATAGCAAATGACTTGTTATGGGGACACACAAAGAAAAGGAGGAGTCAGGATTGCCAGCGGGGGACCTGAGAAGAGGAGGATCGGGGCCACTCTGTGCAATACCACTGCACACAGCAGGTGAGTATAACGTATTTGTTATTTACATTTGAAAAAAAAATCTGCCTTTAGTAACACTTTAATATACTGCTTTTATACAGAGCCAACAGTTTGCTCATCACTTTACAAACTAAAGGGATGCAGTACAGTTATAAATCAATTTAAGACAAGATGGCTAGGAGTGCCAAGTGAGATCTTTTTTGTTCAGGCTGCATAAAGAAAAAATCCATGTGTGTATGGCCAAGTTTACTAGGACAGGAAGTGAGGGAAAATCTTCACACAGAACAGTAAAAAAATAACAAAGGTTCTAGTCTTCCTTATTTTATTAAACATTAAAAAAAATTACTGTAGATGAGCATTAAACTTTTAAAGAAACCATCTGATTTAGCAACTTTAGTCCCCTGCATCATGAAGGGGCTAAATGATTGTTCCTCAGCCCCACAGGCTGGCATCCATTTTGAGAAATGTCTATGACTGTAGAAAAAAAGGTTTCCCTAATTTCTGAGCTGAATTGGAAATCCCTGACATCAGGGAGAGTCTGGACTTAGGGTTCTGACACATCAGGTAGTCCAAGAACTAAGTTTGTTTATCTCACATGGCAAGAATGTTGAATTGCAATAGTCTGGAGTGAAACTGGGCATATGGAATGCCTCTAGAGGAGGCTACCATTAGACCCAAGACCCTAATGCATATACAAACCAAGGGCTTTCTCTGGCCCCAAAGGGTCCCAGCATTAGAAAGAGGAAACAGAAGCTTTTCTGTAGGCAGACGGTCCTGGATACATTTCAGTCCAGCACCAGACCTAAGTACTCCAACCTTTGAGATGGGTCCAAAGGTGACTGTAGGTTGAGGATCCAATCAAAGCTCTGCAGAACCTGTACTGTTGGATATTGGCTGACAGATAGCAATAAACCTTTAAGAGGAGATCGTCCAGACACACCCTAGTATAGATCCCTTGAGAACAGAACACACTTGGAGGGCCTTAGAGAGGTCAAGAGGGAATATTACAAACGGATGCTGCTGATAGCCCACTTCAAAATGCAGATAGTATTGATGAGGCAGATTATGTAGGAATGAGCAAATAGTCATTAGGGATTTCTACTGAGCCCGGAAAATCCTCTGAAAGAAAGGAGGCAATGACTGACAAAGCATTTTCCATGCAAAACTTTTGAACCCATAGGATTAATTTTTAGAGTCATAGATTCTTAGATCCAGAATAGGCCTAACTCCTCCAATTGGTTTTAGAACTGTAAGGAGGATCCTTACAGGAAGGATAATCCTTAAAAGTACTCTCCTGGTGGTATAGGAGTAATGATCCCCAGGTTTAAAAGATGTTGGACAGCTGAAGGCAGATGAGGAAGGAGACAAGCTGAAGAGCATAAAGCGGAGAGGAGGTAGAATGCAAAACGTTAGTTTGCAGCCCCTAGATGCAATATGCTGGATCCAGGTGTTTGAGATAATCTAAAATTGGAAGGCTGGGTAAGCCAATACTGTTTTCCACTTTGAGAAGAGTGCCTTTTTATTCTGGCAAAACAGGTGTTCACTATTGAAGGGTAAATGCTCAAGGCATTTCTTGCAGGGGAGTTCAGCTGGCCAGCATTTTAAGAGTAACACCACTTTTGTGGGGGAAACAAAATAGCAAACAAAAAATAAATATATAGAGAGTATACAATCGTGACACAGGTCATATTGTAATTGAATGTTATTAATGATTACCCTTCATTTCAGGATGCAGCCGCTATAATTTTCTGTAACATGCAATACAATATGGCACAGATGGTGTACAGAATGCTCCCCAGAAATGTCATTTCCTGCTTGTGTGATTCGCTTACTGATTTTTCCAGAAGTCTGCACTAGGATACAAGTCAAATTTTGAGCATATATCCGGCCACAAAAAAATGTTGATGCAGTTTTAATGCAATGCATTAAAAATGCTCCGAAATGCAATATTCATTTTCAGAAAACTAATTTTTCTTTTTACAATGCACCAGTGTGAACAGGCCCCTAAGCATAGCTGCGTATAACCCAGTTGTAATTTTTTAAAGAAACCTGTGCCCTGTACTGTGCAATCAGGCAATACTCATGCAACAAATACATTTCTGTTTTTTATGCTTGATTTTTAAGTCTTCTGGAAGATTCTATGGTCCTCCAGAGTAAGGAGGAGGAGATAGAGCCACAACCTGCTGAGTCATCCAGCTGACCTGCAATAACCCGACCTCAGTCACATGACTCACACAACTACCAGGAGTCATACACAATAATTTTGCCTATAATACATTACACACTAGAGGGTTCTACACTAGTATAGCATGGAATTCCACTTTAAGGAGACATCAGGGGTGTACTGAATAATTAAAGTCACATCTGCACTGCTTTCAGGCCAGTTGAGCACAGATCATGCTGAAATAGCTTCTCCCTCAACTTCTTTCCTGTAAAGTGGGGAAAAAACAGTACCAAACCCAGAAGTAATCAGAGCTAATCACTTTCAATGTTATTCTTCACAGGGAAGATCAGCAACTGGATGTTGAGTGATGTCCTTGTCATGATATTGAGTCAGACTCGAAGGCCAGTTGATATATTAGTAGAGAGGCATCCACTGACCAGCTGAATAATTACAGAAGGAGGTCACCCTGGCAGATGTCACAGGCTCACCTGGGGTGCAGAATCTACGTACTAACCAGTACTTCTGATTGTAGAGATGGGTTTTGCTGCGTGTTAGTACCAGGTTGCGGTCCTTAGGATCGCCCCACTAGGAGGTGAGTAAACCGAGGTCCAGTTGCAGATGTAGCTGGTAGGGATAAACAAGCATAGTCAGTAAACAAGCCAAAGGTTGGTAATGAGCGGTTGCAGGTTGGGATCAAGAAGTTTAGTCCAGGAACAAGGCAAAGGCTTGTAATGAGTGGTAGCAAAAATACATATGGCAGCAGGAGCGACAAGAGCAAGATATTGGCTGCAGAGAAAGCAATAGCCTGGCAAATAGTGCAGAGACATAGCATAAATCAGAAAGTACATGGAAGGAGCAAAGAGATCAAGATTTACAAAAAAAAAGAGGCAAGGCAAGAAAGTCAAAATAATTAGACAGGGAGCTGTCCAACATTTCAGGTGGCTCAACAGAAAGAGCTACTGTCAAACATAGCTGAGGTCCTGGGGTCAGATCCAGGCCATGACAGTCCTGCTGTTTTCAATACTGACACCTGCCATGATGGTACTGGGACAGTCTCTTGGGGAGCTGAGACTGAGAGGTGAACACTAGAGAGAGAGCTGCTGTCTTGAAGAGCTGCCTGCCTCAGCATGTGCCACAAATGTTGGAGAGAGAGAGAGAGACTCTGCTGCCACGTCTACCAGAGGTTGCAGCTGTGAGAGGTCACCATTGTCAGGTCCTGAGTCACTGCTGACATCAATTCTGTGGAAGAGTGTAATTACAGAGTCTTCAGTTGCAGCTAATGTCACCAGTTCCCAACAGGGGAAGGAGGTGTAATCACTGAATGTTTGATGGTGAGAGGCTGCTGGCCACAACTTTCTGCCCACTTCCTAAAGGGAGAGTGAAACCTATGGTTAGAATACAGTTTGGCTATTTCTGCTTGGTATTGTGGGATTCAATTAAATCTGAGGGCTCCAATACCAGAACTTTGGGCCCCAATGCTTACCAACAAACTGACAGGTGGGAGGGATCTTGAGAGACTAATGGACAGTTGGTTCCCAATACCACTTCTTAGTTAGAAGCTCCCTGGTTTTAAGGTTCAGAAGCAGAGGCATGTGGTTCTTCAGTTATTAATGGTGTTATACAAAATTGGTATCCATTTATTGTTTGTTGTTATTGTCATTTTGTTTATTGAGTTGCAGAGTGTGTTGTATAAATAAATGTTCCCACTTTAGCTTCTATGTGGCATTGCTGGAAGAGTCATTAACATCTGGAATCAGGAGCCAAACACCAGGGTCTCCTTCTGTAGTAAGCCCTATATATAAATAACAATCGTAATAATAATAATATTCAAACATTCTATTAAAGAAACCACATCAAAACACTGAGGAAAATTTATTTGGCTAGTGCACAGGATCAGCAGCAGGAAGCAGCAAGGGGGTAGTGAAGTAACTTGCAACAAGTTATTTATGTTATTTATTCTGGCAGGGAGGCATGGCACTGGCATGGAAGGTCCACTTTAAAGAAACACCCTCACTCTCCCCTTTTGATTCGGTACTTGGAGCCACTAACTAGGACAAGCATTTGGATAAGTATTAGCCTGATATAGTCATACTAGATAAGTGACTTGGTGTACAAACCAGAATATCAGCACCCAGCACAAAAATGTAACCAAACAAGCCATAACTCCTGATAATCACACATACTGCAGGCCAGTGACTCAATGCATCAAAGCCATTGAGCATATCTGACAGCCAAGGATAAAGCATTTTCAGAAAGACAGCATTGGCACCCAATTAAAAGTAAACTTTAAAGCAACCCTGCCACTGACATATAAAGAATTAACTAAAGCCACCCTGTGTCCTGTAATGATATAGGGGTTGATCCGAAGAACCGCAGCATGCAAATGAAGACACAATATGTGTCGTACTTAGAATTGTCAGGTAGCAGGTCTGTTGGTGTTCTTTCAAAAAAGTGAAGACTGGAAGTGATTTTTTTGCTAAATAAGTTGCTTATAGCAGAACATACATGCTCTTTTTTGTTGTTCTTACAATTTTGTTCCTCTGAGCTTTCTTCTAATAATGCCCTGGGCTGCTCTGCCCCCTGTGCTTGCTGGGACCTATGGAATCTCACCAGAGTCTTCACTATGTGTGTACTAGACCTACAACCTTATGTGCAAGCATTACCAACAGGGACCCCCAACCATGCTGAGACTGTGAATCACCGCTGTGAAGAAGGAGAGGCATGACGTTGCCCTTCTCACTCTTCCTGTAAGTGCAGTCTTGGGAATAGCTGCATATACAACTGTAGGTCTAAGCAGCACACACATAGTGAAGATTTCGGCGGGACTCCATAGGTCCTGGCATGCACCGTGAGCATATAATTTCTGCTATTAGCATTTAGAAAACTGACTTTTATATCACTTTAACACTGCCCACAGGAAAGGTGAATATTAACTGATTTCCTATACAGGGTGACTTTAGTTTTATATTTTTGAGCTAGCAACAGGAGCACTTTACAGCTGAACTGCACTCAGCTTAAAAAGCAATGGTCAGCTTTCCCCATTACCTTTTTAGTCAAGGGGAATGTAGTAGAGGGAAATACTTCCCTTATTCCTCTGACCCATGGCATCCAATGCCCTTTACTCCCTCTTCTGAATGTGTATGGGGCCACTGTACGCTATGATGGCAGTAAAGGTGCAGCCACCAAACCCGGAGAAATGGTGAGGCTTCCATGGGATCAGTCCTCGATAACTTAACTTAAATGTGGAACTGAAGAATAAGGTAATTCATTCTCTGTATTCTTCTTCATTTTGATTTTGCAAAGAGAAATTACAGACAGTTACAAAACTTAATAATTTCAGAACAATCCAGAGAGAAATATAGACCTCGTAAGTCCATCCATACAAGAGAAAGTGCATAATCATAGACAGTGGCGTCCCGGGGCAGGTGCAGGGGGTGCGGTCCTGCGGGGATCATCGGCTTTCTTTACAACTTACCTTTTCTTGGAGCGAGTCCGGTGTCACCCAGTATAGGTTGCATGCTGACGATCCTCGTCGGCATGCAACCTATACGGGGTGACACCGGACCCGCTCCAAGAAAAGGTAAGTTGTAAAGAAAGTCGCCAATCACTGCAGGATGCATCGGAACTGCGGATTGAGCATAATGGATCAGAGTCCGATCCATTATGCTCAATCCGCAGATCTGATCCATTTTGCAGGGATCGTCGGAGGGGGTGTCACCAAGTGTTACCACACGGGTGACACCAACCCTAGGGATGCCTCTGATCATAGAGCTATATGAGGAAAAGTACAACAGAAATACGGTGAGGCTGTGTGTATCAGGCTAGAGACATTACATAGATTCCTGTATGACTGAGCAACGAAACAATTGAACAAGTCGACAACACAATTTAACATTCTCTCAGATGTTGAGGTAGTATGTGAAAAACACCGTTATCAGAATTTGAAACCTGGAATTAAACACAGAATGCCCTCCTTAGCGGATACTGAGGTTAGAACAAGAAGAAAGCCGGATATACTTCAGCATATAGACTGAGCAACCAGATGGGCATATATGGGTATATACAGTATTCTTCATAAAAGGGATCTCTGAGAGTGAAAAAGTTCCAGTGGAAAAAATAGGAAAAGAATTGAGTGGAAATAAAAGAAAAGAGGGAGCAGGGGCACAAAAAACAGGTTGGGAAGGGAAAAATTGTAGGTTATGCTGTTGAGAGGAGAGTGTACCTCTGGACAAAAAGCCTGAGTAAAGCTATACCAGAAGCATAACTAATCAAGCGGCTTTCACGAATATCTAATAAGCTGACGAATAAATAAAGTCCACCTAATAGAACCAGGTTTTAGGACATTGTTTTCCAGTGCCATTGGCAGAAGCTAAAATCTCTTCCATAAGCTGGATATATTTAATTTTGCAAAACCAAAGGCTAATTGATGGGGCAGTACTTTGTTTCATTCAAGAACACATACCAGCTCTTGACAGAAATGCTGATGTGCTCCTGCTTTTCAGCAGAGACATTCCAAGAGTACACAAGGCTTGCCAACAAATCAACAGGCCACATGATGCACTTTATGCCCAACACCTGGACCTAGGCTGGATCATCATAGGCAACATCTGTCTCGGTAATGTCAAAAGATCCTCCAACGTTTCTTCTTTGAAGACGTGAACTGCCAAATGGTCGCATTACTTGTTTCGAACAGTGCCCACAGCACTACCATGTTAAAGACAGACTTTGCAGTAAAGGCATGCAACAGTCCTTCCCACAAGGTGTTAACAAGGCCCTTCATTTCTGGGATGATAATGTCGACAACACAGTGTTCAGTGTAACAACTAAAGCCAATGAGCTGGCAGCCACTAAGGAGTTCCTAAATACTATGAGCATGGAGTTCTATCAAGACAATTCCAACATCTGTGTGGTGCCACCACCATTTTTGGCCTCAAGAAAGAAACTCCTAAATAATGTTCAGCATGCAGCATGATTTACTTATTTAAAGCACAGCCTGAACAAAAAACTTGAGATGAAAAAACACTTTGTTGACTTTATGCAGAAGGTGATCGTGAGAGATCATGCTGAGCCTGTACCACCTCTCAAGGAAGTTGAGGAATGTGGGTATCTCCCATCCTTTGGCGTCTACTATCCTCACAAGACAGATCAAATCAAGGTGGTCTTGAGTGCTCCATTTGAATGTGTATTCCTCAACGATGTCCTTCTCACTGGGTCTAATCTGAACAACTTTACAGTTGTTTTGCTCCCCTTCAGACAAGAACCAGTTGCTGTTATGGCCAACATTCAGAAAATGTTCTACTGTTTCATTGTTTGAGAAGAAACAGAAACTTTCTTATGTTCGATTATATCGCAACAACGATGTCAGCAAGGAAGTCACAGACTACCAAATGAAAGTACATGGTTTCGGAAACAGCCCTTCTGCTGTAGCCATTTATAGGTTGAGAAGGACGACTCAAGAAGGTGACGAATGTGAATTTGTGGAAAAGAATTTCTACGTAGACGATGGGCTCAAATCTCTGCCTACAAAAAAAGCAATTGATCTTCCCAAGAGAACTTAGGATATATGTGCAAATACTATCTGCAGGCTTCACAAAATTTTCTCTAACTATGACAAGATAATAAAGCCTTCGTTTTGATGACCATGTGTAGTAAAAAGGGATTCGAGCTAAGAACGGATCTTCCCCTTGCGAAACGTAGTCTCGGATTGCTTTTGAGATGTCAAACAAAACATATTAACATTTCAGGTATCAACTTGTGACAAGCTCTTAATGAGTTAAGGAGTTTTGTATGCTGTGAACAGCATCTATGATCCTTTGGGGTTTTTTTAACACCCTTTACCATTCATGGTAAGATACATATAAGACAGCTTACTTCTGAAAACACAGATTGGGGAACCCCATTACCCAGAGAGAAGCAACAGAGATGGGAATTGTGGAAAGAGTCACTGAAAGCAGATCCGTGTTTTTCTGATGCTTCCATTGAAACAATAGCTGCAGTAGCCTACCTCAAAGTTATAGATGCAAGAGACAATGTAAGTGTGAGTTTTGTCCTCAGCAAGCCCCAACTGACCCCAAACCCGGCACATACCATTCCAAAGCTTGAACTCTGTACAGCCATGTTAGCCGTTGAAATTGATGAGCTTTTAAAACAGGAAACAGAATTTTCACTTTCACAGAGAACAAGATAGTTTTGGGATGCATACACAACCAAACAAAACAGTTATATGTGAATGTCAATAACAGAATAGATTGCATCAAAAGGTCCTCCAATGCTGACCAATGGTACTATGTGCCTATGGACCTCAACCCAGCTGACTGAGACACACGTGCAGTACCAGCAACTGCTTTTCTAAACATTTCATGGTCATACCCACATGACTTCTTGAATGATGACCCCATCACAATTCGCACTGATTTTAAATTTGAACTGGTACTATTTTGTCAATGGAAGAGGATTAATCTTCTAAACCATCAACTTAATTCAAAGGTAGGTGGGAAGGACAGGTGCATGTTGCTGTCTTCCACTCTGAAGAACTTGATTCAAAGGAAGGTAAGAACTGGTGCATGTAGCCACTTTCCCTCTGAAGAACTTGATTCAAAGGGAGGTAAAAAAGGACTAGTATATGTTGCTGCCTTCCCCTCTGAAGACACACCCAAAAACTGTTTTCTGTGTCACCTTAAAGACACCAGAAATAAATGATTTTACAAAATTTAAAGTATGTTATTGTTTGTATTATTCTTCTTCCACATTCCCCCCTTTCTTCTTTTTCAAGTGTTCCAGGAATATTCTTCTCTTGCAATGTTTACATTTGATTCTCAATTGTTTAATATTTGAAATCATAGATTTCGACGGGGAGTACCATGTTACCCAAACACTGTTTGTTTTCCTTTAAAAAATGTTTTCCTTTCTTCAGTCCTTAGGTAGGAGATGCTCTGTATAGCTATTCCCTCCTTCCTTTCAGTGTGTCTTTAGTTTCTGTTCTGAGAACATGTAATTACTGGAGCTAGACATACTATGAGGTTTTTTTAACTATCCGATGTTCATCTGTAAAGATATACACAAGATTTCGATTAAAGCTACCTACGGTCTGCAAGATGTCATTTGAATCGAATCACTGTCTGCTAGTTCTGCTGAGACTGTAAAATACAGCTATTTTGACACAACTGGATCAGTTATAGAGATCACACTTTAAGATAATAATCTATTCAAAATGAGGGACGTTTTATCTTTAAAGAGGGAGAGACTGGCTGGTGTGTCCTACATTGGATGGCACCAGACTCCTGGGTATTTATGCTGATCCGTAGGTTAGTATATTGTCTATGGCTGTATGAAATAATAATTATTTGTATGATGTATAAGGCATAGCATATCTGCAGGGTTTTTTTTTTGTTTTCTTAAGCCTCTAGTTTACTTATAAGTCACATATGGGTATAATAATTTTATATATAATTCAGAAGAGATATATTGGATTTTTCTTCTATAAAAATGTAAGATGTCATTTGGATAACTGTATTTCTAAAAGGTTTGTAATTATATTTATAATTGATTGCAACTGTGAAGTGAGATTGGATTGTATGGTTGTTGGTTTTGTAATAGGAATATTAAAAATTAATCAAAATTATTAGGGAAAAAAAAGATAAAACATCATGAACTAGGGCTCCAATTACAGGTTGAATGCCAAATCACCTAAAATCAGGTTTGGCTCACATGGTCATCCAAACTTTATGCAAAAATTTAAAAAATCAAGATAAAACTAACTAAATTGAGCTCTTATAACTTGTGTCCAACCATGATCAAAAAGCAAGAAATAAAAAAAATACATACATTACTACCACATAGAAAATGTATGTATAGCAACAAAAATACAAATGAAAGACATCAAAATCCTCCAGCATCATTTAAAAAGACAATGTTGTTTTTCTTTTTGTATAGAGATCACACTTGCAGTGTTTAGATTGGAGAGGCAGAAGGTTGGACAAAAATATGGAAACACTACATAATTTGCAGGTGTTTAAGTGATTACATGTTTCGCGTTGAAAGTGATGTAACATTCTTTTGCTTCCGCTGTGTGATGAGACACCAGCTAACAGGTAGGGAGCCTTACTTTCGTCATTCACTGCGTGCGCTGCTAGTAATACGGAGTCATATCAGAGCTTACTGAACTTCAAAGAGGGAAAATTGTTGGTGCTCGCTTAGCTGGTGTATCTGTGACTTAAATTTCCAATTTATTTGCTGTGTCGTGAGGTAGAGTAGCAAAGCTTATGACGGCATATACATAAACGCATCAGCTCGATCGACATGGTCAACTGACTGAAAGAGGCAAAAGGACATTCTGCAGGATTGTGACCCAGAATAAGAAAACAACTTCTGCAAAGGTGACTGTTCAATTTCAGTCTTCCAAAGCCTGTGTCCACAAATACTGTGCGTGCGATGGGAACTCCATAAGAAAAACATTCACAGGCAAGCTGCAAATTGCCAAACCACTAGTGATTGATATTAATGCTCAGATAAGGAGAGTGGTGCAACACCCATACATTGTGGACTATTGATCAATGGAAGACTGTAATATGGTCCGAAGAATCGAGCTTTGCACTGTTGCCAACCACCGGAAGTGTTTACGTGTGGTGAACACCATTCCAACCTTATGACCAGGACTGTCTTGTGCCAACTGTAAAGCAAGATGGCAGTGCAATCATGGTTTGAGAAGACATATCTTGGTATTCTGCTTGGTATTCTAAGTCATCACATTGAAAGGTAGAGTCACTGCCAGCGACTTCGTACACATTTTGGCCGACCATGAGCACCGCATGCAGACATTGTTTCCCGAAGACAGTGCCATTTACCAAGACAATAATACTCTGATTCAAACAGCTGGTGTTGTCAAACCGTGACTTGATGAGCATGCAGACCTTCCCTTGGTGTCCGACTTCAATATCATAGAGCCATTATGGTCAATTTTGGAGAACTAGGTTGGGGTTCATTTTCTGCCTCCAAAATCTCTGTGAGATCTGGAATGATTTTTGCATGAAGAGTGGTATCAGATTATGTTATCCAACACTTATATTTGTCAATTCCCAGGAGAATTCAGGCCATCTTAGATGCCAAAGCGGTCTAACCCCATATTAGGTCATGATTTTGTTCTTTTACCTGGTGTTTCCATAATTTTGTCCAAACACTGTATATTTGATTGGACAGATTGGAGGGGTTTGGAACACCTTTTAGGTTTTTATTGCTATCTGTGCCTCAGTTCGGGAGACTCACCCTATCTGTTGTCATTGAAACTGAAAGTAAAGAAAATCTCACATTTAGTTTTTTCCCCAGAAAGTAATAAAGGGGAAATCTTCCAAAGGGGACACTTCTGCTGACCTGGGGGGCTTCAATGGATTCCCTTAATTTGCAGGAATTCCCACTCACTTCCTGTTTAGTTATGGGACAGATAGTGATGGAAAATCTCCACAAAGGGAGAAAAAAAAAGGACAGGGATTACAACCCTCCCTATAATTTATTCAAAATGAAAAACGTTATGTACAGCAGCCCATTCATTTGAATGGGCTGCTGTACCCATGAGAAACGTAGAGAAAGAAATCCACAAACCCTTTTTTTAAAAATTGTCATGCAGGTGCCAATGCGTGGGCATCAATGTGTAAGAATTAGGGTTCATTTACACATGCTTCAACTTCAACACACATTAACGCCTATCAATTCAACATGCTTTTCTGAAGCTTGGCAAATGCCCTGTGTGTGTTGATTTTCTATTTGTTTTAAAACCCCAGTAGAACCCTGGCTCAGTAGTACCCCCAGTCAGCAGATCCACAGCTCATTAGTAACTCTGTTCAGCAGATCCCTAGCTTATTAGTACCCTTGTTCAGTAGATCACCTGCTCAGTATTACTCCTAGCTCTGCTGATGCCCCGGTCAGTAGTAACCTTCAGCTTTGTTGATCCTCCATTCAGTAGTAACCTCTAGCTCTGCTGACCCCCATTCAGTTCTAACCCCCAGCTCTGATAATCATGGCTGGATCTAGGGGTGGGATGCTTTGGGGTGCGCTACGCTCCCCCAGATTTAAGTTGTGCCCCCCTCCCCCCTGGATACTGCAGTCAGCTGCACTTTCTTAGTCTTTGCTGCTTTGTCAACACAGTAAATGTACTACCCAGCTAGGTTGATGATCAGCTAAGCACTGTGAGCAGGGAGCCCAGTGAGGTGGGGGAGGCTGCCTGTAGCACTCCCCAGTCATCTAATAAAGTTAGGTTGTCCCTCAGGGATTTACAATATCTCCCACTGCAGCCAGAGTTTGTGGGTGGGGCCAGGGGTTTGAATACCTCCCCTACTCCTCCCACAAACTCCTTCACTCAGTCTGATCCCGCAGCTGAAGAAGAGGAAAGAGGCGTGGACACACCAACTCAGGGAGTCTTTGATTGCAAGCCATGGGGGTAACACCATGACACGACATACTGTCCTAGTCTAACACTTTGCTGTCCTAAGCTGCTACTATATTGCCCTAAACTTCAACCATACTGCCCTAACCTTCCAATATGCTTCTCTAACTGTGTGTCCCTCCATGGATATGCCTACCCAGACCATCACTGACCCACCACCAAAACGGTCATGCTGAACAGTTACAGGCAGCATAATATTCTCCATGGCTTCTCCAGCCCCTTTCACATCAGTCACGTGCTCAGGGTGAACCTTCTCTCCTCTGTGAAAAGCACAGAGTGCCAGTGGCGGACCTGCCAATTCTGGTGTTCAAATGCCAATCAAGCTCTATGGTGCTGGGCAGTGAGCACAGGGCCCACTAGAGGATGTCGGGCCCTCAGGCCACCCTCATGAAGTCTGTTTCTGATTGTTTGGTCAGACACATTCACACCAGTGACCTGCTAGAGGTTATTTTGTAGGGCTCTGGCAGTGCTCATCCTGTTCCTCCTTGCACAAAGGAGCAGATACCGGTTCAACTGATGGGTTAAGGACCTTCTATGGCCCTGTCCAGCTCTCCTAGAGTAACTGCCTGTCTCCTGGAATCTCCTCCATGCTCTTGAGACTGTGCTGGGAAACACAGCAAACCTTCTGGCAATGGCAGGTATTGATGTGCCATCCTGGAGGAGTTGGACTGCCTGTGCAACCTCTGTAGGGTCCAGGTATTGCCTCATACTACCAGTAGTGACATTGACCCTAGCCAAATACAAAACTATTGAGAAACAGTCAGAGAAGCTGAGTAGGGAAAAAAATGTCAGTATCCTCCACCTGTAAAACCATTCCTGTTTTAGGGGTCGTCTCATTGTTGCCCATCTAGTGCACTTGTCAATTTCACAAATACCAAAGCAGCTGAAACTGATTCCCAACCCCCTCTGCTACTTAACTGACCAGATCAATATCCCAGGAGTTTCATTGACTTGATGCTATTCTCCATAAGTTTTCCTTTCATTTTTTGAGCAGTTTATACATGTCAGCAGGGAGACTCATCACTGGGACATTGGATTCTATTAAGATCCCTATTCCAATCCCCCCTCAGCCGGTGTTCAGTCGCCCCGCCCCCGGGTTATGTTGTTCGGAGCAGATCTGGGGCAGGTGTGTCCTGTATTAGGGTTACATAACCGGCAGACTGCCAGCTACTTATAGCAACAAGCGGGAGGAGGAGAGGATTAACGCGGTCCGTCTAACACGAAGATTATTTCTGTAGAGCCCCCGTGCACTGCCCTGCCCCCTCACACCGGGGTCCCCGTATAAATTCAGCCGCCCGCTCCCGCCGCAAAGCCTTCCCGTCCTGTGCGCGCGCACGGCTGCCCCATCCTCGGCTCAAGCCGTCCACGTGCTCATCCGGGAACCTGCCCAGCGCAGCCCAATCCTAGGACCGCCTGGCTCCACCCACCCTACGTCACCGACCACAACGAACCGATTGAAATTAAAGAACGGGGCTTCCCCTCCCCCACCATGTCGTGAATTACTAGGTTGTTGACGGACTACTGAACGGTGACCAGCGGGTGTCGACGAGGACGTGGTTGCTGAAGTGTCCGCGCTAAGGGGAGGGGGCGGTCAGGAGAACACACTAGAGAAACGTGAGGGCTGCATGAGCACGTGACGCCGGCGCGGCCAATGGTAGGACGGAGGTGGGGCTTAGGTGACGTGTGGCACGGTGTGCTGGTGCGAGAGGTACGCACTTGGTTGAGGCAGTCAGAGACGGTGGTGCTGAATTTTGTGGTGGACCCCCTCAGTCCTGGAGCTTCTCTGGCTCTGAACACCATGATAGGAAGACCACTGCTCTTCTCTGATCACCGCACTGAGCTTCCATTGTGCTGCCCCTCTCCACAGGACCGCAGAAGATAAAGACCCATCAACAGCCATTTCTATAGTCCCCCCAAGTTCCTACTGGACACCATGAGCTTGTTCTGGACTTGACGTCTTTTTTCTCTCACCTGACGTCTTTTTTCACCTGACGTCTTTTTCCCTCTCAAAGGGTCCTTTTTTCTCTAGTGCCCCTCCCCTTGTTGCCATTTCTTTAGGGAACCTTTCAAAAAAACAAAACAATGGGGGTGAATGCTGTCCACTGGTTCAGGAAGGGACTGAGGCTCCATGACAACCCAGCCTTGAGGGAATGTATCCAAGGATCTGACACTGTTCGTTGTGTCTATATTTTGGATCCCTGGTTTGCTGGATCGTCCAATGTGGGAATCAACAGGTGGAGGTAAGCGGAACCGCCCCACGAGAGGACGCATACCAATAGAAACATGGAAATGTCCATAGTTGACCTGGTCTTCTGAAAGGGCAGGCTTTGGGGTTGTCCTTGCTACCCTGCTGCGTTAATTACAGGTTCAGGGAAAAGGACGTCCTATGGGAGGTCAGACTTTCGAAACTTCCTTGTTTGTGCCTGTTCTAGGCTGTGAATGTCTATGGGTAAGATGGGTAAGCCAAGATGATGGTGACCATTGAGGACCATGCTTCTTTGGAAAGAGCATGATGGCAAGGGTTGCTCCTATGTTTCTGCCTCCTTGGGTTCTCTTTAGGACAGTGGTAGTCAGTGTTTATGAAGGTTGGACCCAGACAAGGTAATCTGATGAAACATGGGGAAAAAATCTTGTGAGGTAGTGCATGCCGCAATAACTCATTGCAACCAAGCTCCAGTAAACACAGAACTGTAAACTGTGGCTTACTGGACATTGGCCTTCCGTACTGATTTCTAATTTAATGGTGCAACCAGTTTTTCAGGACTGCTCCTCAATCATGGGTAACCATACATTTTTGGTTGAGTAATTCTGAAAGTAATAGTTTTGTACTTGGACTCCAAAAGGTGTAGCGCCATGTTCAGACGTGATCTATTGGGACCACAAAGTCCAGGTCCAAGAACGTTGTTGGGGTTGGGATGCTTCTGTAAAAAAATACAACAAAGCTAATGCAAAAAAATAAAATCTGTGGTGTGGAACCGTTTGTTAGTGGTGCTTTTAACTTCAATACCAATCCACATGTTTATCAATGTTTGTATTATGTAAGTATTTATATGATGTTGTTTATAAGTCAAAATGGCTTAAGAAATGACAACCTACATATGCCATTGAAATAAATCCATTGGCTACATGTAGTAAGAAGTGCTGAGTTCATGTAAAAACTTTTCCTTGCCAGTTGTATCCAGGTGTGCACTTTCTGGCACTGTTGCTGTTTCTAAACCAGTGGATTCTCCAAGTGCACGTTTAGTCATCAAAGCACTGGTTCATTGCTTTGGATCATAGCCCTTATTACAGCAACCAGCCATGGCAAAGATCTACCTCCTCGGAAAAAAAAGCAGCAGCCAAGTATCTTTTAGCATCTGAAACCCATGAATATTTGTTTTCATATTTGGCAGTTGTAAGTAAATGCAGTTGGCATCAAGTAAAATTAGAATGAGAGGTTGTAGCAACACCCCTCTCTCCTCCCTACAGCTGGAGAATGTGACCTGTAGGAAGAGCCATTATTCGTTATGTAAAAGGGTGTAGCATGCTTTGTATGCTTGCTCTTGTTTGATGCAGAAAGTCTTCAAATATGCTGAGCTACCTGCAATCTAAAACAGAACCTTTTAGCAGTTGTTACAAGTATGTCTGCCAGTTGCTACTTTTTCATGTGGTGTTTTGCACTTGCACTTTTTTTGTGATACACTTACGGGTTTTTACGTTTATAGTTGCACGTTTGCGGACTTAAAAAAAAAAAAAAAAAAAAAAAAAAAAGGTTGCTACTACAGTTTGTTATTCAAGATATTAGCTCAAGCCATGTATTTAAAGGGGACAAGCATGGCGCTAAGTGTTCTCCCTGTGGTTGTACAGTGTGTAACGTTAACTACTTCAGCTCTGGAAAATTGTATTCCCTACATGACTAGGAAATTTCTTTGCTACCCAGCACATCTCTATTTTACAACACATTACCAGCCTGATTTTTATATATATTTTGTTTTCAAACAAAGCTTTCTTTTGGTGTTGTTTGATCACCACGGAGTTATTTATATTTTTATATATATATATATATATATATATATATATATATATATATACACACCGTATTTTTCGCTCCATAAGACGCACCTAGGTTTTAGAGGCAGAAAACAGGAAAAAAAAAATTCTGAACTAATGGACTGCAGACATAGCACAGGAGATGACTAGAGACTGCGGACAGCACAGGAGATGACTAGAGACTGCGGACAGCACAGGAGATGACTGCTGACCTTTGGGGAGGGGGGGGGGAGTGGGTACCTGAATTTGACAGGTACCTGCTCTTACTTCCGCGGAATTGTTCTTTGATCTTACCTGTTCCTCTATCCAGCCGCGTGCTGTCTTCCCGGCTTCTGTAGTGTCGGCGCTCGGCATGACAGCCGGGTGCCCAGTGCACATGAGCGAGAAGCACTTGCGCTTTGTGATTGGTCCGGCGGCTTCTGGGATCTGTCATGTGTCCCAGGTACCGCCTTACCATTCACAAAAAGCACCGCTTCTTGCGCATGCGCACTTGGCACCCGGCTGTCAAGCCCAGCGCCCACACTACAGAAGCCGGGAAGTTAGCTCGCCGCTGGATAGAGGAACAGGTAAGATCAAAGAACAACTCCGCGTAAGTAAGAGCGGGTACCTGTCAAATTCAGGTACCTGATCCCCAAAGGTCAGCAGTCATCTCCATAAGGTCCCGCTTCAGAGCTGAGCGGCCAGCCCGGTATTCTGACGCGTTGGTGGAAATACCGAACTGGCCGCTCCATATTCGCCCCATAAGACGCACTGACATTTCCCCCCCCCTTTTTGGGGGAAAAAAGTGCGTCTTATGGAGCGAAAAATACGGTGTGTGTGTGTGTGTGTGTGTGTGTGTATTAAACATCTGATAAATTAATTTCTAGTTGCTCAGTTGGCAATGGTTGGTTTCACGTCTCAAAAATAAGTGTTCAGCCATTTTTAACTGCCATATTCTAAGTTTTTTGTTTGTTGTAATATGGATGCCAATTGTTTGCAGGGTTTTTATTATGCACATGTGCTTAGTGAATGTGGATGACTTCTGCGTATCATTGTGAAGGGGAAAAAAATTAGGCTAATGATCAAGTACACCAGTGTATGTACTTCTTCTGTTCCTTTTTAGTATCTGTAGTTCTCTGACCAGTTTGGAAACATTTTGCCTAATGTCAGATACATCTTGGAGGCCAGGTGAGCAGTGCACTTGACCAGGACTGCTGGCCACCAACTTTTGTATATCCTTTGCTGTTGACTGTTAACGTGTATTGACTCCACAATAAACCTGCTTTTTATATATGCTGCACATGGCCTTATTTCTAAAACCGTGAGAGTGAAGAATTGTGTGAAATGTCCAGTCTTCATACCTGCACTTGAAGACAATTGACAGTTCTCTTTTGTCTTATTAAACTAGAGCTACACTGAGACTTAGTTAACCTTGCAAACAGAATTATGACTCCCATAAAAAAAAAAGGAGCCATCATTTGTCAAAGATATTGGTTGAACAATTGGGATGCTTGTATTAGAAAATAGATTTTATATATCTAGCTCCTTTTTTTTTTTTTTTTTTTGGGCTATAACAGTTTTTATTAAATATATATTTTTTTCAATCCAAGAAACAGGAAGTGTGTGTAGCTCACTGCATAGCAAAGCTCATAGAGAACTATAGAGATACTAATGAGATTCAACAGTTATCCATAGACAAAGCAGGCTATGGGGGGGGGCGCAAAAGTCCCAAAATAATTATCACATATGATCTGTGCAAATAATAAGCTAGAAATTTGGTGTGGAACCTCTAGAGCTGACACAACATTGTGGAGAAATGTTCACATTAATTTGCATATTTAGCTTAAAACATCAGTGCAGCTATATAGAATGAAAGAAAGCGAATAGGTAAAAAGGTTGGGTAGATAGAAAGGAATAAAGAGGAGCAGATTCATCTCTCTTCACGTCCTAGGCCCGAAAGACTGAAGGAAGATGTTAAGGAAGATGTATTCTCTGCCAGATGCATTCCAGCTGTTACTCAACTCATGGAGCAGTGTTTCCAACTCATTTAATTCACTGTCTTTTGGAATCTGAGGATCTGTCTGCCCTATCGCTCTCCCCGGTGCTCATTAGCACATCCATTCACAAGCTTCAAGCGACCATACTTGCTGCATAATCCAGCATATTTAGACTGCCTGCTTCTATTATGCAGTGTGATTTTTTTTTTTTTTTTTCCCCCACGCATTCCAAGATATTTTTGTACTTTCCGAGAAAATGACAACTGGATATATCCTAAGCTATACAGTAAGGGAGGGCAGAGCTGTGTAGGATTCAGAAGCCAATGAGTTAGTAAGGGAAAAACTGGGTAACCTGAGTAGTCAAGTTCCATGGCAACATTTTCCATCATTTTTACAACATGTTTGTAGAAAGTCTATAAATTAGATTGTGTACGTGTACAGCAGCGTGCCCTGGTACTTCAAGTGTTCTGTAAGGGTAGGGCCCTAAGGTGATCATATTGCTGGCTTTGGTTAAAACATTAAAGCAGTATAGATGTTACTCTAGTGAGCATGGTCTTCTCATTTATTTACATCCTTGTGATATTTTCCTCCATATTGAAAAGTACTCTACAGCTTTGAACATTTTAACAATTTAAAGTCAAATTGCAGGGAACATGTGAGAGAATCTGTGAGCTGCTAATGTTATCCAGCAAACACTGAAACTGTGTCTGAATGTTCTCTCCATTTACTTTAATCTGGGTTCCACACACTGCTGCCAGAATCCACAGAACACTGCAATGGGTCATTAAGAATGTGCCTCTGATGCCTGTGCAGAGGAACTTCTGATTCCTATATTTTCAGTCAGAATAAGATTTCTAAGGTGGGTCTGATGCTGGTTAGTGGTTTTGAGAGACATTTTAGTACCAAGTTGTTTTACACCAGAATATTTTCATGTAGTGGACATGAAAGGATAGCTCTTCATGTTACAGACAGGTCTGCAAAGTGGTTCCCAGATTACCAACAAAATAGCCTGAGGTGCACTGGTGCCATGTAGCAGCACAAGAATGACAACCAAAATACTGAGCAGTTTTGCTGCTGCCATAAAACATTTCAAACGGTTGCTTTTAATATAATTTAGGAGAGTTGGATGAAGTTACCGTATATACTCGAGTATAAGCCGAGTTTTTCAGCACATTTTTTGTGCTGAAAAACGGCCCCCTCGGCTTATACTCGAGTCAACGTCTGCAGATAAGCTATAAATGGGGTATGCAGCGCTAGAGAACAGATAATAAACACGGGACTGTTTATGATATGAAGTACCAATACAGCAGTTCATATAATAGTTCATATATTCCAGCCTGAAAAGATGGAAATGATCCAATGATGTTCCAGATCACAAACGATGCAATAAGAGAAATTAGTGAGGTTGTGCGCTTACCACAAGTACACACAATATGAGCATTGTATGTAATTAACAGCAACCGGGCATCATGGTCTGGTCAACCGTATCCTGGGCACCATCTGGCCATGTATGGACATCCGGGTCACAGGTACAACGCTATGCAGGCCCCTTCTGGCTTTCAAATCCAAAAACGCCACCTTGCATAAGCTCATAAAAAACGAGCCGGGAGGCAAGAAAGCGCTAATAGTAAAGTACGTTTATTTAAGAACATAAAACAAAAACCAAGCAGCCAGGACTCACATTGATATAATATAATAAAAATCCAGGCCCACATCAATCCGCTCCCTGATGGTCAGTGGTACACTCAACATGCAGCGCATACAGATCAAAGTAAAATCAATAGAACCCTGGTGGTCAGTGGTATCACAAATACATAGCCATAGAGTATGGTGAGTATAAACAGAAATATACTCATCCAGGTCAGGTGAGGTAGTTCCCTGGTGGCTAGTGGGTCTCTTAGTAACAAAGGCGTCAATAGGGTGGATCCCCTAACATGTTTCGAGCTAAAGCTCGTTTTCAAAGGGGTCTGACCCCTTTGAAAACGAGCTTTAGCTCGAAACATGTTAGGGGATCCACCCTATTGACGCCTTTGTTACTAAGAGACCCACTAGCCACCAGGGAACTACCTCACCTGACCTGGATGAGTATATTTCTGTTTATACTCACCATACTCTATGGCTATGTATTTGTGATACCACTGACCACCAGGGTTCTATTGATTTTACTTTGATCTGTATGCGCTGCATGTTGAGTGTACCACTGACCATCAGGGAGCTGATTGATGTGGGCCTGGATTTTTATTATATTATATCAATGTGAGTCCTGGCTGCTTGGTTTTTGTTTTATGTTCTTAAATAAACGTACTTTACTATTAGCGCTTTCTTGCCTCCCGGCTCGTTTTTTATGAGCTTATGCAAGGTGGCGTTTTTGGATTTGAAAGCCAGAAGGGGCCTGCATAGCGTTGTACCTGTGACCCGGATGTCCATACATGGCCAGATGGTGCCCAGGATACGGTTGACCAGACCATGATGCCCGGTTGCTGTTAATTACATACAATGCTCATATTGTGTGTACTTGTGGTAAGCGCACAACCTCACTAATTTCTCTTATTGCATCGTTTGTGATCTGGAACATCATTGGATCATTTCCATCTTTTCAGGCTGGAATATATGAACTATTATATGAACTGCTGTATTGGTACTTCATATCATAAACAGTCCCGTGTTTATTATCTGTTCTCTAGCGCTGCATACCCCATTTATAGCTTATGTTCCAAGGTATTGAGGATTACCCTGTATGTCAGCTGCTTATTTGATCTGTTTGCGCTCACTTACCCACCTTTGAACGTCTGCAGATGACATGCCGTCCCTGTCATCTGGACACACCCCCGGGATCAATTCTCGCCGGTGATTGGCCGCCGGAACTGTAGCTCAGGAGAGGCACACAGGCGCCCAATCACCGGCGAGGAGGTGGAGCTTGGAGAGGAGGAGCCGAGCGGCACCGCGAAGATCGAGCGAGTGAAGAGGAGGAGAGTGGCCGGAGAAGGAAGACATCTGACCGGTAAGTGTGTACCATGGGAGAGGGAGGGAGTGAGCGAGCCCAGGCTGGAGCAGGGGTCACCAACGATGGGGCACTATTCCTCCCCCCACTGACACCAACAATGGGGCACTATTCGTCCACCCCCCCACTGACCCCAACGATGGGGCACTATTCCTCCCCCCACTGACACCAACGATGGGGCAGTATTCCTCCCCCCCCCCCCCCCCCACTGACACCGATGGGGCAGTATTCCTCCCCCCCCCCCCACTGACACCGATGGGGCAGTATTCCTCCCCCCCCCCCCCCACTGACACCGATGGGGCAGTATTCCTCCCCCCCCCACTGACACCAACGATGGGGCAGTATTCCCCCCCCACTGACACCAACGATGGGGCAGTATTCCTCCCCCCCCCCCCCCCCACTGACACCAACGATGGGGCAGTATTCCTCCCCCCCCCCCCCACTGACACCAACGATGGGGCAGTATTCTCCCCCCCCCCCACTGACACCAACGATGGGGCAGTATTCTCCCCCCCCCCCACTGACACCAACGATGGGGCAGTATTCTCCCCCCCCCCCACTGACACCAACGATGGGGCAGTATTCTCCCCCCCCCCCACTGACACCAACGATGGGGCAGTATTCCCCCCCCCCCCCCACTGACACCAACGATGGGGCAGTATTCCCCCCCCCCCCCCCACTGACACCAACGATGGGGCAGTATTCCCCCCCCCCCCCCACTGACACCAACGATGGGGCAGTATTCCCCCCCCCCCCCCCCACTGACACCAACGATGGGGCAGTATTCCCCCCCCCCCCCCACTGACACCAACGATGGGGCACTATTCCTCCCCCCACTGACACCAACGATGGGGCACTATTCCTCCCCCCACTGACACCAACGATGGGGCACTATTCCTCCCCCCACTGACACCAACGATGGGGCACTATTCCTCCCCCCACTGACACCAACGATGGGGCACTATTCCTCCCCCCACTGACACCAACGATGGGGCACTATTCCTCCCCCCACTGACACCAACGATGGGGCACTATTCCTCCCCCCACTGACACCAACGATGGGGCACTATTCCTCCCCCCTCAGCTTATACTCGAGTCAATAGTTTTTCCCAGTTTTTTGTGGTAAAGTTAGGTACCTCGGCTTATATTCGGGTCGGCTTATACTCGAGTATATACGGTACTCTTTAACACCATCAGTTTCACAAAATTATCATCCGGTGTTTTGCTGAAGCAACCTTTTTTAACAAGTAACCTCAAATCTGTAAAAATATCCTTCTGTATTATATGGCTGTGATAAGTATGTTTAATTGAAATCTTGCTGTGTAATAACTAGATTCTTTCTTTCATATAGTTACATAATTGTAATTAAGGTGACTTTGAGCGTTGCTCCATTATTTTTGTAGATAAAGACTGTTTTGAAATGTTGGCTCTCAGTCAAACTGCTTTCTTCAGTAGAGTCCTATAAGCTGCGAGTCAGGTTTTGTGATTCCTCAATGAAAAAGTACATGATACTTGTATACATCTAATGCCAAGATTGTCTGGATAGGCACCAACATCCCTAAAATTCTTAGTCACCAAGACCATTTCCTACAGCTGTGGGACTTTGGTGCCAAGTAATGTACAAAATACACTTGATTGTTAAAACCCAATTGTTTATTATAAAAGGTAAAACCTATCCCTTTTTAGACTTGACAATACTGTTCCATAGTGGGAATGTTGCTTTCCGGGAAGACCAAGACTTTTCCTGAGAGTTGCCTTCTTGGTGTTGTAGTGGGCAAGTGGAAACTCCCTCTTTCCCTTTATAGAATTTTGGAGGGCCACTTGGGGAATAACAGGAAGCGGACCAATACAATTTTGCTGCCTTTTTGTCTCCAGAGAAAGGTGTGGTTTTTTTTTTTTGGTTTTTTTTTGCACTACATATATCATTCACCTGCCTACCCTCCTCCCAGGGTGGAAGGTTTGGTGTGGATGGTGGTCCCCAGACCAGAACTCCAGTCATGGATACATTTTATCTTTAGTTTTTCACAGAACGTGAAGAGGGGGTGGAGAACCACGAAACATGCCGTGATTTATCGTATTGCTTTCATCGGACTGGACCCCAATTTCCATCTAGGAGCCAAGTTATATCAAATGACTATTTATTGTGAAACCCTTTAGAAAATAATTTTATGTATCTAGGTTATGCAATACAACTGTGAAACCAGTATTGTCTAGTCTATAGGGGATATGTTTTAATTCGTTATAATGGTTGGATTTTATCAGTATAGTATATTTTGTACATTTACTTAGCACCTGAAAATGGAGCTACACTGCATCTGAGCACCACAAACAAAAAACGCTATTTAATTAATGTTTTAATATCCCAAGCAAACTCGCCCATCCATTCTTGTCTTTTTACTTTATTTTGCTGGATAATCGTTTTGAAAAACAACCCCCCCCCCCCAGCATTTCTGGCTGTGGCCATCTTGCGTAAGGGCAGATGATTTATGTAGCATTTAGTTCCTGGAATCCATCTGTCGTTAGCTTAAGCAGGCAGGAGGGTGTGCTTGGCTAAGAAAACCCCTCCACCTCCTGAAGACTCATGGGATATGGCAGCATTTGCCTAGGCCTGGAAACCAGAAAGTAACTGAAGAAATTTAAAAAAGGCAAATATGATATACTTTCCTATCTACTTAGTAATGCTACAGCATAAGGATTTAAAGTGGTCAACGTTGACTAAGAGGGAAATTCCACTTTAAAAATTTCCACAACTGTAAAGTTATTTTGGTGATTAAGTAAAGGGACGTGATTAACAGTATATGAATGAAGCACTGAAAAATACATGAAAATGTAAATGTCTATTTTCACAATTGTTCGATTATATAGTAAATTGTATGGCAGGTTATAACTTGTTTTCACTATTTAAAAAATTTTTTTTTTTTTTGCTTTATTTGTATTCAATCCACACACTCCCAATATGTCCAGTATGCAGGAATTTAAAAACCTCATTTACTCAGGGCAAACATGGTACCTATCCCTATAGCTGCAACACTGGAAATGCATCTCCAGCTGCTAAGAGACCCGCGCTTCAAATAGCGTGGAAAACTTTCTCCCCTCCATCCACAGTACTGCCTAGTGGAAAAGTAAGCTCTCTTAATCGGTATAATTCTCTGAGATTGAAACCAATAATAGGCCTGTGTAGCTTCTTATAGCCTTATCTGAATGGAAAACTGCATTCATGTATATTAAACAGGTTTGAGTAGACAGCTGATCTGTGGCGATCTATGCTGGTCCATCAACTATGGAGGCTTTCAGACAGCTCATTGGCAGTCATGGAAGCAGCAGTACCTCTGCTGGTCCTTTAAAGCAGAGCCCATAGTCCTGTATTGGGCACAAGGATGCTGAGGGACCGTCCACAGCCATAGCGTAGGGTAAAAAAGGGGAGCCACTGGCTGAGGGAGCAGATGATCGGTCATTGTATTTTGCGGCCTCCTAGACCTAAACGAGTAGGAGAAATCTATTCTATGAGAAAAGTATGAGGGCTGCCACAGCTCACCTTCCCTTTCAGAATGTGTTCTTTCATGCTGATCCTTTTGCTTCAGTGCTCTAGAGTTTCTGACCTTGAGCAAATGCTAGAGATAAGGCACGCTAAGGCATGTTTTTAAGCTAGATACAGCCAGGCAACTAGCATTTTCAGGCCAGCGATGGCAGACTTCCTGTACGCTTTTTCTGGCAGTCACCTTGAATGTAACCTGTACACAGTAATCTTCCTGCTTAACAGCAGTCAGCAGCATCTTTTTGGTGTCTGCTGTTAAGAAGGACATTTTCATTGTTAAAAGGGTACCCCAGGGTTACTGATCTTTTATGCTCCCTGACTCAACAGAATTTAGTCTTTCTCTATTTAGAGGCTGGGGGAGGGGAGGAGACCTGTAAGTGAAAATGAAACTGCAGGAGCAAAAAGTAAGGTCTCCTTTTCTATAAGGACTTTGCTCTGTCAGCTGTATAAATAACAGAATTGACTCCTTTTTGACCATGCCTCGATGCAAATTCACTTCAGTTGCAAGATGTTTGTGAGTTTCCTTGTATAAACTGCCTCTTTCAAATTTCAATATAACATTTTAAATAGGATTCAAATCAGGTCTTTTGACTAGGTGAGTCCATAACCCTCTATTTCTTTGAGCTCCTTGGTGGATTGGCTACGGTACTTCAGATTATGACATTGAAATATGCGTTTGAAGTTCAACTTTTAGACCAATGTCCCTGCATTCTCATCAAGCACATTTTTGATATGATGCAGAATGTATAGATGACTTGAAGACTGTAGCTGCATATACCCTGAAGCAGCAAAGTGACCTCAAACCATAACGTTTCCCCCACAATGCTTCACAGTTGAGGTTTGGCGCGAACCAAAGACAGCATTTTAGGAGACAGGCATGTCTGTTACAGTGACCAAACAACCTTAACCATGATTTATCAGTCCAGAGCACATTGTTCTAGAATGCCTGGTCTTTGCCCATATGTTCAATGGCAAGCTGATGTCTTGCTGTATGGCAGCAAAGTGTTTTTTTTTTTTTTTGATTCCCTATTGTAGCAGACCAGCGGCACTGCCAATGCATTAGCTAATCTTGTTGCTGCAGCTTAATTCACACAGGCAATTAGCACACCCTGTGATTTCTGGCAGCAGGAATCCACAGAATTTCTATGTCTAAAATGGCAGGTGTTTGTGAATTGCTGCAGCCGCTAAGAACATACAGTGCAGGCTAATGGTGGCCGCAGCTATTCCTGACTGTTTGCACAACCAGCAATTTTCAGTGATCATGGCTGGATGCAGATAGAATGTTAGGAATGACATAGTAGAGTGTGTTGTTTGTGTAAATATCACCTGTAAGATTTCAGATTTTGAGTAAACCCAAGATGGAAAGAAAAAAAAAATGCTTAAAGGGTCAGTAAATTCCTTAAGGCTTTTTTTTTTTTCCTGTGTATTTCGTGCTTTAATTTACTTTGATCTTTATTACAAAAAAATAAAAGGTGCAAATCAGGTTACTGAGTAATACACCATAATGTACATGTAGAGTGTTGGCCCCTCTGCACCCAGCTCCCAAGACTCTATTCTAAATCTGATGTTAAAGTCAAAGTGTTTGTTGTATGGAAAGCCAGCAAATGTTTGTTTTTGGTTTTTTTTTCTTGCTGCGGTGGTCATATTTGTAAATAGGAGATCATACGCTATGTATATATAAATAAACTAAACTAGCTCTTGATAGTTTATTGTTCGCTGCCAGAGGAATGAAGGACCCAGATTTGCTCCAAAACAAACGTCAAGGTATTTTGACCTTGGATATACTTTATATTTTCATACCACATCCAGGCTAGTATTCACGAACTGGTTTACCGTAAGCCTGGGTTCACATATATGCGGTGCGGTATATCGCATGTGATTAGCACAGGAACCTCACCGAATTCCTGTGCAAATCACATGTGATTTGTGTATGGTGTGATTGGAGCCATACATTTCGTATGGCTCTAATCGCACCTCACCCGCACCAAAAAAGGTGCAGGACCCTTTTTTTGGTCCACACTAGAATCGGATTGCATGGGTCTGATTCTAAACATCGCACCACGTTTTGCAGACTGCTTTCGGTGTGTTGTTAACTTAACATACACACAGCAGTTCGCATGAACGGGGTGCGATTCTGATGCGGTGCGGAATTCGCACAGAAAACGCTGCAAATTCTGCACCACATCAGTATGAACCAGGGCTAAATGTACACCTGTAGAGGTCTAAAAAACAAACAAATGCTCTAATTTGTTAAATTATAATGAATGCACGAAGTAGAACCAGGTGCCTTGTAATACCTGAACTTTGACAGTATCTACTGCCAGAGTACTCAAAGGTTCCTATAAGCCCCCATTCATGATTGTCTTTTGTGCAAGTTTCCCTACAACCGACTACCCTAAAACATGCAGAATCCCATTCTTTCTAATTGGGCACCTGTGCATGGTAGCCAATCAGCTTCTAACCTCTGCATGTTCAGTTAAGCTTCAGCAATAAAACCTGGAAGCTGATTGGTTTTTATGCAGAAGTGGACAAGATTCTGAGTCAACCAGGTTTAGTAAATAAACCCCTATATGTCATACACTTTTTTTTGTGTGTTCAGATGTTTTTGGTCCCAAAGACTTCAATTTAAACCACCTGTAAGTGCACAAAATATGCGCACAAAACTCTTCTCTTCATATAGTACTGTTCTCCTCCTGTTTCCCAGCCCAGGAAATTTAACTCCAGAAGTCTTGATACTTGTGCAAAACTGCTTGTAGAACACCTGATGAATAAAAGCTTCAGAATCACCAGGAATACATTCTTTAGTTGTAAAATTAGACTAAGACCCTGACTTCCTAAAAGCATAGGTATGACTCAATGTGCCTGACCCAGATCCATAATAAAAGAAATTATAAAACCACTAAACATTCTTTCAAAATACATATTAAAAAACTAAAAATCTTGAGTGTGGCGACTGCAGACAACCTACTCATATTAACCAGTGTAACACTAACTTGATCCTCATGGTTGCTTTAATGGTTGCTCGGCCCATATGTTTTACTGTAAACTAGGTCATTCTGTTGGAGGAAGTCGAAGAATTAAAGAGAAACTTGCTTGGCAGGTTACACATGCATATAAATAGCATTGCAATAGTGATATCAGCATGTTGAAATGTGTTTAAATATACAATTGGTTGGATTTGTAAGGAAAGCCAAGGTAAAAGGGCCATCATTAGTGCTAACCCATGAAATCCAGTTGGGGATCGACCTTGCACTGACTAGTGCTTGGATGCATTTCCATCCCAGTAGTGTACAGTGAACTGATCTCTAGTAGTTGAGAGCAAGCTTTTACACTTTAAGGGGATTGTATATGGTCCTGGACTCTTTATAGCCAACAATTAAAGATGTTCTGGAAACTGTAGTGAATGTCTATTATAGTAATTTTTCACTTATTAATGTAGTGGTTTCGCTGGCAGTAGGGGGTTTCAGGACCTACAGACATGGCCCATAAATGTGAAATATTTCTGAAGTGATGACCACAAATGTGTACAAGGAAGACCTGTGGGATGCACCAGGAGTTGTGTGTGTATCTGCATAAGAGTAACTTTCATTATTAATCAGCTGATGCAAGGTTCTAATACGGATTTAGAAGTGATTTAACCCTTTTAAGAACATTTGACGAAAAAATTAATTTTTTTGCGGAGGATTCTTAAAATATGACTGATCTTAGTGCAGACTTCAGGGAAAATCAGTAAGAACCCCTCCAGGTTGCCATATGACATTGAATTTTACAAAAATACAGTGCTGTAGATTGAAAAGGAAAGGATTATTCATAACCTTCAATTTATAATAAGGCTTGTCACAATTCTATGCTGTATTTTCTTTACCAATCCCCCCCGCCCCCATGGTTTACATACAATAAACATTTGCAAAGAGTTAGAAACGAACAGACATGGGCAGTCAAGAATGTAAAATTACAATAAACAAGTTATGTAAAGCGACAATGACCGGATACCACCACCAGGGGTGAACAGAACAGAAACAGTAGTTTTGAACATCGTTACAGGGAAATATAATCCTCCTAATCCTCTTTTCTTTTGTTTCATAATCTATTTTTGCAGTATTTTTTTTTTTTCCCACAAAGCCGAGTTACCCTTTTAATCTTCTGTTTATCTCAGGGGTAATTCACTCCAGAATATCGCACAGGAATACTGATTCCTGTGCATTCTCCTGCAGTGCCATTTTGCAAATTGCACCAGAACGCACATACACATGCAATAACTTTTAAAAACCCGCTGCACCAAATTGCATGGTACTGCAGTAACGTGATCTGGTGCCTGCAGATGCTCTGCATTTGGGGTGCTGTTAACAACCCGTAGCAAATCACAAAGGCAGTGCGTTTGAACGCAGTGCGTGAAATATGCGCCTTTCCAAAACCATGTTCTGATGTGAACCAGCCCTCAAATTTTCTCATACCACAACCTTGAGAAGCACATTAAAGTGTGAAGACCTAAAATTGTAAAAAATCAATATGAATTGTGAAAACCTTTTTAGAATGACACAGTATTCTTAAAAAAAAAAAAAAAAAAAAAAAAAAAAAAAAGCAAACTTTCCAAATCTCCCATCTTCTTAAGTGTGGAGGGTGTGGCCCACTGATAGAGGGGTGGGTAGTGGTGTGACTTAAAGTCAGCAGGAAGTTTGTTCCCCATCCTAAATCTTCCTATTTCTTGTTCCACAGCTGGTGTATTAAAGTGTTACTAAACCCTCAACAGTAAAATCAGTCTGTATATGCAGTAAAGCATGCTTGTTATACTCACTGGAACCTAAGGGGTTAATCCTCTGCATTGTGTGAAAAGGGTGTTTTGGTCCTGTTTTCTCTGATCTTCATCTTGTTCAAATGTCCACCTGATAAGACAGATTGAACCAGTAGTCACATGCTCAGCTTAGAGTGTATTGTAGAGTTTTGTTTTTTGTTTTTCTTGGGAGAGTGCATGTGATCAGCACAGTGCCAATCAGCATTGTCCAAACTGAGGTCAGGGGTTCTGCATCCTCCTAGAGCAGAAAGAAAACTTCTTCTCCGACAAGCTTTAACCAGTGCTCTGCTGAAGTCACAAGACTGCTCTGAATGCTGATGAGAAAAGGTATTTAGCAGTTTATATTTACGGAAATATCTGCTTCTGTGCTTGGGGTCTTCAGAATACTCTAGGAATGAAAGGTGACTGGCAGGATTACTGTGTTTGCTGTTGTCGATGAATGCTGCTGAAAAAGGCATATGTACAGAAGAATGGATCAATGTAGTATCAGTAATAAGGGTTGCATACACTTTTTAAGTTGACATGAAAGAATAAAAATGACCACTAGAGGGCTACAGAGATCTTCGTAACTGCAAACCAGTTGCTCTATGGACAGCAGCATAAATAAATGCTCATTCTCTTAACAGTAAATGGTCATTTTAATTTTGTTTCATCATGCCACTATAAATTCTTCAGAAATTATTTTTTTACTTCTGTATTCTGTGTAGGCAATGCTACATTCACATTTGAATTGAATTAGATTTTGAAAGTTGTTTGTTTTTTTTTTTTTTTTTTTTTGGTGCTCTACAGAAGCTTTCTGGGGACAGTTCTGTGCTTTTGGTCTCATGTTTATTATGAGGGTGCCTTGAAAAACATGCATAACACATGAGATCAGGCACTACCATTGACCCGGGGCCATGATTAAGTCACTCCCACGCATGCGTGTGGGAGCCCTGGCACACAGTTCTAAAGGAACAGAACTGCTTGGAATATAAATATTCAATAAGTCTGAATTGTTAAAGGTTATAACTTTGGGGTGGTCTGTACATTCTATCTGTATAGAACCTGGCTGAACATGACTTCTGAAACTAACTGTACACAAGTTTAATTTATGACAATTCCTGCTGAATTGGCTGAAATTAATTCCATGGGCGGCCCTGTTGACACCACTTGGCTCAACAAGTCGGGTGTAAAGTTTTCAATTGAACAGAACAGCATGTGCATCTGGTCAGATGTGGGCACTATTTTGGATATTTTGACAGCCGTGGGTATCAGCTGTTAGGCTGGCCATACATTATACAATTTTCCTGTCAGGGATCCCCTCGATCCCCGCCGCGTTGGTCCCGGCGCAGGCGCAGTATGCCGCCCGGCGCAGGGACTCGAGCACTGGTTCCGGGCCGGCCGCGGCGTTCGAGTTCGCGCATGCGCAGTAGAAGCCGCGGCCGCCCGCTGGGCACCAATGGCAGCGCAGGGCGGGATATTTAAACGACCCTGAGCTGTCATTCAGTGCCTTCTGGTCTTTCCTGCATCCTGAATCCTGTGAACCTGTACCCTGTAAGTTATTGACCCGGATTGTACCTGACCTTGCTGTTTCTCCTATTCTGACCCTTGCTTTGCCTGACCTCTCTCCTGAATGCCCCCTATTGGATTTGACCTGCTGTTGCTGACCTGGCGTGTGACCCGACCATTCTATGCCCGCTGCCTTGTACCTTGCCGCCCTCTCTGTTACCGACCCGGCCCGTCTGACCTTGCTCATCCATCCATCCATCCCGTGCAGCGGGGTCTTCTGACCTCCTCACATCAGACTCTTCCCCGTGGGAGTCCCTTGCGCATACTGCTACCACTGACGGGCGCACCCAGTAGCCACGACCTGGTCTCAGGGAGCTCCAAGTCCATCCCCACCATCAGGGGCTCTGGTGAACAAGCACCCTGGGACTTAGACTCCGTGCGCTGGGGACGCCTATTCAGTGGAGTGCTAGTAGTACCGCCGGGCGGTCCCTTACAGTACCAGAAGGCCATGACTGAGTCTAGAGGAGGTCCATCTCCGCTGGAGGAGATCTGCAGGCACCTGTCCAATTTGACTCAGACCGTATCGGCCCTGCAGGATAGATGTCAGCGGATTGAAACTCAATTCCAGGCCTGCACTATATCCGCTCCCGCCCCACAGGCCGCGGTCACCACGTCCCCAGCTGTAGCAGCCCCTGTGCTGGTGTCTGGGGCATCCGCACCACTCCCGGCGGCCGACCCCCGAGTACCCTTACCGGAACGTTTTCACGGGGACCGCACACGTTTTAGATCATTCCGCGAGTCCTGCCTCCTCTATTTTGAGCTACAACCCCGAACCTTCGTGACTGAATCCGTGAAGGTGGGGTTCGTCATCTCCCTCCTGCAGGGTGAACCCCAAGACTGGGCCCATCGATTACGGGGAAAAAACGACCCTCACCTCAGTTCGGTTGACAGTTTTTTTGATGCTATGGCCATCCTGTATGATGACCCACAGCGGGCAGCTTCTGCTGAAGCTACTCTGTACACGCTCCGGCAAGGCCGCCGAGCGGCGGAGGAGTACGCAGCTGATTTTAGGCGATGGATGGGGGATACTCGCTGGAACGAGTTCGCACTCCTGCATCAGTTCCGTATTGGCCTATCAGATGGCCTGAAAGACGAGCTCGCCCGGGTGGAGGTACCTGAGACTTTAGAGGACTTAATAGCACTGACCATCAAAATTGACCGTAGATTGCGGGAACGCAGGTTTGAGAGGTCCGGCCAGGGTCATGGAAATCCCTGGGGATCATTTCAGGGTCCCAGTCAAACACCTAGGCCAGTCGTCCAAAACCGGCCACCTGGAGACAACCCCGAACCCATGCAGCTCGGCCTGGCACGGCCTAAACTATCCCCAGAGGAACATCTGCGCAGACGATCCCAGAACCTGTGCCTCTATTGTGGCGAAGCTGGTCATATGGCGCGTTCCTGCCCGCAGAAACTGAGTAAGTGCACCTCTTCTTCCTTATCCATTGGCAATGTTGGTCCACCCCAATACTTAGTGGTACCCCTTTCCTTTCAGCTTCCAGAAAGGACCGTGGAAGTATCGGCCATAATTGACTCTGGGGCATGCAGCTGCTTCGTGGATATTAGTTTTGCTCACCAGCAGGGTATTCCCCTTCAATTAAAACAGAAGGGGTTCAATATTTTTTTGGCCGACGGTTCCCGAATAAAATCGGGAATAGTGAACCAGGAAACCCCCTCCATCACCACTGTCATTGCCGGCCAGCACCAGGAATGCCTCCGCCTGGATGCTATAGCTTCACCCCTCTTCCCAGTCATTCTGGGGCTCCCATGGTTACGGGCCCATAACCCCCAGATTGACTGGGCGACCGGAGTAATCACGTTCCCTTCCCCATACTGTCGGATATACTGCCGCACTTCGGGCCCGGGGGCCCCCCAAATCCTCCTGTGTTCTGAGGGGGAAGCGGAACTAAAACAAGTAATCCCTGCGGTCTACCATGGGTTTTTAGACGTGTTCAGCAAACGGGGAGCTGATGCTCTACCCCCCCACCGCCCTTATGACTGCCCCATTGACCTGTTACCCGGCTCAGAAATTCCTTTTGGGCGAATCTTCCCCCTTTCAGAGCCCGAATTGGGGGCCCTAAAGGAATATATCGAGGACAGCCTCCAGAAGGGGTTCATCCGTCACTCCACCTCACCGGCGGGGGCGGGAATCTTCTTTGTTGAAAAGAAGGACAAAACCTTAAGGCCATGTATCGATTACAGGGAATTGAACAGGGTCACGATAAAAAACCGTTACCCACTACCATTAGTACCAGAGCTGTTCCAAAGCTTAAAGTCAGCAGTGGTTTTTCCCAAGCTGGATCTGAGGGGGGCGTACAACTTGATTCGCATAAGGGAGGGGGACGAGTGGAAGACGGCCTTCCGCACCCGCTTCGGTCATTTTGAATATCTGGTCATGCCGTTCGGGTTGTGCAATGCTCCGGCCACTTTTCAACACTTTGTAAACGATATTTTTAGGGACTTTCTGGACGTCTTCGTGATCGTTTATTTAGACGACATTCTGATTTTCTCCCCGTCTTTGGGGGAACACAGAATACACGTAGCAAAAGTATTGGGGCGGTTGCGGCAGCATGGGTTGTACGCCAAGGCAGAAAAATGTTGTTTTGAACAATCCAGCATTGCCTTCTTGGGCCTGATTATCTCCACCGCGGGGGTCGCGATGGATCCCCAGAAGGTCGCTGCAATACTGGATTGGCCTGAACCCACAGATAGGAAAGGCGTCCAACGATTCATCGGCTTTGCAAATTTTTACCGGAAGTTCATCAAGAACTTCTCGGGTCTGGTCTCCCCCATTACTCAGCTAACCAAGCTGGGAACCCGATTCAGATGGACACCAGAAGCGCAGGGAGCTTTCGGAGTCTTAAAGAAGCTGTTCACTTCGGCACCCATTTTGGGTCACCCAGATGCCGCTCTGCCCTATATCGTGGAGGTAGATGCATCGGAGAATGCGGTAGGCTCCATCCTCTCCCAACGAAAAGGCACCAAGGAACTGCTCCACCCTGTAGCGTTCTTCTCACGGAAGCTGACCCCAGCGGAGAAGAACTATGATATCGGTGATCGAGAGCTACTAGCGATCAAAACGGCGTTAGAGGAATGGAGGTACCTGCTGGAAGGTGCGGTGCACCCCATCTTAATATTTACTGACCACAAGAACCTAGAGTATCTGAGAACCGCCAAGCGTCTACGCCCGCGACAGGCAAGATGGGCACTATTCTTTTCGAGATTCAACTTCCATATTATGTACCGGCCGGGATCAAAGAACACTAAGCCGGATGCGTTATCACGGATGTACGAAGACGCCAAGGAGACCCCAGTACCTGACACCATCCTGTCCTTGGGTAACTTCTTGGTCCTTCAGTCGGATCTTCGTTCCAGGCTAATGGAGGCATCCACAAACTTCTCTACCTCAGGCGGAGGGCCGCTCCGGAACAAGGGGGGACTCCTATGGAGGGATGACCAAATTGTGGTGCCGGAAGAAACCCGAACCCTGGTTTTGGGGCATTGCCACGACCACCCAATGGCGGGGCACTTTGGCCCAGAAAAGACCCTGGAACTTCTCCGACGCTCATTCTGGTGGCCAGACATGGCTAAGGATTGTAAAGGCTATGTCAGGTCCTGTGTCACCTGCCAGAAGAACAAGCCAGCAAGAAACAAGGTTTGGGGTCTGCTGCGACCCTTACCTATTCCTGAACGGCCTTGGCAAAAGATCTCACTAGACTTTATAGTCGAGCTTCCGCCATCCCGAGACCACACGGCAATCCTGGTAGTCGTGGACCGCTTGTCCAAGATGGCCCACTTCATCCCGTTGAAGAAAACCCCCTCGGCGGCCGAGACCGCGCAAGTCTTCATTCGAGAGGTAGTCAGGTTGCATGGGGTCCCTGAAGACATTGTCTCGGACCGAGGGGTCCAGTTCACGTCCAGATTCTGGAGGGCACTGTGCAAAGCCCTGGACATCAAATTATCTCTCTCCTCTGCGTTCCACCCTCAAACTAACGGTCAAACCGAAAGGACCAATCAGACCTTGGAGCAATACTTAAGATGCTATACCTCGTTTACTCAAGATGACTGGCTGCCACTTCTTCCTTTAGCGGAATTTGCGTATAACAACGCCCGCCACTCAGCAACAGGGCAGTCCCCGTTCTTTGCCAACTATGGCTTTCACCCAGTCTTCCTCCCGGATTTGGTGTCGGAATGCCCAGTACCAGCAACACAAGATGTGGTAACGTTCTTCGCTGCGAACAATAAGAAGCTTCAAGTGGCCATCAGTCGGGCCCAGGAAGACTACAGGAAAGCATTCAACAGGAAACGGAGAGGAGATCTGGTATTGCGGCCTGGGGAGAAGGTTTGGCTGGCGACGTCCAATCTAAAGATGCTTTGCCCGTCAAAGAAATTGGGACCCAAATTTATAGGCCCCTTCTGCATTAAACGGATGGTTAACGAAGTAGCCTACGAACTCGCCCTCCCTGACACGCTCAAGATCCACCCGGTCTTTCATGTGTCCCTTCTGAAGCCTGTGGTCCCAGATGCCTTCCCTGACCGGGAATCTAGACCCCCGGAAGCGGTAACGGTCGAAGGAGAAGAAGAGTTCGAGGTTGAAACAATCCTGAAGTGTCGGAGGGGAGGCCAGACCCAATTCCTTATCAAATGGAAGGGCTATGGTCCTGAGGACAATTCTTGGGAACCAGCCCATAATGTCCATGCACCCAGACTTGTCCGGAGGTTCTTTCGCGATCACCCGTGGTGGAGAGATCGGGTGGGCATCCGGAGGTTGCCCGTAGGGGGGGGGCAATGTCAGGGATCCCCTCGATCCCCGCCGCGTTGGTCCCGGCGCAGGCGCAGTATGCCGCCCGGCGCAGGGACTCGAGCACTGGTTCCGGGCCGGCCGCGGCGTTCGAGTTCGCGCATGCGCAGTAGAAGCCGCGGCCGCCCGCTGGGCACCAATGGCAGCGCAGGGCGGGATATTTAAACGACCCTGAGCTGTCATTCAGTGCCTTCTGGTCTTTCCTGCATCCTGAATCCTGTGAACCTGTACCCTGTAAGTTATTGACCCGGATTGTACCTGACCTTGCTGTTTCTCCTATTCTGACCCTTGCTTTGCCTGACCTCTCTCCTGAATGCCCCCTATTGGATTTGACCTGCTGTTGCTGACCTGGCGTGTGACCCGACCATTCTATGCCCGCTGCCTTGTACCTTGCCGCCCTCTCTGTTACCGACCCGGCCCGTCTGACCTTGCTCATCCATCCATCCATCCCGTGCAGCGGGGTCTTCTGACCTCCTCACATCAGACTCTTCCCCGTGGGAGCCCCTTGCGCATACTGCTACCACTGACGGGCGCAGCCAGTAGCCACGACCTGGTCTCAGGGAGCTCCAAGTCCATCCCCACCATCAGGGGCTCTGGTGAACAAGCACCCTGGGACTTAGACTCCGTGCGCTGGGGACGCCTATTCAGTGGAGTGCTAGTAGTACCGCCGGGCGGTCCCTTACATTTCCTTTTAGATTTAATAAAACCATAAATTATGAGGTCAAACCTAAACGCTTTAAATTTGTATGCAGTCAGGCAGATTCTTGCACTACATAATTGAAGGTAAATCTAAAGGAAATTTTAACAAGAAAATTGTATAATATATGGCCAATTTTAGAATATGCACTGTTTAGCGTAGATTAGGGAACCAAGTGATTTCTTTTGTTCAGCCTGTGGGGAGATAGAAATGTTAACGTGTGTGGCTAGGCTAAGTTCAGCTAGCAGTTCTGTTGTGAATAACTTGTCAATGGAAAGCCAAGACTCTCCTCACCTTCCCCTATGGCAGTTCTCCCTCTATGCCTCTGTTGGAGAATTGTTGCTTTGTTCCTATCTTGTTAGCAATTGAGATCATTCAACATTTTGAACATCAAGGTAGTGGCTTCCAGAAAGTGGCAGCTGATAGGAGAAGATGGACACTGCTCAACCGACCCCAGGAGTCAGACGCATGAATGGCTTGGTTTCAGCCACTACTTCGGCCATCTGATGCATTTTGTCCTGCCCACCAGGGCTTGACAACTGCTCCCTTTCTTTGCTGGTGGGGTGATTCTTGTCTCATTATCCATCTTGGAGCAACGCCACAAGACATTCTCACAGCTTCCAGAAAGTGGCAGTTGCATTTCAGATATTCTGTGGTTAAGAGCTACCAGTACGACATGACTCTAACCTTTTCATAATTCAAAATGTTTTTTGGCTTTGTACACTTGTGGCAATTTTGTACCATGTAATCTCACATTTGTAAATCATACAGTATGTTGCCCAAAAATTTCAACCCTGAACCCCTGATCCTAAATAAACCAGTCACTCTTATAACAGACCTTTGAGGAGACTCTCCTTACAATGGAACAGAAATAAAGAAGAAAAGAATTTGCACATAAAAAGGCTTTTAATATATAACTGTCCCACTTCCTCCACCGTACATGTCCCCTTTCTCCACTGTATTCAACAGCCTGAAAAATCTTTGCAGTGGACTATACAAATGGTTTGCAAACTTGGCCCTATTCTTGGTCCCTCTCATCGACACCTATATCTCTACAGAAAACAATTGTGACATAGCGGACGGTTGAGGGAGCCACGTTGCAATGGTGGTCCAAGCATCCAACACACCTAGTAGTGGGCCAGATGCTGCAGAAAATGGTGGCATATGCAGTGGAACAGCTCAGTCGTTGAAGCTTATTTGAGTAATTTTTTTTCTCTATTCCTGTTGCAGAATACCACTTCCCAACAGGTGTTCTGAACCTTGACCATTCTAAAATCTCAATGTGATGCAACCAGATCATGGCTGGTGGGAGCGGCCAGCAGGGTGCTGTACATAGCACTATGAATCCAGTGAATGAAAGTGTGGAAGGCCCTCTTCACTCATGGACATAGTAGAAATGCTGGCAGAAACAAACGTTTCTGCAAATGCGCTTAAAATATGCAAAACGCTTGCGTTGCCATTATTTCTTAATAGCACCCCAAACATGGGTAGCAGTTGCACTGCAAAAAGCTTGACTCATGTCCAAAATTTGGTGCATGAACTTCTTTAGCATGTTTTTGGAGCAGAGGGAGGCAATTCAAATGAATAGTGCCACTCCAAAAACGCTCCAAAAACGTGACACGGTAGTGTTTCTCAGGTTTGAACCAGGACCTAGACACTTGACAGCCTTGTTGGCGAAGCAGGGGAGGTCTGTTCTTTGCTGCAATTTATTTAACTGCTTGATAAACTGGTTTTGTGCCAGCCAGAGATTCAGAACTGCTGGCACATCCAATGTAGGTCAAGTACTTTTACATTATTTTTTTAATAATGTACCGTGCGCCTCTTGTCCTTGGCCACATGTGGGCTGCTTATGTGTAAACATTTTACAGGAATAAAGAGGTTCTTATGTAAAGCACATTTAAACAAACAAATCAATATTTCTTTTTCCGCTCACCATTCTGCTCTCATTCTCCCATGGCTAAAGTCATTTTTGTTTTTCTGCTTTAATAGGTTGACGTTCAGCTGGTGGTTTTCTAATTCTGTTCATCTTTTTATTATCAGTAAAAGTGAATGGCTCAATTTTGAAACATTTCAGGAAGCTATTGGAACAGGAGACAGAGGCCCCTTTCACATGGGGCAGACCCATCAGCAGATCTGCTTGCTCAGCAGGGGGGCTCTTTCTAATGATCTCTGCTGAGCAGGCGGATGGCAGGTCCATGTCTGCTCCGCCTATGCAAGCAGGCACAAATGCAGCACTCTCTCCTCTGTGGACAGTTGGAAGGAGACGGACTGTTATTCGATATGATCAGCCAGAGGGATGGGGAACAGATCACCATATGTCTGGTTTTTAACAGACGGGAACGGATGCAGGCAGGTGTAAATAAACACATGTCTGTTTACACCTGCCACTCCATAGACAGCAACACTTTTATTATATGAACTCCAAAAGTCCCGGTTTGACTTGAATGCCCCTCGTGTATGTACACTATATTGCCATAAGAATTGGGACGCCTGCCTTTACACGCACATGAACTTTAATGGCATCCCAGTCTTAGTCCGTAGGGTTCAATATTGAGTTGGCCCACCCTTTGCAACTATAACCGCTTCAACAATGCTGGGAAGGCTGTCCACAAGGTTAAGGGAGTGTGACTATGGGAATGTTTGACCATTCTTCCAGAGGTGCATTTGTGAGGTCAGGCACTGATGTCGGACAAGAAGGCCTGGCTTGCAGTCTCCACTCTAATTCTTCCCAAAGGTGTTCTATCAGATTTAGCTCAGGATTCTGTGCAGACCAGTCAAGTTCCTCCACCCCAAACTCATCCATGTCTGTTTTTGGACCTTGCTTTGTGCACTGGTGCGCAGTCATGTTGGAACAGGAAGGGGCCATCCCCAAACTGTTCCCACAAAGTTAGAAGCATGAATTGTCTTGGTATGCTGATGCCTTAAGAGTTTTCTTCACTGGAACTAAGGGGCCAAGCCCTTAAAGAACTCCACAACATAATCCCCCCCCCCTAAACCAAGCTTTACACGTGGCACAATGCAGTCCGATAAGTACTTTTTTCTCCTGGCAACCGCCAAGCCCAGACACGTCCATCAGATTGCCAGACAGAGAAGCATGATTCGTCACTCCAGGGAAAACACATCTCCACTGCTCTAGAGTCCAGTGGCGGCGTGCTTTACACCACTGCATCTGATACTTTGCATTGCACTTGATGAAGGCTTGGATGCAGCTGCTCAGCCATGGAAACCCATTCCATGAGGCTCTGTACTCACTATTGTGCTAATCTGAAGGCCACACGAAGTTTGGAGGTATTGACTCTGCGGACAGTTGGCGACTTGTACGCTTCAGCATGCGCTGACCCTACTGTCATTTTACGTGGCCTACTGGGCTGCTGTTCCCAGTTGCTTCCACTTTGTTATAATACCACTAACAGTTGACTGTGGAATATTTTTTAGTAGCAAGGAAATTTCACGTATTGACCTATTGCACATGTGACAACCTATCACGGTACCACGCTTGAATTCCCTGAGCTTCTGAGAGTAACCTATTCATAACTGTTTGTAGAAGCAGTCTGCATGCCTAGGTGCTTGATTTTAAACACGTGTGGCCATGGCGGTGATTTGAACACCTGCATCCAATGTTTTGGAGGGGTGTTCTAATACTTTTAGTGTGTGTGTAGTAAAGCGTCAAGTCAATTAAACTCCTGGGATATTGATCTGGTCAGTTGAGTAGCAGAAAGGGTTGTTAATCAGATCAAAATATGCATAAATATAATAGTGTCCAAAATATCAAAAACACAATATAGGACATAATCCAAAATATCAGTGTCCTCCACAGTATATAAAGTCACTCAAAATTCAAAAACCTCAAAAAAAGAGACAGATTCACATTGTGCGTTATCCTCAACTCAAATATAAACGCATGTGTAATCCACACAAAAACACTCGTGATCACTAATAGTGCCGAAAGTGAACAACCGTGTGAGTGTCAGTGAAACAATCTCGTTAATCAAACAAAACAAAACAGTGCAGGCTTGTGCAGAAAGTGTACACCTCTAAAGTGTGCAATTAAATACCCTTACCAAATATCAAAAAACACAGGGCTTGTAATCATCTAGGCAGGGTGTATTCATTTTATAGTATTCCATCAAAGAGATCCTCCCAATTACAAAGACAGACTCCTTAACACCATGCTCCAATAACGATGCCCATCCAATATATGGAATAAACAATAGTGTAAATCCGCATAAAATTGAGAATATATACTTTATTATATGCTTACATTCTCCATCTTTAAAATTGCCATCATATCAGATAGAATTACAGCCAGACCTCTGGAGATCCTCTGAGTCACCAAACGTGTGTAAACTCGACTTTCCAGGATCCAAAATGGCCGCTCGGTCCACTTCCGGAGGAAGGACAATGTGTTGGGTTCTATTTTGCCTAAAAAGCCTTTGTTTATTTATAGGAAGAATACGAATTTAAGAGATAGTTTAGTTAAAAACATTATCTCTCCTCCTAAACAGAATAAATTACATATGTTTTGGTTTTAAGGGGTTTTACCCATGCAAAAAGTGTACTACTTGTAAGGTTACCAATATTAATAAGAGATCAATATTAGATTTTACATCTTGCAGCACAGGCATTAATTTTAAAATTAAGAAGTTAATCACCTGTTCTACCAAATATGTAACATATTTACTGGAATGTCCCTGTCGATTTCAGTATGTGGGCAGGACATCCAGACCGTTACATATTAGACTGGGAGAACATCTTAATAATAGGCAATGGTCCTTTTTCCCTTTCTTATCTAGACACTTTAGGGATTTTCGTGACTGTGACCCTAGTGTTATGAAGTTTTGTGGGATAGATAGGATGGAAGCTCATTGGAGAGGTGGAGATAAATTAAAAGCGATCTCCCAAAACAAAACTTTTTGGATATTCGAGCTTCAGACTTTGAGACCATATGGTTTAAATGTAGATTTGGATCTTAATTCCTTTTATTTCCAATTTTTAACTTTAACTTCTGAAGTGATAGTAAGGGTACATTATTGATATTTATGTGAGGTGAGGGTCTTAATTTATTTTATTTTGAATTTTATTCAGATTTTATTTTTATATCAAGTATTTTAATTAGGGGTCATGTATAATATATATTAAGTAGATTGAGGGACTATCTATAATGTAATCTTGGGATTTTTATAATTGACTAGTTAATATAATTTGACTAATTATGGGTCTAATAATTTATTAGTTATGGAGCATTATTAGGTTGATATCATAGGAAGATTATATAGAACTCTTATGGTTTATTAGAAATGGATGTGCATTAATGATGTTAGTTTCTGGATATATACTCCGCAAACATGGATTTGGCCTCTAGGGAGCTGGGGGATTAATGTGGTCTTATATTGTTGTTTTTATTAAAAGTATGGAATTTAGGGGGTAGTATTGAGTTACATTATATATGTCTATGTATTTGAAATGTATTGCACATGTTATTTTTTATGTAGCCATTATATATGATCCATCAGAGGACAGTCGCCGTTAACATGCCGAGGGCAGCGGGGTTGTCAGCCATGGATGTGATATAGATGTAGCGCGGTGTGGGCGGCGGTCCCTTCTCCGACATTGTGGCTTCGGTCTCTGCGCTCATGTCGTAGACAGGTATAAATATGACCCTCCTGATTTGACGTCTCTATCTATTATGACTAATTCCGATGACAAAATGCGTCAAGGGAAGTGACGTCAAGACGCACAGCGGAACCGGAAGTGACCGAGCGGCCATTTTGAATCCTGGAAAGTCCAAGTTTACACATGTTTGGTGACTCAGAGGATCTCCAGAGGTCTGGCTGTAATTCTATCTGATATGATGGCAATTTAAAGATGAAGGAGAATGTAAGCATATAATAAAGTATATATTCTCAATTTTATGCGGATTTACACTATTGTTTATTCCATATATTGGATGGGCATCATTATTGGAGCATGGTGTTAAGAAGGAGTCTCTTTGTGATTGGGAGGATCTCTTTGGTGGAATACTATACATGAATACACCCTGCCTAGATGATTACAAGCCCTGTGTTTTTTGATATTTGGTAAGGGTATCTAATTGCACACTTTAGAGGTGTACACTTTCTGCACAAGCCTTCACTGTTTTGTTTTGTTTGATTCACGAGATTGTTTAACTGACACTCACACGGTTGTTCACTTTTGGTGATCACGAGTGTTTTTGTGTGGATTACACATGCGTTTATATTTGCGTTATTGAGGATAACGCTCTATGCAAATCTTTCTCTTTTTTTGAGGTTTTATGGTCCCATAAATCACTTTGGAGGCTGTTTTGCAACACAAAGGTTTTTTGAACTTTTGGATGTTTTTGAATTTTGAGTGACTTTATATACTGTGGAGGACACTTTGATATTTTGGATTGTGTCTTATATTGTGTTTTTGATATTTTGGATACTGTGGGATTATATTTATGCATATTTTAATCCGATTTTTACACTTTGGGGTGAAAGTGTTTACATGCGGTTTTGGGAATTTTTGTATACTATAAGGATACCGTATAATTTATTTATCATTTAGGGTTGTTAATCAGTTTTAGCTGCTTTGGTGTTAATGAAATTAACAGGTGCACTAGATGGGCAACAATGAGATGACCCCCAAAACAGGAATGGTTTTACAGGTGGTGGCCACTGACATTTTTTTTCCGTACTCCTCTTTCACTAGTTTTACATTTGGCTAGGGTTAGTGTCACTACTGGTAGCATGAAGCGATCCCTGGACCCTACAAAGGTTGCACAGGCAGTCCAACTCTTCCAGGATGGCACATCAATATGTGCCATTGCCAGAAGGTTTTCTGTGTCTCCCAGCACAGTCTCAAGAGCATGAAGGAGATTCCAAGGGACAGGCAGTTACTGTAGGTGAGCTGGACAGAGTTGATACCATTGAATGGCCCCCATGCTCGCTTGACCAAATTCCAATAGAACACCTCCAGGATATCCTCATGTTTTGGTCCATCCGAAGCTGCCAGGTTGCACCTCAGACTGTCCAGGAGCTCAGTGATGCCCTGGTCCAGCTCTGGGAGGAAATACCCCAGGACACCATCCGTCATCTCATTAGGACCATGTCCCGACGTTGTCAGGCATGCATACAAGCACGTGGGGGCCATACAAACTACTGAGTACCATTTTGAGTTGCTGCAATGAAATTTCAGCAAAATGGACTAGCCTTGCTGCCTCACATTTTCACTTTGATTTTTGAGGTGTCTTTGAATTCAGTTCTCTGTAGGTTGATAATTTTCATTTCCATCAAATGTTGGGACATCCTTACGTTCCTAAGACATTACCCAGGCCATCTCAGTATAGATACCCAGCATGATATTTTTCCCTACTGAGATCTGATGTGTTTTCAAAGTGTTCCTTTAATTTTTTTGAGGTGTGTGTGTATGAATATACAGTTAGGTCCATATATATTTGGACATGGGCAACATTTGTTTTTTTTTTCTTCCTTCAAGCATTTACCAAAAAAATATTCAAGCTATAGTTCTATAATGGATATGGGCTGAAAGTGCACACTCTCAGGTTTAATTTGAGGTTATGTACATCCAAATTAGAGGAAGGGTTTAAGAATTACATCTCTTAAGAGTAGCCATCCCTCCTTTTTTTCAAGGGTCCAAATGTAATTGGACAATTGAATATAATCATAAATATAAAGTTCATTTTTAATATTTTTTGTTGAGAATCCTTTACTGGCAATGACTGCCTGAAGTCTGGAACCAATGGACATTACCAAAGACTGTTTCCTCCTTTCTGATGCTTTGCCAGGCTCTAACTGCAGCTGTCTTTAGTTGTTCTTTGTTTGGGGGTCTTTCTGCCTTTTTTAGTTTTGCCTTCAGCAAGTGAAATGCATGCTCAACGGGGTTGAGATCAGGTGATTGACTTGGCCATTGACGAATATTCCACTTCTCTTCCTTAAAAAGCTCCTGGGTTGCTTTTGCAGTGTGTTTTGGATCATTGTCCATCTGTACTGTGAAGAGACATCCAATGAACTTTGCTTCATTTGGCTGAATCTAAGCTCACTGTATATCTCTAAACACTGCAGAATTAATCCGGCTGCTTATGTCATATCAACAATAAACACAAATGACCCAGTGCCACTGGAAGCCATGCATGCCCATGCCATCACACTGTCTCCACCATGTTTTACAGAGGATGTTGTGTGCTTTGGATCATGAGCTGTTCAAATCCTTCTGCACACTTTTTTCCTCCTGTCATTCTGGTACAGATTAATCTTTGTTTCATCCATTCAAAGAATGCTTTTCCAGAATTTGGTCTGGCTTTTTTAGGTGTTTTTTTGGCAAAGTCTAATCTGGCTTTTCTGTTCTTCAGGCTTATGAATGGTTTGCATCTTGTGGTTAACCCTATTTGCTCTCGTGAAGTCTTCTCTTGATTGTAGACAATGATACGCCCACCTCCTGGAGAGTGTCCTTCACTTGTCTGGATGTTGTGAATGGGTTTTTCTTTACCATAGAGAGGATACTGCGATCCTCCACCACTGTTGTCTTCCGTGGACGGCCATGCCTTTTTATGTTGCTGAACTCACCAATGCGTTCTTCTTTCCTCAGAATGTACCAAACTGTTGATTTGGCCACTCCTAATGTTGCTGCTATCTCTCTGATGGATTTGTTTTGTTTTTGAAGCCTTACAATGGCCTGTTTCACTTGCATGGACAGCTCCTTTGAATGCAGGATGTAGGTTCACAGCAACAGATTGCAAATGCAAATACCACACTTAGAATCAACTCCAGACCTTTTACCTGCTTAATTGATGAAGACATAACGGAGTAGCCCACACCTGGCCATGAAACAGCTTTTGATTCAATTGTCCAATTACTTTTGATCCCTTGAAAAAGGGGGGGATGGCTACTCTTAAGAGCTGTAATTCATATACCCTTCCTCCAATTTGGATGTACATACCCTCAAATTAAACCTGAGAGTGTGCACTTTCAGCCTATAGCTTGAATGTTTTGGTAAATACCTGAAAAAAAACTAAAATTGTGCCTGTGTCCAAATATATATGGACCAAACTGTATGTGTGATATATGTAAAAATAGTATTTCCATCAGTAATCCACCGTATCTGCCTTCAGTAAGATAATTGTAAAAAAGCAAAAGTGATTGCTGGAGATCATAGGGCATAACTTTCAGCCCACGCAACAAAGTATATTCTGTTACACATAGGTTGATGTCTGAGCCTTGATTACCGTCCGTGTGTCCTGATTTCAGTGTCCTTGCCTGCCCATAATAGTAACTCTTCTGTGTTTCCCTTCTAGGTTTAGGGTTAAATGCTGTGTTTTTTGGGTTTTTTTTTTCGGTTCTCTTTAAAGTAATGGGAGGCTTGTGATTGAAATACAAGGCACCCTAAGGTAACAAATTGCTAAAACTGTTTCGAAACCAGCTCGGTGGACTTTTGCTGCATTTTAGATCTGTAAAAAAATTTAAAAATGTGTATCTGGGGGTAATGAGGTCCTGTGTGTGGACTGTATTTTCTGGTCAGTGTCAGTAATCCCATTGGGATTAGGGGACAGGAAATGAAAAGAAGAATCCACACGGTCACACACAGGAAAAGCCTCATAACTGATTTGTCAGGCAATTTCTTTCCATCTGTAACAACCCTTCAATGGTTGAGGGCTCGTCACAAATTTGCGAAGCATTACTGCACACGCATTCATTTGAGGTGCATAAAGGCAATCAACACAGCCTGACATCCTTAAAATTGCACATGACCCTTTTTTTCTCCTCACACAATCCACTACGATGTGGTACAACATGCTGTAACACAGTTGTTGAGTTTCCATTCAGATTGTCACTGCAATGCAGTAACATGTATTACTGTTTGTGTTACCAGATATTACAATAATGTGAACAGTAATTCAGGTTTTACTGTAACGTTGCGGTGTAAGTCTAAAAACTAAAGTTCCCGCTGTAAGAAACACTGAAAAGGGCGACTTTTGTCTTGGTGAGCAGACAGGAGCATTTTATTGCAGACTGTCTTCTCCAGCATTGTAAACTGAGCTGCACATGCGCAGCATACAGTACCAGGATGACTAGCTTCTGCCATTGGACAGGTAGGTATGTACCATTTTTTTAGTTAAAGCACTTTGTACTTTTACTCAATCTCCAAGCATATTGTAGGTACCCCTTGTATAATACCTTCTAAGCCAGGCCTCTAGCACACTGCAACTTTTTCTTTACTGCTCTGAAATTAAGCCCTTTGTTACCATTTACCTGTACACACAGGTGTGTAAACAAGCGCTGCATACCAATATTTTGCACTGGTATGCGCAAATGCGTGCAAATACATATGAGCATAAATATTAATAATTTTTCATAGGAATGTATTATGCACATGAATGCGTATACCTACAAATACTCCCAGATATGCGCAAAACAAACATCTGAAATTACGTCCAGAAATGGTGATGCTCAAACACCACTACTGTGTGCAAGAGGCCTTAAGCTGTGTAGTTCCGAAGATATCACTGTTTGGGCTGGTGATGTTACCCTTGCATGCCCGCTTTATTTTACATTCATAGAAGGCTGACCATGCCTTGCTCATACAGAGCCCCTTGTCGTAGTGACTTAATCCTGTGACCCTGACATAGATGCTGGATCTCACAAGCCTTAGGAAGCATCCTTCCTACCTACTCTGGTTTGTGCATGCTCATGATTGATGCTATGACATCTGTGAAAGGCAGAAGCAAGGTTGCAAAGATTTAAAGATGGGGCCAGCTTCTTTGGGAGTGGGGGTAAAAAACATCCAAAGGCATAACAGTAGACCTACAATTATAGGTAAATTTGATGTTTACAAATCACATGATGAAATTGTGAATGGTGTTATTTTTCAGGTGGCATAGTACAGGGTTTAATTTGCTTTAAAGTTCTGCTGCTTGTATGATCCAATATGTATTTTGTGTGTACTGGTCCTTTTTTAAAGTTTGTTTTGTTGCAATAAAGTTATATAACGTCTGATTGTTTTTCATTTATTTGGGGCAAAGCGTCGGGCACAGTGCCCCTTGCAAAGTACAGAGTTTACTCCGTATGTGATCATGACCTTTCTAGATTGTAAATTCTAATCTTTGTGCACTATATTATATTCTGTGAGGGTCACAGACTGAGAACATTTTGTCTTTACTTTTATGCGCATTTTGATTTAAGCATGAAAAAAGGGAAATGACTGAGAATGGTTACACGTAGTTCTCATGTAAGCTGCAAAGTAGGTCAGTATACAGGAGCAGCCCACTCCCCCTTCCGGTTACCAGGAGAGATGACCTACTTTCTCAGATTGTTGTGACATTTTCAAATAGTTTAAAAGAGATCCACAATAAAAGGCAACAAATGGATTCAGGTGAAGCCTGGGCCTCTATATCTAAATGTGGGCCTTGCTGCAGTTATTTTTGTATTTTAAAACTGACTGAAAATAGCGCACCCTTTTCTGATGTATTAAATTGTTGGCCTATTATTGGACATACCAAGGCTATTTTTCTGCACTATTAAAGGATAAATGGGGCAAAGCATTCTGTTTGTCATATTTCTATCAAATATCTGAAAAACATTGCAGACCATTTTACCTTGTATGGTCATAAATGAATCCTTTGACTGGGATGTCCCTATTTTGGTGTGAAGATTTCAAATCACTTTAGCAGCAGTTTTGTATATGGTGGGTCCATGCACACAGCTCAGCAAGCTTGTGCTGCGTTCAGAAAATTTGGCTGTCAGTATTTTCTTCCATTTTATGTTTGTACGCAAGTAAATGCATGTGCATTCATGCTGGCATTAAAAACTGTACTAGTGGAATGGAAGAATTTTATGGATGTTTTTATGTATCTAAATTTGTGTAAACTGAAGCATTCTGGAAAATTTACGTGGTTTTTTTTTTTTTTTATTATTACACAGGATCTTTGTCAGTAAAATTCAGAGTAGATGTACCAAAATTTGAAAAGAGCGGTTTAAGGGACTGTATGGGATCTAGTAATCAAAGGACATTTTTGGCAAGAAATATGAGAAAATTGTACAAATTTTATTAAATGTAACAATGCCTTATATAGCCTTGTAGCTTTTACATACAGAAGTCACCATAAAAACATTTAACAATTATATGGAAGAGAATGTTGACATCCTATTTAAGAGAGCATTAATATGTCAAGATTCTACACTATATAATTTTTTTTATGGTGATTTTGTATGTACAATCTACATAGCCGTGTGAGCTTTTTATCATTGTTACATTTTATTAAAATTTGTATGTTTTTGGGTTTTTTTTGTTTTTTGTTTTTTTTTTATATATTGCTTGCCAAAAATATGGTTCCTAAAGTCAACTCTCCTATAAAAACCACAAGGCTTAACAGACATGTTGGTCTGTCATGGACATGTCAGGAGCTCTCTTTTGGGTGTAGAATGACATTTCATGTTCAGGTTCCCATTGTTGTAATGAAATCGTTAAGTAAACCTTTTTAGCAGGGAAACTTGTTAGCTCTCCTGTCCTGCCCTGTCTTTTATCTACCTATCTGTCTTTTAATATATAAATCTTCTGGCACAATCCCCGTTGTTGTAACTAGGTTTTATGGGGTCAAGCTTTTCAACAGTTTCCTGGCACAGTGTGTACATACTGTGATTTATAACATCTTATTATTAATTTGTGCTGTCACCTGTGTAGCTGCCTAGGAGATGGAATCAGACCTATTACACAGAGTATTCCATGAGACGATTCTTTTATGCCTGTGTTCACTGATTTTAATTCATATTTGAGCACTTGCTGCTGAGTTACCCACACGAGTGTGCTACTCTCCATCCTGTGTAATTATCAGTATGGTGTTCACCTGATCATTCTGTAATTTTACCAGCAGCCTTAAAATATCCAAAGCGGGGCAGGGGAAGCCAAATGTGTTTGGCCAGGAGCAAGGGAAGCCAAATGTATTTTTCTGACTGAAGTTATACAGTAATCAAGGCAGTTTCTAGTGGTTCTAGTGCACGTGTCAAACACAAGGCCTGTGGGCCGAATTTGGCCCGCCAAGACAATTTATGTGGCCCCCGCACCTCTCCTACAGCACCCCTCTCATTTTTGCCTCCACCTTGTCTTAGCAGTTGGCAGCAGAGAAGGCAACAGAACTTCTCTGCCAAATTCTGCTCTTCTCTACAGCCGCAGAGAGGCTCATCTCTGCCCTCCCTTCTTAGCAGTCTGCAACGGATAGGAGGACAGAACTCCTACAGATCCCACTCCTTTGTGTGCAGCTGTAGCACCTCCTCGTCTACGCTTCCCCTGGTCTCGGCATTCGGCAGACTCTAGGCCTCCTCTGGTCCTCCTCCAGATCTTGTGATGTAAGGAGGGGTGGGAGACTCTGACTTTTGATGTTGGGGGGATTTTGACATCTGATGTAAGGGGGATGTTGGGGTACTCTTGACAACGTTTTATTCTAGTCATAAACAAGACTGTATGGGAAAAGTTTTTGGAGACCTACCATTACATCTTTATGAGCTTCATGAAACCACTATTTTGTGTCTTGATCAGCCTCTTTTGGGAATGCTAGCAGCAAGATTTTTTTGGAGTGTGTTTATAAGAATCTGTGCCCATTTGGCACAAAAGAGCAATTGTGCTTCAGATAAAGTTGGATGAGAAGACCTGGCATGCAATCAATGTTCCAACTCACCACAAAGGTGTTTACCTGGGTTTAAGTCGGGGCTTTTTGCAGGCTACTTTATTTTGCTCATATAGATCTGTGAGATGATCATTTGGGCATAGAGAAAATTGTGCTTGCTTGCCAGGTACAGCACACTAATTGGTTAAATGGTTAGCACTTCTGCCTAGCAGCACTAGGTTTGTCAGTTCAAATCCAAGCCACGGTGCCACCTGCCTGGAGTTTGCTTGTTCTCCATTTGCCTGCATGGGTTTCCTCCTGGTATTCTGGTTTCCTCCCATGCTCCAAAGACATTCTGATAGGTTACTTGGATCCTGTCTAAATTGGCCCTAGTATGTGTATGTATGAATGTGAGTTAGGGACCTTAGATTGTGTGCTTCTTGAGAGTTAGGGACTGATGTGAATGTAAATTGATGGTGCTATAAAAGTACCTGTAATAAATAAATATGTTTGTTCTCATAGATTGAGTGGCATGAGCACTGTGGCTATTGCTGTGTGTGTGTGTAGCACTTACTATGTGACATGTGCAGGCTAGTGGCCAGTAACAGGAATTTAAAAGCCCTTTTGGGTTAATGTAAAAGTATCTAATGGAAAAATGCTGTGGTTTGTTTTTGTTTTTTAATAAGTTATTTAACCGCCCGCCATATAGTCCAATGACAGGCGCAAGGTGGTTCTCTCATTCTGATAGGCCGTCTTTTGACGGCCTTCCATTCTCACCACGCATGTGCAACTCAGGGAGCACGCAGCAATCGGCGGTGCTCTGTGTCCCTCGGACACAGCGGATCACCGATCCACGGAAAGAGCTGAAGATGTTGACTCGGTCATGTGATCAGCTGTGTCCAATCTCTCCTGTGTCCATTTCTCTCCTCTCAAGCTGTCACGCTGACAGCTCGAGAGGAGAGCCAGTAATCGGCATTCCGCAGAGGGGACATGTACACAGATTATCAGGGCACTGATGATCAGTGTGGCCCCAGAAGTGCCACCTGTCAGTGTCCATCAGTGCCAGCTGTCAGTGCCACATATCAGTGCCTACCAGTGCACATCAATGCCACATATCAGTGCCCGTCTGAGCTGCCCTTCAGTGTTAGCGCACATCAGTGAAGGAGAAAAATCACTTATTTACAAAATTTTATAACAAAAACTATAACATTTTATAACATTTTTTTTTCTCAAAATTTTCAGTGGTTTTTGGTTTAAGAAAAAATAAAAACCCAGAGGTGATTAAATACCACCAAAATAAAGCTCTATCTCACAAAAAAATGATAAAAATTTCATATGGGTACAGTGTTGCATGACCGCGCAATTGTCATTCAAAATGTGACAGCGCTGAGAGATGGAAATTGGCCTGGGCAGGAAGGGGGTATAAGTGCCCTGTAGGTAAGCGGTTAAACCACTATGGTACATTTAGGGAGAATTAAATTTTAAGAGCATTACCATGAGCTCTAACATGAGCCCAGCACTTAGCCCTTCATGAACCCTAAAGCTGGCCATAGATGATTAGTATCTTAAATTATCCTATAATATTTTTTTTTACCTTAATGCATTAAGGAAAAGAAAAAAACTACCTTTAGAATCACTTTAACCTACTATGGCAACTAGATGTGGCAAAAGGTGAACTTAGTCTTTTCGTGCTATTGGTAGATGACATCACATAATCCATGTAAATTATGATTTTGTCCATGATTCCACTACTTCCATTTCAGGGATCCCTGCAAGGAGAGCGAAAAGAAGTTGGTGCAAAATACAGGAACCAATCAGATATAAATAGTTTATTACTGTCTTCCATAGGTAACATGGGTCCTCAGTCTAGGAATGGACTCAGCACCTTGTTCTAGGTCAGGAAAGAACTGTACATAACATCTAAATCTGTCTCAATCCACTCTATATTTAATCATCTATGTAGCTTTGACTTGTCCTGGACTGTCTGTTTCCAAATACAGTTTCTTATCCGCACAAGAGGCTGGAGTGTCTAATTGTGTCACTCAGGTGACATTCTTAGTAGTAAATGCCACTCCATTAATCTGGATTAGGTGTCTTTAATATGATGCTGAATCCCATAAAGTAGTTTTATTAAATGCACTGTCTGCTGCTGTTAACTGTCTGCTGGTTTTATTGTTCATGTACAGTACTTTATCTTGTAAATCTTGGTTATGCATACGCTCTAGTAACAGGAAATATTTGTTTTCAGAATGTGATATGGAATGTTGAAAAATTACACGAGAGCTCCTGTCCCTGGTGGTAAATAAACTGCCACAAGATTGCCAAGAGACCATTCAAATGCTCCTGTGGTGTTACGGTCTTAGCCCAGGTTCACACTTAACACATAACGTTGCATGACAAGTCAAAAACACATTAATTTCAATGGATGCCATCTTAATGCGACAAAAGGTTCCTGTACTACTTTTCTGTGACCTGAGTGCCATAGACTGCAACGTTGCATCACTAAAGTAGCATGACTTTGGGATCGCAGCAGTATGAACTCAGCCTTACTGGCTTAAAGGATACTGAAATTGACCTTTAATAGCATGTTGCACCTGTATTTAGGGTGTAACCTGTTACTGTGCAGTACTCCTGATTCCCCAACTGTGACAGTGAGCTAGGGTTCTTCTCCCGTGCCTGCTGTCACAATTTTTAAAACTGGATCGGTTGTGCAGGCCTCTGCCTTCACAGTTGCATCATTCCTTCACAGCAATCTGTGAATGAATAAACTACAAAGGATACATGAAGCATCAATTACATTTAAAAATATGTATTGGTAAAGTATTTCTCCTTTCTCCATATAAAATGAAGTTACTGTATCTACAAGAAGCAATTGTATTTTTTATAATATATATAAAGTGTATTTGTAAAAAGATATAAAACAAGTGGATGTTTTTTTTTTTTTTTTTTTTTTCAAGCGCAGGAGCCTAAAGTAGTTTCCTGTGCCTCAGGAGCCCTCATGGCATTGATGTCTCTTCCTGAAATTGGAACTCTTGACTTGCCCCTGTTCGCCTCCCATTCTTAACTGGTGGTTGTCGAAGGTACTCAGTTACTGGTGGTAAACTAGTTATGAGGTACATTAAGGGGCAGGTTAAAGCTCCTAATTCACAAACTGACATCCGTATTGAAGGCTAGATTTCTGCTTATGAACCTTAAACATTCTTCCTATTGAAAGCCCCTATTTGTGCAGTTGTTTTCTTGTATCACCCACAGTTAGGGCCCAATTCTTCCATTTTGTGGCTTGCCTTCAGAAACAACTAGAATTGTATAAATGGCACAGTTTCCATCTGTGTTTGTGGGTTCTGATTTTGAAAAATGCAGTTGCCAGCCTTTTCCCCTTAGGTTTTTCTTTCATGATCAGGAAATGCATACTTATTTTCAGAACACAGTGCCTCATGGGTATTGCAGCCCTTTACATAATGGAGCACCTGGATTTCTGAGCTCCTACTGCTAGGGGTGTGAAAGTATCTTCAGATACCTCTCCTTATCTACTGCTACTTTACCATAAATCCCAACTTTCTAAAGTGAGAAATGGGGACACCTTTTAGCACAAAGTGTATTGGCAGAGAACACCTCTTGCAAGGCTTCCAGTTACAGAGACCATGAAAAGTGGGTCCTGCCAGCTACTAATCTGTAGCCCAGATCAAGAGTGGTCTGTGACAGCTCAGTGTAGCACTGCACGCTCTCAGCACAAAGAACCACCCCCAACAACAACAATGCATGTGTGCGGCTTGTCATTAAAGACCACCCTTTTGGTGCTGCACATGTGTTGGAAGTAAATAACAAGATGCATTATATTTGATTGTTAGATGAAAGGTGTAATGTAATAAAATACTTTTTATTAGGTAAAAACTGGGGAGAAAAGATGGTGGGGGGGGAGGGAGAAGGTCCCTCCAAATGAGGAGAATGTTGGAAGCTATGACCACCTATACATTGCAAGACATTGTAGTACCTTGTCTAAGAAGGTGGAAATATTTTGGTGGTGGTTCAATGCATTTTACAGACCCCAGAATGTTATATTAGCAGGACAACAACATAGTGACCAATCATAGCTGATGCATGCTGAGCCATTTGGGATCTATATGCAGATTACAGTAGCTCAGTCACAAGTGCTCAACATTTGTGTTCTACTCATAACAATAATAGCTTTATTGTAAAGCCTGCAGACAAGGTTACAGGTCAGAAGCCTATCCAAATACAGTTCTAATCCATCTATCAGACGGAATGTACAGTCGTGTAGCTAATCAGCCGTATATACCAGGGAGCAGATGTTGATCCTGCAGACACACAGGGCATGGAAGTGGGTTTGTAGGTCAGTTTGTTCCATTGGATCATTTCAGATTGTTCTGTCTGTATTCGCCAACTTTGTACAGGCTTTTGGCTGTCCTTTAATTAAATGTTGTCTAGAACCATAGTCACATGATGGAGCTCATGTAGTATAGCATTCCTAAATAAATTATTTTAAATGATTTGAAAACGTAGATACGCGTCCCTCCATCCTTTTTAGGTGAAACCTGTTTAAAGCAAGTGTGTGCGTATGTGCGTGTGTGCGTGCGTGTGTGTGTGTGTGTGTGTGTGCGTGTGTGTGTGTGTGTGTGTGTGTGTCCGCCTTCAGTTCTTCTTTAGTGACTTGGGACTTGACCTCAAATCCTAGAGTAGGGTAATCTGGTATGCCAATTTTGGCCAACGCATGTAGTCAGGGGTCTCCAAACTCTCTAAGCAATATGTCGGTTTACAGTACTTTTTGGGGGTGACGACCTGTGGCCAGTGGAAGTAACAGTGATTCCTTGGTATTAAGGAAGCAAAGAATAGTTCCGCTTCGTAGGTGTCATTGGGAGGAATTGTGGCCCATCATTGGCGTCATTGTAAGGAATAGTGCCCAATCATTGGTGTCAGTGGAATGTATACTGACCCAATGTTGGTGTAAGTGGGAGGAATAGTCCTCCAAGGGCTGGATAAAGGTAGGCAAAGGGCTGAATATGGCCACTGGGCTACAGTTTGGAGACCACTGCTCTAGACATTGCATCTTACAATTGGCCCATCATTGAGAGGGCCGGGCAATTGACAACAGGAGGCACTCTATTTTGCATACTGTAGCACCCTGTGGTTTAGGGTTCCTGGGGTGATCAATTCAGGTTGAGCTGGATGTGTTTTATATAGTAGCATTGCCATTTGGAATTCATGTACTTTGGTATTCATTTTTGCCTGTTTTTATAAGGTATACATGTATGAGGCCTAGCCTGTGTTCACTAATAGAGGATTGATGTCTAATTACCAATAGCAAACAATTATTACTGCAGTGATTGGTTAGTGGAGGTCATGCATTTTTTTACCTTTTTTATTAAAGCTTTTTATGTGTTTGTGTTGTCCATGAGGTTGCTAACATGTCTATCTATTTTGCTTTATATAGATTCCTGCTGCAATGTCTAGAAGACCTAGATGCTAATCTGCGGAAATTAAATTCCCGCTTGTTTGTGATCCGCGGACAACCTGCTGATGTCTTTCCGCGGCTCTTCAAAGTATGTTTTTCATAATCATTCTTATTATTTTTGTTTTATCGACTGCCGCCTTCTGTTCTACTTCCTGTACCGTGTTGTACTGTCATTTCATCCATACTAAAATGTTATTAATTCACTGTAGTTAACTGAATCTGTGTCTTTATAGGAAAAGAATGTTTAAACTGTTTCTTTCTTTTTCCAGGAGTGGAAGATCAGCAAACTGTCTATTGAATATGACTCTGAACCATTTGGAAAAGAACGAGATGCTGCAATCAAGAAATTGGCAAGTGAAGCTGGTGTGGAGGTCATTGTACGCATTTCACACACTCTCTATGATTTGGATAAGTGAGTATTTTAGAAGCCCCAGACAGCTTCTTTTATGTGGTAAATGCTACATGAGTTGCATTAAGGCCTGTTGTATGTGGGTGGTAAAAATTATGCATTTGTAGCCATGTAGCATTTTTTTTTTTTTTGTACACAAATCTGAATGGAGCATTGTTTATAGGACATTGCACCCAGTTGTGTGAAGATACATAATGCACCGATGTGTTTAAAGCCTTGTGGTATACATAAGCGTATATGCATAAATTGAAACACTGACAGCTAGAAGACAAAGAATTGTATGTGTATATACTTATACGCATGTTCATGCTTGTGTACACAAGGTCTTTATGGAACATAACTTGCCAGCCTCTGTCAGCAAGATCTTGTGTGTAAACATCAGTAAATTTTGTGTGTGCAAGAGGCCTAAATCAGCCTTCGCTAATGTTGACAGTTATTTCCCCAGTGGGTGCTGCCAGCTAACAGACAAGGCCATCATTCATAGCATAAACCTCAGATGCCCACTAAACAGTCCTTTGAATTCAGTCATCTTCCACATCAACACCAGAGGATCAACAGAGGAATGTGAAGTTGACCAATTGGAACACTGTGCCTGATCTTCAGAATAGGGCTGTAGGACACCTGACCATTACACCTGTATGAGCTTGTGGGACCTCCATATTAATGCTTTGGTGTTTATAATAGGATCTATGTATCCCCACTTTTCTCCCCTTTGCAGCTGTAACAAATTCCATACTCTGGGGAGGGTTTTCTCAATATGTGAGTATTTGTGTCTATTCAGCCAATAGAACATTGTTAGGGTCAGGTATTAATTTTGAACAAGAAAACCTGGCT